>NC_139344.1:359677033-359824533 GCF_055883805.1 Amblyomma maculatum | reverse complement strand
AAAAGTCTTTTTTGCTTTGCAAAGCTTGCAGTGAAAGATCCGCTGAGCGTAGAAAGTATGAAAGAATGTAAAAGAATCCTATATGAAGTACTGCAGTGCACGTTTATTGTGGGATCAATAAAAAAAAGCATGCGTTGGCGCACAATGGCAACAATGGGGAAGGTGCGACACAACCTGTAAGATGGCGCGATACCTCGGCCGGCCGCAAAGGCGGTTACAAGGGTAAAACACTGTCGCTTAGGTGAGCTTGGAGGTATTACGCTCCTACTAGCAGTTAGCGAACTTTGAGTCCTGACAAGGTTGAACGCAAAAGAAATGATATGCCCAGATTGCTTTAAAAGAACAGAGATAATCTGCGAGCGCCAGCATGTGATGCGGATAACAACGTGCAATCGAATTTTTCCTAGACTAATTAAATGAGCCTTTGTGCTGGCCATGTTTACTCTGTAATGATTGGAACGAAAGTGAATCAGGAATAGAGTGTCAAAATTTATAAAAATGCTAACATGCATATCAGACTTAATCGATGGACCCTAAATAAAGTTTACTTGTTTTTGTTACCGAAAGGCTAAATTTTATCAGCCTTAGAAAATGGCTGTTTCTGTCTTGTTGGAAAGACCTAGCTGTTCAGACTGAGAAGTTTTAAGCATTTACACTAATCGGCCCAGCGCAAAAAAAAAGTACTAGAATGACAAAATATCTTCCAGGCAGGTATATTTAATGTCAAGGACATTATATCGAAAAGGAAGCCTTGATTTTTACATCCACTATAACCAGGACGCAAAGATGTAAGCCTGAATTATGTCAGAGTGGGAATGCTTTTCAGTAAATGTGATTGAAATGCCGTCTATTTCTTAACATAGGTTTCATTGTACTGCTTTGCTTCATAATCGCGCAAACCTTACCTACAATGTTTAGCCCGCGCTTGAAAGTTTTTTAGCGGCGGGTTCATGCACCACCAATCCTTTATCTTGTGCTTCTTCAGACTGCCTGAGCCATTCTTGCGCATTCAATGCTCCGCTCACTATTGCAGTTACAGTAGCTATCTCTTCCTCGGAAATTGAACTTTTTGCCTGCGCTGCACATTGAACTCTGGGTAGGCTGATGTGATTGACATTATTCAGGGAACATTATAACTTTTATGAATGTATTGTTACCGGGAAACGCTGGACCAAAGTGATGTGCTCATTGACAAAGACGACGACTGAGGAACGCGGGCACGACGAAGCGTTGAAAAAAGTGGACGACGCTGACAGAGTGAATATTGCACGGCTACTGAAGTCTTTGCGTCGAGTTCAGCTCATCGCGGTGCCGTTACACTAAGTACATCCCCGTAACAGTATTATAGGAATGAGCAATGTTGGATACATACATAAAATGAATAACAGTAAGGACTCTACTGCACTTTCCTTGGAAATCTCTACCACCACGACCACGACCACCGCCATCGTAATCATTATTATTCTAATCATCACCAGCGCAACTGTTGACGAGCACAGAGATTTCTCCCAATCCATACGTAACGTTTTCTTGTGTCAGCTGCATCGACGTGATTCCCGCAAACTGGCTAAGGTCATCCGCTTACATAAATTTCTGTAGCCCTTTACTAACCTTGGATTTTGAGCAGAGCACGTTAATATATCCTAAAGATAAAGAACGCATGACGATCACGAAGAAGATTCTGAGCGTTGTCTTTACTAGCATCGTTATAGCGATATTTGCTCGACCTGCCTGTACACGGACTGTTAAAGAAACTGAATTCGCCGATGGTGTTGAAGGCTCATAATTCTGTTATATTACTTTGCACCCTAAAAAACTTAAGCATGCTTAAAAGAGTTATAACAATTATCGAGCAGTCTTACGTACTACCACAGACATAATGACGCCTTCACGGCATACAATCTACCTGCACTGCCTAATTTTCCTATCATTCACGGTGGTCGAGTATAAAAAATCTCCTTATAGCGAGACTGTTTTATTTAAGGTAGAGTTGTGGCGCCTAATGCAAGCTGACATTATTTTACAATGCATCACATATAAAATTGAATTGGCATCGTAACAGGATAAAAAGACGCGAGGCTGAGCAAATTCACCACAAAGCAAGACTTTAGCAAATGGCAGATGAATCGCACGAAGGCACTCTAACATTTTATCAAAACACGTTTCATCTCACATTTACCTGTTATGTAATATTACTAAAATATGCTATAGCAATAAAACCTGCTGTTACAGAAAACTTATCTTCGCGAACATGGTCGTGAACACTGGGAAATGCTTCTTAATCACTAATAAACTAATCACTATGAAATATTTAAAAAAAAACGCCATCACATTTTTTTGTAAAATATTGATCCTTACTTGCTATTCAGTTGTTCTTGAATCCTGGCTTCACTGTTTTCTAACAGAGCTCACAGAATGTCTGACTAGTTTCAGGTCGGACAAGTATACCGCTCAATGTAACCTGCCGACAACGAGGTTATTGAACTCCGTGAGATATCTGGTTACTTCAAGAATGAAAGTCAGGCTGCACAGGCACAAGCTTGTGTTCATTACGACCGTTTTCGGCTAGTGAGGAATGCCGCTGGCACTCACATGGCTGGCTCCTCCTGATGAGGAGCTCGTTCAGAGTAATAAATGAAATTACTTCCCTACTGGCGTCTGCGGAGCAGCGACCAATAAAAACAGCTATAATTACAGAGGGCCTCAGGCGAGTATTCACAAGAGGGTAACTGCCTACGCGAAGTTTTAGGCGAGAACTCGTTGAAGGTCTACGCGCCTGTTCACTTCCGGGAGCGATAAAGCTTCTATCGGCCTCGGGCGTTATAACAGCAGTCAGCGCGTGTTTCTGACATGGCTGTTGCAGAACTCCTCATGAACACTGTGGATTTAATAGAATACGGTCCTCTTGATTCCTCTTGAAAGTCTGAGTAAGAGGTTAGATAAATTATTCGTGTTGCGCGTTCGTGCAAGTAGCTTCCTATTTCTTCATGTTTTCACCCGCTAGTAAGGAACAGCGAACAGATGAACGAAGATTTGGACAGCGAAGTGTTTACGTGAAAAACTTCAGCGCATAAAAAAATGAACTCGGCGCTGCAGTAGAGGCAAATGCCTTTGGCGCTCTTATCGATCGGGGTGGCTGCCGCGCTTGGCTACACTGTGCTTAATGAAAAACATGAAGTTTCCAGGCAATGCGCCGGACATTGCACCAGCAATGCCGGCTGTCATCGAAGCGCAGGTGCTTCAATCTCTTCGCGCCTCTTGTAGCAAATAAAAAGTGAGAAGCTTACTACATGCCGGCTGTGGTACACTAACATCATGTAAAAACAAAAACAGTCTTCACACGATCTCGTTTTAATTACGCTATCTGGCTCCGGGGCTTGTTGAAAAAATGTTTTCTCAGATTTTTAAATGCCTTTTTTAGTATCTTATATGTCAGCTATAACTTGTCTCACTTGCTTTGTGTTACAAATGTTGCAGTTTCGTGAGCCGCGGGATTTTGTGCACAATAAAAACTGTGCACGAAGGATCCTTTTTATGCTACTTGTGTTACTGCTGTTTCTATTCGCCTTGAATAAGGTGTTCTGAATGGTTTATGCTGAAAGTTTTACTTACGGACCCTGAAGCATGAATTACCTTTTTGGGTTAATTAGTGATACAAGATCTCAAGATATCTTACTGTATGGAATTCCTTGAAATGCAATATTTTACTTTATTTTGATGTTAATGTAAAATACAGTAACAAGTTTAGCACTATTTATATGTTCAAAACATTGATGACAGACTGTTGCAGTATGTACTACACGAAGCGCTAGAGTTAAATATAGATATATATATATATATATATATATATATATATATATATATATATATATATATATATATATATATATATATATATATATATACAATTTAAAATGTTGCAAATTCAAGCTCGAAAGATAGTGCACACGACTGATTTATGCATATGAAAACTTAGTTCTCTGCCGGCGATTTCCGTGAACGAATACGAGTAATTGACTGCAGCGCTTTCACAGCCATATTCATTGGCCGGCTTTGATGTCAATTTTCATGGCAGTCCACGCCTGTGAAAAAAAAACAACGCCGTGAATGGGGCAGAATAGAGAGAGTTATTAAGTGTAGCTGACACCAACTGCTGACACCAACTGCTGATCTTGAAGAGCTTATCTGCGGTTTTTATATCATGAATTAACAAAATTAAAAGAGCAAGCCATTTTGCGAATCCTCTGCTGAGATCCAGTGCAGCATTTGAATTTTGTTTTGTTTTTTGCTGTGCCAAAGTTTTCAGCATTATAACACACATAGAATTAACTTGTTGAACATCTACGTGGCAAAAGCATTGCTGGGCTTATGGGAGCAACGTTCCAAAGAAACTCAGGATATGAGAGACGCCGTAGTGGAGGGCTCCGAAAATTTCAATTACCCAGGATTCTTTAACGTTCAGTGACATCGGACACCACACGAGCTCCTCGCTTTTCGCTTCCATCGAAAAGCGGCCTGGATTCAATCCCGCCTCCTTGGGCCCAGCAGTCGAGCGCCGTAATCACTGCACCACCGGCGTGGGGTTGTGTGGAAAAAGCAGTTTTACGTCACTCGAGATGTTCTCTAATATATGCTTGCCAAAATATCAGTTCTTGAGTTGCCTGTGGAATAGAATCATTCGAACTGTCCTTGTAAATTTAAGAATATTACCGTAAATTTTAATAATAATAATAGTTGGTTTATAGGAAGGGAAAGGCGCAGTATCTGTCACATTCGTTTCTGTGGACACCTGAACCGCGCTGTAGGGGAAGGCAGGACTGATTTATTTATAGGAAGGGAAAGGCGCGGTAACTGTCTCGCTTGTTTTCTTTGGACACCGCAACCGCGCCGTAAGGGAAGGGAGGAAGATGGGAGTGGAAGTGGAAAGAGAGAAAGAGGAGCCGTAGTGGAGGGCTACGGAGTAATTTCGACCACCTGGGGATCTTTAACGTGCGCTGACATCGCACAGCACACGATGCCTCTTCGTTTCGCCTCCATCGAAACGCAGCCGCCGAGGTCGGGTCCGAACCCGGGTACTCCGGCACTGTAGTCGGGCGTCTTACCACTGCACCACTCCGGCGGGGCAGGGGAAGGCAGGTTTTTGCGAGTGAAAGCGGGAAGAGCGAAAGAGGAGCCATAGGGGAGGGCTACAGAGTAATTTCGACCACCTGGGTATCTTTAACGTGCGCTGACATCGCGCATCACACGGACGCCTCTTCGTTTCGCCTCCATGGAAACGCAGCCGCCGAGGTCGGGGTCGAACCCGGGTATTCCGGCATAGTGGTCGGGCGTCTTACCACTGCACCACCCCGGCGGGGCCCCTAGATTTTAGGATTTCGGAAAAATGAATTTGATTTACGCAAGAAGTTTGAAATTTCACTAAAATCATAACTTTTCGAAAGCTGAATTGTGCCACCACGAGAGGGCGATGTGAACGATCTGTGAAATTTATCTTAGCAGCCGCAAAAAATGCAGCTACTGCTGTTGCACGAGGTAGGGGGGGGGGGGGGATATAATGGGGACAGGTTTTTGTACGAGGTGAGTTGGGGGATATAAGGTGGACAGGTGTAAGAAAACTCGGCTTTCTCCTGCGCACGGTTCACTAAGTATTCTCACTGTCGCATGTGACTGATTTTCTCCAGCCTTTGTTCACGGGTTCGGCCATTTTTGTCAGCCTTGCTTATCTTAGCCAGGTGCCGCTTCCGAATTTGTGTTTGAGAGCCGCGTCTGCTTTGCAATTTTGATGGCCTGCTCGAATCCTCGACTGTAATTGCAAATGTTTTTGAAACGGTACACGTGCAAGCTTCCGTTCTTTGAGGCATCGAAGAAAGTGGACAAGTTTGGTTGTGCACCATGTGTGTCTACGTTATGAGTAGTTGCGCATAATGACTATTTTCCTGGCCTCCTACAACGTTCTTATTCACACTGTAGCATTTAAAGCGATATTTAAAAAGCTATTTAGTGGATTTCCCGAATCCACGACACTACGTACAAAGATTTTTGAAAGGACACACGCGAACGTTTCCGTTCTTTGGGGTATCTTAAACCTGGCATGTTTCGTTTTTTTGCACCGTATGTGTCTATGGTGTGACTACGGCGCATTATGGCTATTTTCGTGGCTCCCAATAAGTTTCTTTTCGCACTTGCGCATTTAGAGCAATATTAAGAAAGCTAATTAGACACATCGAAGTTTAAAAAAAAAGCACAAGTGTGTTCCCAACTGAAATCAAGTCAATGTTCTTAGGAGTCGGGTAAGTACCCCACTGGCTTTAAAACACCAGTCGATACTTTACCTCAACGCTTGATATATTTTTATGTCTCGATCGTTGCCGGCTACCTTGAGAGCCGTCTTCCGGGCACCGATTTCCAGTCCTCTCGGCAGCTAAACGATATTGCCCGGGTATCGAACGAAATGAGATTTGACGAAATCAGTTCTCCACTCGCTAAGCGCTTGCACAGAACCGGCATGTGCTTCAGAAGTAACTTTCCGTACCCCAAAATCTGGCCTTCTAGTTCCCCAAAATTTGATTTTATCGGAATTTTAACAAAATTGTGCCCGCAAAATCTGACTATGGGCAAATCAGTGGTCACTTCGAAATTTAGATGGGGCACCACTAAAATTTAGTACACGAACCCCCAAAATTTTACTGCGTCAGAATTTGACCAATATTTCTTTCCACCATACTGTGTCTATGGCAAACTCAGCTGTGTCTTCTAATATAGATGGGCCGCGTTCAATATTTCGCCCAAGAGATCCCCAAAAACTGACTTCATTCTAATTTCACCAAAATAGATGTAGAACCAGTTTTGATGCTACTGACTCAGGAATTTTCAAATTAAGATAGGTCACTTCCAAATATGGCGTTCTGGACACTCAACTTTTACTTAGACTAAATTAGACCAAAAGAGATGGCCGATATAATTTCAGTATGGCGAATTCAGTGGTGAACTCAAATTTAAATGGACCATAGAAAATTTAAGCCCCTGCACCGCAAAAATTTGTCTTCCGAATTTTATCAAAATTGGTGTCAAACATAATTTTAGAATGGACAATTCAGTGGTCGCTTCTAAATTTACGTGGGCCACCACCAAAATATGTCAGAGTTCCAATTTGGCCATAGTTGATATTCAATCTAATTTTTCAACTACAGCTCAATGTTGAATTCTAAATTTAGGGCGGCCACCTCCAACATTTGTCATGCTTGCGCATTTATGCGTGTGGGAGCAATGGCGCGTGTTGAGAACAGAGGTATAGGAAGCGTATTGCAGAAAGCGATCACTTTGCGAGTTATGTCACAGCAGAAAACTACTCGTCTCTGCCGACAACGCGATGATTATCCGGCTGCTCATGAACGTGAGATCACCACAGATTCTGTGGCCATTTATGTTTACATGTATTTTCGATTGCATGAGAGACAGTAATTTGTTTCCTTTCCGTCTGCTTCAAATACTGGTGGAAATAGAATAATGATGTTTTCAAAAAATGCTTTAAAGCCTGAAAATGTATGAATAGAAAAGCTGTCACGAACCATGAAAATATCTAGCCCCGAGTGTTGACAGCCCGCAAAGATTTGAAAAAGAAAATATTGGAGAACGCCTAAGGCTTGACCTTAGAGTAGACGCGACAGCCTGCATACTGATTGCCTCTCCTGTCGCTGCTCTGATGTTGCTTTTACCACAACCGCTTCTTTGTGTGCTATAAAACTGCTTCACCATTTCAACTCGACAGCTTTGGCTTCAGGTACCAACTCGGCTGAAGCCGTGCGTTTAAGACCGTAGGCAACGTCCTGACGACGCTGACGTTTAAGCTCGGCTTCTTTCAATTTACGTACCGACTAGCCCTCCGTTTGTGATGTTTGACAGCTTGCTGACATTCTGTATGGTTTCCTCTGCCTGCTTATCAGGCTTCAATTCTGGTTGTAAGCATCGTACCTTGTCATGCTACCTTCCTTTCGAGCGTCTAGCTGTTTCATACCCAGCGTTCTCCTCCGTTTTCCCGGCGTCCATCTAAACAGCTTTCTCTGGTCGGCGGGCACCATCACCACAGGGCGCGTCCTCAAACGAAGTTTAAACACTGTTACACGCATCTGGTCGTCTGGTACAATGTCAGAGGACGGAGCCGTACCAGCACCAGCCACAGAGTCAGCCACACGTATTGAAACTTTGAGAGACGCACGCGAAATTATTCTTCTGCACCGTGCTGGTTTCATTCAGTAATCATCATTTGGCAGTGTTGTAGGTCCGATTAAACCTAGTTAAGTTGCGACAGCAATAGCTGCATAGCTGTAGCTTAGAATTGCTTAGGCTACACGCTGAGCAGCGGCCGAGCTCTCCTTCTCCATAGTTGGTCGAATTTGGCTGCGAGGCTTCTAGTTACATAAACACCACACACTCTTTCCCCGCACAACCAACGGAGAAAGTGATGCGCAGCTGGTGCCGGATGTGGTTATGACTTCACTTCTCCGACACCGACAGGGCGCGCGTCGGAGCGCTGCCGCGATGGCAGCTCCGACACACCACCTGCTGCCTCTGACGTCTCGTGGTTCCTCGCGCATGCGCAGCTTGGCCGACATTGTGCCACGCGAAATGGCTCGATGACTCGCGTAGTGCTGCTTTCGCAACAATAATTCACCCACTCACGCTGTCAACCATCCCCAATCAATCAACCAACATTGCATATGCCATGTGCACTCCATAGAAGGTGTTCATTTTTCCTTCATGTTTTCGACTCGTTCTTGAAGTAGAATGAAGTTTCTACTATAACGCGGTGGCACCACCTATCTAAGAAATGACTTATCAGATACCAAGTTCCGATAGCCGCCGCATGATGGCGCCACCTAAATGTTTTCACTGACAGTTGACAGTTGACAGCCGTGTGGTGCGGACGCGTGTTCCATCGCTCCTCCGATTGCAAGTGGCTACCGGAAACGGACGGACTGGCGACAGCGGGAGCTTCCAAAAGCGTCAAATAGATGAGTTCTTTCTTTTATTCACTTTATTTCGTTTTCAGCTAGTTAAGTGCAGCCTGAAGAATAATTTATTTTAGCTCCTTGTCCTAACTGCCTGGTTTTTCGTGCCGTCAGCTAGGTTTTCTCGGCTTTATTTTTTTAACTATTATTTTTAGATAAATATCCTTTTTCTTAGGCTATTGTCAATCGCAGAATTTATTTTAACGCATGTTTGCTGGTCGTTTTTGTGTCTTCCTTTTGCAGTTTGTGTATTCTGAAAATTCGTAGTAGAAAAAGTTCAGTTGATACATGCTTAAGATATGCAATCAAAAGAAGGTAAAGTGTGCTCAGTGTGAGGCGCACGTTAATCTCAAGGAAACGCGTTTTGACTCTGTAGATGAAGTGGAAGGCAGTAACTTTTTGTGTCGGTGTTGCGTGCTGAGTACGCGCCTAGATAGATTTGAACGAGAAAAGGGCAGTTTAGTGTCTCGTGTGGATGATATAGAAAATGAAGTAGGTTTGTGAAACGCCGAAAATCAGAAACTGCTATGACAGCTTCCTCAAATGGAAAACAAATGGCCGACTTTGTCCTATGAACCAACGAAGACGGACATTCCAGTGCGGGCAAAGTAGGTCAGGCGGATCCGAACCGACTGAGTTATTTAGAAGCAGCTTCTAAGAAGTCCGAAAAAAAAGGAAGAAGGAAGAATAATAATCCCAAAGAGAAGGACACAGCTAACCGAAAGCAGGAGCCAACAGTTGGGAGAGGGAGAGAGAAGCACAGGTGCTTATCGCCGGAGATTCTAACCTGAGCAGGTGCAAGCCAGATATCTTGGAACGGGTAAAGGGTGATAAGCGATTGTTAGTTGGAACCTTTACAAGGACGACAATAAGGGCAGTGCTGAAAGAGAGTAAAAATAGACCGTTGAAAAATTCCGCACGGCGCAATCTGGTAATAGTAGCCACGGGGCTAAACGATGTCCTAAATGGTGAAGCTGTAGGAGTGGTGGGAAGTTTAGCTAAGGGAGTTGACGATATCAGGGAGATAACACAGCAAGCACAGATAGTTGTATGCACAGTACCGGAGATGCTAGGATCGAACGGAAAGCTGGAAAAGGACGTGGTGACAGTTAATCAGGACATAAGAAAGTTAAGCCTGAAGAAGTGTTTTGAAGTGGTTGAGGTAAACAGGGAAGTGCATAAAGCAGGTTTTGGCAGGGTGTTTCAGCGAGATGGCATTCATTTTAACAGATGGGTGAGAGCAGAGATCAGCTGGCGCTTGACAGGCAGAGCTGTAGCTTTTTTAGGGGGTCCGCGAGGACTCCATGCACAGAGGTAGTTAGAAGTGAAGCAGAAGAAAGCATAATAACGGAGGCTGAGCCCCAAACAATGGCAAGGAGGAGATCGAGAAAGAAAAGTACAAAAAAGAGGTATAAAACTAAGATCAGCTACATAAACGTGCAAGGAAGTAGAAAAAGAGCGAAATCGCTAGAGATAGAACAGCAGTTGAAGGATGACAAAATAGGTGTGTACGCTCTATGCGAGACTCATTTCAAGAATCTAGAAGATCCGCCGTTTATAGAAGGATATGCCTGGGAAGGGTGCAACATAACTAGAACAGAAAAAAAGGGTGGAGGGGTAGGTATGTTGATACACCAGGGAACAAATTGGCAAATAATAAATCATCTTGTAAAGAACATATCTGGGTATCAGGAACTATTTCCGGTATAAGGACATGGCTAGGGGTAGTTTATTTAGAAACAGGACACCAAGACAGACAAGAAAACAAGAATCTTGTTGAATGTCTCAGTGACGATACAAGCCAGTTTGAATACGGGCCGATAATATTCTGCAGGGGGACATTACCGGCTACATCGACGATCTAGATGGATACACGTATTCTAACGGGAAGCTAATGCTAGATTTCTGTCAGTGACACGACCTAGTAATAGGGAATAGAGAAACAAAATGCGAAGGACAAATCACGTTGGAATTTTGCAACAGGCAGACGACTATTGATTACAGTCTAATGTCGCAGGGAATTTATAGCAAGGTCACAAAAATGGAATTAAACGAAGGAGAGTGTAGTCTGGGAAGTGACCATAAACGTATTAGTCGGCAGATGGGGCCCTTGATGAAAAGAGAAATAAAACTTACCCAAAAGTAAACGCAAAATAAATGACCATCAAATAGCGCAGATAGCATCAGACGTGGAGGAAGCAATAGAGAAAAGCCGAATGAAAGACTAGGTTTATGAACAGGCAGAACTAGTCATAAGAAGGAAAATTAAAGATATTAAAGTAACAAACCGCTTGAATGGAAAGAGAAAGCCACGGAGCTGGTGGAATAAGGAAATCAGGGAAGGCATTGAACAACGACGGGCTGCTTCAAGGGAACACCGAGAGGCAAAGAAAGCACAGGTATCTCAGACGGAATTCGACCGAAAATGGAAATTATATCGACAAAAGAAACTTGATCTACAGGCCCTCGTCCAAAGTAAAATAAAGCAGTCCACCGATCGCTGGATGGGTGCCATACACGATGCCTATAGAGGCGGCCCAAGAAAAGTCTGGAACCATATAAGCTGGCTAGGTAAAAAGAATCAATGAAAGCAGGACCGGATTCATGATAACGAGGGAAATTATTTAAAAGGAGAAAACGCAGTGAACTAAAATACATCAGTTATAACCGAGTCATTTAAGAACGACGATAGGGTAATCTCCGCAAACCAGGAAGCCTCACAAGATAGCAGAATACAAAGGAGCTTAGAAATGACCAATCTAACCTGAAAAAAGGCAGAAAAATATATTCATAAAAACACATCTATAGGAATAAACGGAATTACGATCAATCTGATAACTGAACTTGTCAACGAAGTAAGGAAACGTTGTTAAACGCTTTGGAAACAGTCATAACGAATAAGCAAATTCCAGACAGCTGGCGGCAGAGTAAAACGAATATTGATTTATAAACGAAAAGGAGAAAGGATGCACATAAAATCCTACAGGCCGATTACCATAACATCTGTTATGTACAAGTTGACCATGCAGGTGGTCAAATTAAAGGTGCAAGCATGGGTAGACAGTAACAAGATACTCTTAGAACTTCAGAACGGCTTTAGAATTGGTAGGCGCTTAGATTATAGCCTGTTCGTGCTTACCCAATGCATCGAAATATCTGGAGTGGAAAATAGACCTTTGTATTTGGCCTTCATGTACATGAAAGGGGGCGTACGACAAGGTAAACATGAAACTCCTGTGGAACACATTAAAAGAAGAAGGTATCAGTTATGAGATAACAGAGTTCCTACAGGAATTATACCGGGATAACAAAGTAGAAATTACATGGGAAGGGATAAGAAGTACGGAAACTGTCAAGGTATGCAAATGATTAAGACAAGGTTGTCCTCTATCACCGTTGCTGTTCATGGTTTATAAAATAAACCTGGAACGGAGAATAGAAGGAAGTAACCTTGGTTTTAACCGGTCATATAGTATTCGTGGAAAGGCGGTAGAGCAGAGCCTCCCCGGTTTGATGTATGCAGACGATATTGTGCTGCTAGCTGAGAGTCTGAAAAATTGCAAACTCTAGTTAAGTATTGCGGAGACTAAATGGACGCTCTAAGCTTCAGTTTTAGCGCAGTTGTGATCTGATAATTTTCGGGTCGGATAATTTTCAACGGCTCAACTGATCAGGGTCTTAAAATGCAAGGCCATGAAAGACCCAGAATAGCAGAATAAAAATATCTCGTGGTATGGGTAAACGAAGGATTGCCATACATTGGAAAGCACGAGCAATCACTTAAGGCCAAAGGGTGAAGAAATGTCGTGATAATGAAACATAGGGCATTGTGGGGATACGACAGGTATGAGGATTCGAGGGGCATTTGAAAAGGAATTATGGTACCCGGGCGTACTTCCGGAAATGCGGTTTTGTTGCTAAAATCAGAGGTACAGTCGAAATTAGAAATAAATCAGAGAGCCGTCGGACGATTAGCACTAGGTGCCCACGGCAAAACCACAAATGAGGCGATACAGGGAGATGTGGGCTGGGCATCTTTCGAAGTACGGGAAGCTCAGAGCAAAATATTATATGAGGAACGCCTGAGGAAAATGGACCGTAACAGATCGGTAGCTAAAGTATTTAAATACCTGTACTTAAAAAGCGTTGACTCAAAATGGAGGAAAATAACTAGGACACTAACCAGTAAGTATGCTTGTCACAAGGATGAAAACATAAAGAGCGTTAAGCAACAGGTGAAAAACACAGAAGGTAAACACTGGATAAATTCGATGGAAAAGAAACAGAGTGTGGAACTATACCGAAAGTGAAAAAGGCTGATCAGGAAGGAATCTTTCTTTGATAGCTCGAGGGGCAGTGTCCTACTTTTTGAAGCTACATCAGGGTGCCTTAGAACACGCAGCTACAAAAAGAAATTTAACAATGAAGATGACGCACGTGATGTATGAGGTAACTACAGTGAAACAATTTACCATATTATACTCGAATGTAATGGTATCCATCCCGAAGTCGATGCAGGCGCAGTCACTCTTCCTGAAGCTCTGGGGTTTAGAGATACCAGTAGCCGGGTGAATAAGTCGGCGGTGGAAGCTAGCAAAACACGACTGGAAGATGGTGGCCTAAAAGCAGAAAAGTGACATAATGTTGGTAATGTAGAAACAAAAATTCAATAAATAGAATGATGGTATAGTTGACCAATCTAAAACAGTAATTAAGACATAGGGAGAAAAATGAGCCTGATAGTTACTGCTACCACCCCGTTTCAAAGGGGACGCTCATATAATCCATCCATCCATCCAGCCGGCATGATTTTGGGGCGTCCTTGAAAACGTCTCTCTCAAAAGCGTAGGGGATCGCTTCTCGACAAAACAAGTCCTGTGCGCTTCGCATAAGTCCTCACCTCGCTCGCAATCGAGAGTATAGATATAAGCATGAAATGAGTTGTTGAGCGGCGTAGCATATTTGCATATGTTAGGTTAAAGGAGAGGGCGACTAGACAGACAGAGATGAACGCTGGCTGATTGACGCACGCAACGGGGGGAGCCGAAACTCAGACACGCTGTTAAAAATACGAGTTTTATGGAGACAGCCCTGATGGCCTGGTTGGTCGTTCTTGGTGACGGCGGCGTCAGGAATAGTCTCGGACGTACTGTGCGAATCCACTAAGCCCGGGAGCAATTGCAGTCGCTCCTTAAAGAACCACTGCGCTCATGGGTATCTTACTTCTGGTTCAGCACGTGCTTTGAAGTAGAGTTTGAGGTGTTAGTCTGATCGGTTTAGTTTATGGGTTTAACGTCGCCTAAGCGACTCAGGCGGAGGGTGACGTAGTGGAGCTCTCCGGAAATGTCAACGACCTGCGGTTCATTAAAGCGCACTGACGTTGTACAGCAAACGGCCGCCTTGCTTTTTGCCCCTATCAAAAAGCGACGGCCGCGGCAGGGATTCGATCCCGCAATCTTGGATACAGCAGCCGAGCGCCCTAAGCGGTGCACCACAGCAACAAGGTGGCAGATGATCTTCGACGCCAGCTTGAGCAAATAGAAAAATACTTTTTGTCGTGGTCGAAGCTGCCTTTGCGGCATATCTTTCAGTGATCACCATCAAAACCAAGACTTTCTCGCGCATTAGATGATTAGAAGATTCCCATAGATATATTTATAACAGATTGTTACCGGAATTCGTTGTTGCCACACAAATGTTGGCAAAAGGGAATCATTGGATTACAGTTGACCCCTAGCAACTCATTTCGAGTGCAGAGAAATCTTTCAAGCCAGGTTTGGCTGCTCATCTGACATTTTTCAGCTGCCTTCAATATGTGTTTAAAAACATAAGATATTTTCTGGCTCTTTTAGAATCAAACAGGACATGCGATATGTTTTCTGCGTTAGCGTGCATGCTTCTGGTTGGACTGTGTTCTTGTTCAATGAAGCAATTGATGGCTTCATTTCGGAATGAACTTAAACCTCCCCTTTGCCATCTCAGCATCCTACGACACAAATGTGAGATTATAGTTTGTAAAAGCAATGTGCGGCAATATCAGACCACCGACAAAGATAGACTTTCGAACGCAAGTAGTAGGTGTGTAGCAACTAGCACGCATGAGTATTGATGGCTAAGAGCGGACGTTATTATGTATGTTGATGTTATTCAATTGCCGCCGCATGAGTGTATCTGAAGTTCTCTCTTCTTGATGCGCGCTTCAAACAAAACAGAAAGTGGGGCTGCCTTTTTTGTTTCTCAATAGCATGTTATTCGCTTTGTGCCTTGGAGCATTACACAACAGAATGTGAGATCAGTGCTTGCTTTCTCTTCACTATAAAGGCCTACTTAAAAAGCATGGGACACATTTGGATGCAGGTGCATTTGGACAGAACTATTCTCTTCCGCAATGGCAAAAAGCAACAAAACATTCATTCTTACTTATCGAGTTGCTGCGTAGGAGATCAATAATGCAAAAGGTAACACTCAGAATATATTCTCTACCACCGCAAATGTGCAATGAAAAAAGGGCCCCTACGATGTTTCAGTGTCCACTTGAAAGTCCGGTTTCCCGGCCTTTAGCTCTTTTGGTATTCTAAAGTGAACATTCACATTTAGGCCATTGAACTCATTGCTACTATCGCCATCCGGTGTGTGTTTTGGAATTAACGCAATTGTATATTTTTTTTATAGCAGCTTGCTGCCTTTTTTTCTGAATCAGTGTCCTACTGTTAGTATGCTGACCCTAGTGATGTATTTCGCTTTGCAGTTGCGAATGGGCTCTCTTTGAGTGAACTGTGGGGACGACGGCGCCAAGAAACCTTTAAATGAGAGTAGGATGAAGAAAAATGAGATATATTCTAAATAGTGTGAACATATTATTTACGATTACGTAGTACGAAGAGGTGTAGCTCAGCTTATTAGGTCTTTTAAGCACCTTTCGGAGAGCGCTTAAATGCTTCTGCATATTATACCCCTCTTGGTGCAGTTACGTAGATTTTGGGGCAACAAAAGGTAAACATGGGTCCCAGACTTTCCTTCCCAGTGAAGCAGTACTTTGCCGCCTTGTTAAAAAGAAAAATAAAAGCCTGAGCAAGGGGGTCATTGAAAAATGGCGTAGATTCTGCTCTGGACCATATTTACAGTAAAATATTTTGTGCCACAATTGCGTGAAACGGCTGTCTTAAGCACGCATGCCTTCTTAATCTTTCCACCATGGATGTTCTATATCACAGCTAAATTTCAGACTTGCGTCGTCGCTGCCGATAAAGGACCTAATACGGGAATTGGGTCCATAAGGGCATAACAACAACAATTAAACCCTCAACATACATGATTTCTAAAGAGAAATAGTACTGCAAATGTGTTCACAGTCAATCTTGTTCTACGAGAATCAGTGCAAGCTTCGGATTAAAATTAGTGAGGCACAGAGCATACTGCAGAGTCGGATAAATGATTATAGTCATGTAGCGATACACCAGAGGTCCGTTACAATCAGTGCTTTCCATCAGAACCCTCGCCTGCTGCTATTTTTAGACGGGAAGCTTCACTTCTCCTGTGCAAAACCTGAACGTCATGTCCTTCCGAGAATTGATCTCAGGTGCAGCGCGGGGAGCCGGCGATGTTCGATTCTACTTCTGCTTCGCTTCTTCTGCATCGCACACCTGTTTCTTCTCCTCCACACTCCTGACAAACTTTATTCGTGCTGATACATGTCTCCAGAAATATACAACATTGTTTGACGCAATTCCATACATCCCTCAGTTTTTGTGCCTACCTTTTACCTCCACCTTCACCGTTGCCCATTTTGTTTGCTTCCTGGGATTTCCCCTTGAAAATAAACTCGACTCCTTCTTGTTGTCTCGACCAGGCTGTGGTGTCCTTGAGGTTCGCTAAAGCCTTGTAGGAGTCGTGTGCTGAGACGAGTGCTTCAGTTGCATTTCCTTGACATTCATAGGCAGCCGTGGACAGGTTAAACCTCAGCAAACCGAACTTGACCATGATTAATCCCCTCTAAACTAGGTTCAGCCGGATTGAAACCTGTCCATTTTTCTTTACTTGGGCGAAGAGCGCTTGAACTGCGAGGTTATTCCGGCGGCCTGGAACGGCGGTGCTATCACTTGCTACTTTCGGACTTAGTCGCCGAATTTGCTCGCTCTACATCCTATCGATTACAACCGTGTCTTTTATTCGTGGTGAGGTGTGCACTCAGCCTCCATCTTTGGTTTCTCAACTAGAGAGCATAATGCTTGCAGCCTAATCCTTTTAGCAAAAGCTGTTATTTGAAGCTGGAGGTCGTCAGCATTAAGAGGGGGTCAACATTTACAAATCGGATATTTCGTGCATAATGTCAACGATGGTAATGACATTTTCGGGCACTGCTCGAGTTCGCTTTCCTACGTTTGGAATTCATTAAATGATGTCATCACGGAGACGTGCAAAACTTCTGCGCAACAAAGTACGCGAACTGCATTAATAATCGAACATCTGTGGAATCTGAACTGACTCCTTTTTATTGCCGTATCTATTACGTTTGTCCTCTCGAGCCAAAACACAGACTGCAGACGTTAAAACACATAGAGCCTTTTATTTTTGGCGGATTTCAATTTCTGGTACAATGTCACATTATAAAGTTAAGATGTGCATTACCAAGCTTTAGTAATTGTTTGCCTCTTTATTTTGCGTTAGCAATACTTTTACCACGAACTCAACTGTCTAGTAAACAAATGTCCATCAAATAATTTCAAACATTCTAAATATTGAATAGACGCGTCTGCGGCATGGGAACTACATGTAGATGGTGAGGGATAAGGTATGATTTGAAGGGCGTTGAATACTGCCCAAGACACTTTTAATGATGTTGAAATACGAAGCTTAACACTAAACGAGAGATATGGTGCGCCTCTGTTCTTAATAGTCTTCGAAGAATCAAGTTAAGCATGTGAAGACCAGTCTAATAAACGTATATTTTCCGACTTACATAAACGAGTCCTTGGGAGTCAGACCACTCTCAGACCATATATTCATCACATCTGCAACCGCATATATCGCGCCTTTCTGCCGTTTGCGTAAACCATATTGATGCTGATTGTAAAATGATCGTGTCAAATGCTCTTCGCCTGACAGAACAAGCCTTCTGGTTCTCTTCAGCCAGGAGTACTAGGGGAAGAATGCGACTAGCGCGCTCAAAGCAAGAGGCACATGGAATGAATATAACGGGCCCGTGTCGTCGAAGCATGTCAAATGTTTTTATTAGCGCCACGCTTATGTTTATTTCTTTAGTTCAGTATCAGCCTTCGAAGCAAAAATGGGATTATTGATCGCTTGGCGACAGCAGGTTGCCGGAAGCGAAGGCGAAGGACAATCCCTTCGTTAACAATGACTGACGTGAGAGAGGAAAGGAGGAGCGTTTGCATCTTTCTGGCAACGTGTGGGCGCAGCTCTGACAAAGAGACAAAGCCAGTTACTATTCATGCATTTGCTTTGGCAATGCCAGGAAACAATGGCGCCGGGATCTGCCCGAGGATAATTTCTTAGCTTAGTGGCAGCCTTACTGGACGTAAGCCTATCTATGTGAAATAAGGCTGGCTTGGTAATTGGCCTGTCAGGAAAGCTTTTTAGACTCATTCATCACATTTGTTAGAGCCACTCTTGTATTCAGTGTGCACTCACATTCCATACTTCACCATTTATTGTATGTCTTTGTAATAAGAGTTAAATCAGGTGCATCTGTGGCAGCCAAGAACGGTACATTGATTGAAAGGCTCAAGAAAATGTCTCTATAATTCTACCAGGGTTACTATAGGTCGCTTGGGCGTTCAGCTGGCAATCACAAGTTGTTGGGCTAGGCGGTAGCGATTCGATGAAGGCTAAATTCAAGAATGCACTAGAACATTTCTTCGTTTACGCAGGACAGCAAGCTTCCTGCGGCCCAGATTATTTTGCAGCACTACACTATGGCTTCGCTCATGGCTCATGCGTCGCTTTGGGGCATTAATCCCAACAATTTTCAAACTTTCGTCATAACGTACACTACTTTAAAATAACCGTTATAGGAATAAAAGATGGCCCAGATCTATACATGCTGCAGGCAGTGCACATGATAATGTCGCATTCTTAAGTTAGAATTATTGAAAACCAGGAGTAGTTTAAGAGTTTTATTCAACCAAAAATTGTAGTTCGAGCATGTTGGCTGCCTGGGCGACAAGTCAATGTTGTTTTTCCTTTCATCCGAATATTAAACTTATGCGTTGCAGATTAGTACTCATGAGCTAACACGATTGCCCCCAATTAAGGCATTGTTAAAATAGGACAATGAGTGCTCAATGACAGGAAACAGATGACTTTTTGACCACGTACAAACTTTTGTGCATAGTGTAGCGGGCTGCATCCTTTGTATCAAATGCAATCTTCTTCTGCAATATTCAATGTCAGTAGCTAGCAAAGCTATAACAGTACTTAATCGACCCGTGCATTCAAGCAATTCCTCAAAGCAAATCTGAAAGCAGGCATAGCGGTCATATCAGCTGTAATAAATCCAGTTAAGTGCATTGTTGTCTCAAGCTCTCCGAGCAGTACTGTCAGGATCACTATGATGGTAATTAGTTTCGGGTCGCCTGAGACCTTGATATAATTCCCGATGTGTTCATCTCCTCTTTTTCTGCAAATATAGCGAATTCTGGATACACAAAGAAATCGGTTATTTGCTGCTTCATTCAAATAGCATGGAGATCCTCTTAAAGAGGTTATTACATGGCGGGAGGGGGGGTTGGGTGTTGCTCGAGAAACGCAGTAATAATTATTTGTTAGAACTCAATAGGCAGCAATAATAGCAAGCAACACTACAAAATATGCAAACAGAAATATCTCAAGACTTAAGACTACTAAAACTTAAGACTACTAAAACAGTAATCATGTACCAATTCTCTTCTTGTTTTTTCTCACATTGCGTAGTGCGAAAAGAAGCAAAGGACATGGCTCCGAGAATTGTAATAAACTATCATTAAGAAATAGTAACCGTGCTTATTTCGCAAGTGCCTGGAGCGTGTGCGATTCATTTTTCTTTCACTAATTGCAAAAGGAAAAATAATTATGTTACGTTCAAAGTAAAATTGTACTTGGCATTCTACTGGCATTTCCGTTTTTTTAGTTTTTATAATTTTTGTGCGACGGACGAAAACGATGTGCCACTGTACAAGAAACCGTCTTGACGTCGAGTTTTTAGACTTGACGCGCTGGTGAAGAACGAAAAGTAATTGGCCGAGGAGACATGGCTTCTTGATGCCTTTTTAAGATTACTGCTGCTATTTAGAAGGCAGTATTAGTAATGGGGTGGTCAACAAATGTTATTGGCAAGACCGAAGCGCGCCCTAATGGTGCCCTACCAATTACGCACAGCGACATCATCCACATACTTGGCATTGATTATGAGGCACGTGGGATAGCAGCTTCGGTGTGGACTTTCGTCTTAAACGAGGTTAGCAGCAAGGTGACTACAGCCAGTGTCTTTGAATTACCCATGCTGGAGAAACTTTATCTTGTCCACAGTGTTTTCTGCGGGCGAATGTGGTACCTCGCACATGTAACTCATCCACCTCTCCGAATTTTGCGCTCTCTTCAGTCTCTTGTAAATTTATTTTTTTGGGGGGCGGTCGCACGGAACTAGTATGCCGTGCGGCACTCGACCAGCCACGTTCGAAGATTGGGTTTGCTTTCCCTTCTTTATCTTTCTGCTGTCGGCTGCTGGTTCTTCGTTTGCTGCAGCGTGATGAGTCCCCAGCGCGGCGGCTTGCCTTGTATTTTTTAGGCACAAATGGGAGGAAGCTTGTCCCTGACATACCACTCTTCACTGGACCTCAAGGTTTCTGGATGGCTTTTTTTGATTCGTGTATGGTGGAATTTCGTGGCCACGCTCACCGTGTGAGCCCGGACGTAGACATACCGGCGAACATGGTAGTGGAGTCAATGGGAACGTTACTACTTCCGCTGGTGCCTGCGGAACGCAGGCCAAGGGCAGATTATACTTGTTGGTTATTGCTCACAGCGTCGTTTCTGCTAGGGCATTTAAGTGACTTTATATGGCTTTTGAAGTAGGGCAGTTTTACCTACACGAGATTGGCTGCTACGATGGGGCATTGAGCGGAAAGCGCAGTGCTCCAACTTCCCACTTCAATAATCGAAACGTCACATGGCCCAGCAATGCGTCGTTTCTCCTGTTTTTTTTTTGTTTTTTTTGGAGGGCAGTTCATGCCAGTTTCAGAAGTCTAGGTATTAACCCATTTAAGATAAATGATAGATGTCCCCGCGGTCGCTTTGCACGACTGCTGACTGTTGCTGGCGCTTTTGTGTTATGGCGCAATCGTCGTCAGGCTGTCGCATCGAGCCAGCGCTGACGTGCGCTTTTCCCTGTCCTGGCGCATAAACGAAAGGAGATCATAAGCTTTTTGACTGAGGAACTTTGCTACTATGGGGAGCGAGAGTTCCTTCGCCAATAACCTTGCCCTTTTATTTCCGTGTCGGATGGACGTGTCCGGGTGGTTTTCAACCCACCTTGGTGCCTGCAATATAATGTAAATATTTATGTCAACTCACTACTGTAGACATCGCAACACACATGTGCATGTGTGTTGTGATATCTTCAGTAGTGAGGACGTGTCTTGAGTGGTTTTACCACACCTTGGTACCTGCAATATAATTCAAATATACATGTCCACCCACAGCTGTTTACATCGCAACACAGATGTGCAATACATACTGTGCATGCGATTTTTGTGTATGTTTATATTTATTTTATTTGGCAAATTATTCCACACTGCCTATACCTTCATGTACCTTGTCATTCAAAATTGTATATATCATCATCACGAACATCCAAGTTTTATTCTGTATGTAAATACTGATTTGTGATGTATTTGTTTAAGATGTGTTTTATGTGCACTTTCCTTTGTTCTTAATCATGTACATTTCCTGCTTTGGTAATTTGTCGCCACTCATGTGAATGCCTAATATGTGTGTCTATTGTCTAATGAAACTTTTTCTAATCATAAAATGTGGACTGTGTCTGAGCAATAAAGTCGAAACGTGAAGTTTCCCTCTGAAAGAGTTCTCACAAAGAGGAGGCACATAGAAAGAAGCTGCCTGAAAGAATTTGTCTAGAATGTCCGAGAGGAATTCTAAAGTCGCGAAATATGTGGTTGCAAAAGCAACCGCAGTATAGCGAAGTACTCTCAGGCGCTGTGCTTGCTTAGCGCCCCAGAATTGCATATCTCCCTTGAAACGTTGGAAAATGCTCCTTTTTATGCTTCGAGCGCTTGCTTTGAAAACGAGCTTGCGGATCGTTTTTCGCTGCGCTGTAATATATGCCTGAATATCTTCAAGGGTTCGTCGTTCCACAGGACGTGCATGATAATGTAAGAAAAGCAGAACAGCCTAATGAACAAATCTTATTTAATCAAACTGACACATCCTGCTTCACTGTCCATAAAGCTGAGGATTCACTTTTATATAATCCTTTATTGTTAACTGTTTGCCAAAACTGTTACTCACAGAACAACTCGTTCGCTTTTTGTGGGACTTATTCCTCCGATTTTATTACTTCCACAAATATTGTGCTCGCATAAAAAGAAAATCTGAGAGAAGGGTACAAGGCTAGAAAACAAACTGCGCGTGACGCGGTTTCCTGTTTTCTACTTTGCCTGCCTCATGCGTTTTCTCTTATGGTGTACAAGAGCTGCTCCTGATCTATACTCTTTATACATTGTCTCAGTGAAAGTAATTTTCACACACACACACACACACACACACACACACACACACACACACACACACACACACACACACACACACACACACACACACACACACACACACACACACACACACACACACACACACACACACACACACACACACACACACACACACACACACACACGCACACGCACACGCACACGCACACGCACACGCACACGCACACGCACACACACACACACACAGAGATATATGATAATAAAAAATGAAGGTTTGGAAACGTTTAGATATGTGGAGAATTTCACCCCCCGACATTTTAACTTCACTAAAGCTGACTGAAATGGTGCAGGTGGTAGGGCAATGTATTCGCGTGTTGTGGATAAGTGTGAGTAATTTCATTTTTTTCACGCCATACATTCTGTTTTCATCCTTACCCTAATGTCTCACACTATTGAGAAAAAAATCTGAGAATGGAGGCCTCCCGAAATTCATGCTTTACATTTGCTTCGCACTCGAGACGATCTAGGTACGATACGTGATGCAGCCGAGCGCCCACAGGAACAAAATAGATACAGGTTTCCGACGGACCGGGCTCTCGTGTCATTTGAAGGAGGGGGGGGGGGGGACTGTTGAAAAATGATGTCATCCTCGCCAACCTCACCCCGACCAAAAAAAAAAAAAAAAGACACTTTATACTATATCGCTTTTAGGCCAGAGCTCCACTTGAGCACATAACATTCATCAATCAATATGAGCTGCAACAGCAACTTTGCCTTCCCAACTCCCTACTATAAACTTAGATTGAGCATCAATGAGAGAATACTGAACACGGGCGCTTCAGACGTTTAGAGGCAGTTTTTTCCTGAACTGCTAACGCAGTACTTTTTTCCACGTCGGGGAGAAGAAGAGAAACAACTAAAGCACAATAATATATCACAATGCTAAATTATATACTTACCTTCTCAATTTTTTGAAAAATTATATTTTTGAGCAACCTAACCACTCAAAGAAAATGACGTTAGACTAAACATCCCCTTGGAAGGCGGGTAGGCACACACGTCTTTAATGTAGCTTTTATTATATTCCCCTGGGTATATTAAAGGAGCGGAGGAGCTACTATCGAGAAATGTTGAAAACACTGAAGTTGAGAAAGTTACTTCGTTTACAGAAAATTGACACGGCAAGTGGGCATTTAAAGCGAGCATTTTTGGGATATATTAAAAAAATATCATGGGGTACATTGACGGGGCACTTATTTTCCCTTTTTAACGATATGTCTTGACTGCGTTAATTGCTACATGCACTTCTCTATTTGCTCAATAACCAATTCTCTAAGTTGTGCCTCTGCGATATCATCATAGAGTCTCATTAGCATACAGTCGTAGGCTAACACATTATTCGAAACACCACCAGGCATCGACGAGAAACACCGCTTCAACATAGCCATGAGAATATTGGAGTACTTTGAGCGAGCAGCAGCATGCCTTACTCGGGATCAGAGGGACCCTGAGTTTTAGATTATAGTCTCACCTTCCGCTATCAAAGAAGTTTACCCGAGTTATCATCTCTCGCAAAATCGCCCACATCACGTGTCCTCATGGCGTCTCCCATCCTCACCAGCACTCAGTGCCTCACTTGTCACATGCCAACTCCCACCGACAACAAGAATGCTCATTATTTTTTTTCTCAAAACCGATGCCAATAACGTCACCTATTAAACTTCTTGTGAACAGGGTCTTCTATATTATATAGTTAAAAGATGACATTCCGGCTCGGGTAAGAGGCTAGAATTTATGGCGTCGCCGTTGCATGCGGATAAAGACGTGGATGAACCTGGATCGAGTGCCTGGTGTTCTGAGAACAAAATAAAACCTATGTTCTTTCGGGTCACAGTGAATATACGCATACAGGGGCAACGCAGCTGTGCCCCAGTACCTGACGTGCTGAATTGAGTTAGGAAATTAGCCCGGACTACGTACAAGCACGGACTAAGGAGCATTGCGTCCTGGGAATCAGAGGAACAATATTGTCTTGTAGCTGACGTAACCTAGGCGCTCAAGTGGTGTGTCTTGCTAACCTAGCTTTACTTTTGCTTGGAGTTCCTCGTAATAAACGCACACGCTTCTCTGGTAGAGCTCGTACCGAAGCGAGACGAGTTTCATCATCCACGCTACCGAGGAGACAACACGACACCAGTAATATCGACGGCGTCTGGAAGAGCCAATCCTTCAGAAGCGATAGCAAAGTCGACAGATAATGTTGTTCTTTCTGACATCTCCGCGCCAAACCGCCTGCTGGAATCAAGCTAATGCAAGCTGTACTGCATATTTTCCCTGAAGGTTATTTGAATTGAGCAAAAATCACAGGCTATTGTAGTGTCTGCCTGCACAAAGGCCCCTGGGAAAAACTTGTATTGCACAAATTTGTGAAGCGAAAAATTCAACAAATGCTAGCAAATTAAAGTATGTCATACTACCAAAGCAGGGACTTAGCAAAGGTGTTAATAATTAGAAAGAATGGGCCAAGTAGGAATTGTGTACGAGATGGCTTTTTTGTGAATTTTGTGTTTCATTGTTTAACTAGGAAATTATTCACTGGTTGCCGTGTAAAGCTGATTAATCAATCCACTGAAATATTTCAGCTGACCGTCTAGCTCGACAGGCGAGAAACTCAAATGAGGTGATAGCAAACTTCCAATGCAAATGAAGTATGAAAGCTGCTGCACGCATTTAAGAAAAAGAACATTCCGCCTCGTGCACCTGACGCCTTATATTCGAGAGTTTTAGTCTACGTCCTGCTTGTCCCCTGTTTCTCTTTTTGACTGCACCGAAACAACATACGGGATACCACCGCGTCCAGTGCAATAATAAGGATGATAAAAATATGGCTGCCGTTCACCTTGATGACCAAAAAGTTTGTCTCAAAATGATTTCGTGTCCTAAGCAACGCTATTCCATCGAGCGACCAATACAAAATTAACGCCTTTAGTTTTCATTTAAGGATTGATTTTAGATAAATTCCAGGCACGAGAAAAGAATCCGCCACTGAGAAAAAAGGAAGCAGACTGGCGTTAGAACAGAGGTGCTATAGTGGATAATGAGAAACCATAGCATCTCCGTCTTCAAGAACTTTTAAAATATACTGATCATAATTTGAGCGGTGTTTTAACTGAATGCATGTTTTAGCAATGAGGAATAGAGGGTGATGGGGTGCCCTTTACTGTCTGGAAAAATATTTCGCATCTCAGCCTCATGTTATCATTTGAACAATATTACTTCATCAGAGTATCTCTTACGCATTCTCATTTATGCTGATGGCTTATCAGTAACTGTATAGTTACAAATGTTATCACTTTATTTACCATCTCCTTAAAATATATTAAATTTTGTGCGTAACCATAAAACTGCTCGGCTTATCACTCGTGATGAGGCATGTTTTATTGGTACGTATCTCTTAAATGATCCTTTATTATCAATCAAAAGAAGGCAGAGCCAAATACTTAAGGTTACAATACTCCAACATTTATTTGTCTTGCTCTCATTCGACCGAATGAAATAGCGCCGTCAAATTTTTTTTTTTGCTTGATATAAAAGTATAAAACAAGTACCATTGGTGATACAACCGATGAAATAAATTTTCTCCCCTTTGATTTTTGATTTGGAACGATAATCATGCAAAGTCACATAGTTTACTACAACATTTTTTCCAGCAATGGAAAGAGTTCTCTTATATTCTGTTTTATCCGCCAAGCCAAGGCCAGATTATTTAGGTTGGGTAAATGCCACTTTTCACGGAATAAATTCACTATCACTTCGGTTTTCGTTTCACTTCTTTCCAACTGTGTCTTAAGAACGTAGATAATGGCATAAAAAACTGGGGAGACATTTCTGCTTCGTGTCAAAAGCACGACGTCACAGCTTAATTACTCTCTTTTGCAGGGTTGCCTTGCGAATTCTGCTTGTCGTCCATTCTTTCTGCTGCTGGCCAAATCAGTAGTATTTTATTCGTGCCTCCATTCTGCCCTCACCTGTTAATTAGCAAGCAGCTGTGAGATACCTTAATATGGGAAAGAATATCCGACTAAAATCTAAGTCCTGTTTTAGCCAAGCTGTACAAGCGTATCGGAATGGCCTACGGACAGCGTGTCTAACTCAGGATCGAAGCATGATGGAAGGCTGTATTCTTGTCTCAATAACCATCTCAAATTCGAGTTCGAGATGGCAGTGACTGTGAAAGATTGGCGCAGGCTACTGCAAGGACGACGCGTCGAAAGATGAAGTTTGGAACGGTAGTGGTTATGATGGTGGAAAAAATTTACTCACAGTTATAGACAAGAGAGAAAGTGGACTGGCTTTAAGGGCCAGCCACTTAAAAATCCTCTTCCGGAACCCCTTCGGCTTCCATGGCAGTCACGAGAGTGTTTTGGCTCTCAATGGCAGAGCAGCCGAATGGCAGCCTCCCAGATCTTTCGGGTAAGCGAGGAGAAAGGGGGGTAAACAGGTTTACAGAGGGATGCCACACTTATGGTACATGTCCAACAACGCGCACCCATAATGCGGGCACTTTCCGTTAAAGCCGGAGTAAAAGAAATTAGAATGTCTTTTAGATGCCTTTTAAGAGGAGAACGGTGAAAGCCTAGTCATCGAAAGCCTAGGTTCGGAGTCATTATGAGTCACGCTTGGGTATTGTTGCCATTAGAACTCATATCTAAGCATTTGTACGTATTTCCGATCAGTTGCGGTCATCACAAGTAGTTGTTTGACATGTTGGTCATTAGAAGTCATTTAGTCAATAATAACCATCAATATTAGTCATTAGCCTTATTAATCTCTGTCAGCATCTATAACTTTTATTTATTACCTATTACCGCTAATCAGCGCATAGAGTCGACGTGCAGATCACGCGCACAAATTTTCGCTCCAGGAGTCTAAAAAGGCTTTCGCCTGAATATTGGAGCACTGCCGAGCACATTACCCCATTGGTGTATAAGCAAAAGAGTCAACGCTTAGTCCTTTCGCAAGGGGATGAAAGTCGCTATACTTTGGTTGGATAGAATTGAACAATGTGTTTGTAACCTATAGCCGGGGTAGATTCTGATAGCTCAGGTGGCGTGTTTCGAGGCGATGTCTGGTGGTTGAGCGCGAGACCAGAGGAGTCTGCAGCCTCGTTTCCTTCTAGCCCCACATGTGCTGGGTTCTGGATTACAACACGTGTGTCCTGGAGATCATAGTACTCGCGTCTACGTAAAATGCTTGCTTATTCTATATTCCGGTAGGCTTCCCAAAATCCGGTGATGATAACTCGGGAGCCTAGTTCTGCAGCAGCGAGTGCTATAATGATCTCCTCCCTGTGTGTAAGGTTTGGGGCATAGAATATGAGTCCTGAAGGCAAATATTAAGATGGATTTATCAGTCTGTATACCAACCCCCGTGGTATGAACCAGCAGCATCCGTGTAGAATACTCCTTGTCGAGGAGAGCCGTAGCGGTCGTTAAGAGACGAACTGTGAGACTCCTTTGTTGTTTTGTGGCAGAGGTTGGACCTGTAGCGCGTGGCGCAAGTCTTCTTGAATCTTGGTGCCTTCCTCTGCTTGTGCTTTTTACGCAATGCGCAGGCTATGTGGGAGTCTTTAACTAGCTAACGATTTGTTCAACCGCAAGTATTGGTTGTTTAAGCACACCTGGCCTAGCTCCGCAAAGTTGTTCGTCATCCTTAGATTGATGATCAGTTAATGGGACGTCATTTAGAGAAGTCGAAGGGGTGCTTTTAGATTACCTCTAAGGCCTTTTGGTCATATTTACGCAAATAGAGATATGGTATAGCGACACATGAACTATAGCAGTTTAATTAGGTTAATGCTTGAAGTTATTATTCTGCTTACAACTTTATTCTGCACGGGTATTAGATAATGCAAGGCTCGTTTTGCATCTGACTAATTTCAAAACGCGACTGTCGAAGTCAAGATAGAACCTGCGACTTTGTAAGCTATAAATGAGCGTCAATGAGACAAAACGCCAGAGGAATGCTTGTCAACATTTCTTAAGTTATTCAAGACATGCTCTTACAAGCCAGAACTCATGTTACTAACTATGAAGAGGGGGATGAGAGCTTAGAAACGAGAGATACTGAACTAGATGATAAGGATCATCCACATTGAAAAGCGGTGTTTCGGCAAGCAGAAATAATAGAGATTCTACGCACTTTTCATGTAGAGTAATAAAATGTGCTTGATACGTAAGACGCAGTTCATTGTGCCCTTAGGGCAGTAATGTGCTCAATCATTGCTAGGTTTTACAGGCCGACATAAGATTTAGAAGAGCTACAATGCGAGTTCTAGAACTAACACGGCCGATCGTGCTTTTACCCGTAACAGCACACAGAGGATGTAAAATACTGCATGCTGGGCAAAAAAGACACCTAATTAAAGAACTAGCAAAAAATACGAAAGTATAAAATAAACAACTTTCCTTTATTAGGATGCCCTTAAAATACACGTACGATTCAGCAACATTGATTTTGAAATCATGGATAGCATGAAATTTCACACTGCGGCTGGGTTACTGTGTAAATATTTTGAAAACCGAAACTATCTGGATAAATTACCATAAACAGGCGCATGTATCTCTTCAGAGATGAAAAATAAAAGTAAAATCAGCAACGGGCTTCCAAATAAAGCATTTTATAGTGAAACCAGCCCTAGAACATTGTAAGCAAAACAATCTGCTCAATGTGTCATTTTGTGTCCGAAAAGGTGGCCGCAAATTTTGAGCTGGGGTTTTAAATTCAAGCGGAAGGAATTTTAAATTAGCGTCTGGAATGAAATAAAAATATGTAGAGGTGTGATGCAACACAAATTATGGCCTTGCTGTCCAAAATAGCGCTTGCGCCAAAGGGACGCAGGTGCGACTTCATAAGTAAAGCGGAAGTTACCAAAGGAGCACACCATTTGCTATGTCATTAGCCCTTTGACCCTTCTTCGGGGCGGAAAAGTTGTTTTGCACAGTTCCAGTCGACCGCTGAATCTTTAGAAATTTGTAATTCATTGAAATCAGCGTTTAATTTGCATAATATGGAAATGCGAGAACCATCGGCAATCTGCTTATGTACGCAAGGTTTTAGCGGCAGGAGTAATGAGCTCGTATATCCCATTGTATTTCTTTTTAGATTTAGAAAACAATGTACTTTTTTTTTGTGACTGTTGCTGGGAAGGCCTCGCTATAATGATAAGTTTTGCCGCCAAATACCATGCTCGTTCGAACCAAAACAAACCTCTCGACAAAGCAGACAAAACAATTTGGTTCTTCCTCCCTTCATCACGAAGTCTGAGATCATGGACTATACTACAGTGCTCCTTTTATAGAATCTCTGTAAGGAACATCATACATGTTGGCGCATTCTCATTCAGGCATTGAACTTGCAAGCAGCCTGGAGAAACGCACCAGGACGAAGAATTGACACAGGTTGTCACTTTTAAACTGATTATATTGCGCAAAACACGAGGTGCAGTTTCTTATGCAAATGTGGTGCCATCGAAGGGTCCCAGCGACAAATGGCGGAGTTAAACCATGGCCTCCGCGATCTGTTCCGATGCAGTTTCGCTTTGGAAAGCGAGGGTCGCGGGTTTGTGGCGCCATCTAGGAAATGATGCGTCAAATGGCAGAGGTTTAACTCTATCTAAACCTTGTTATACAAAGCACCGCGGGTTGCTTAATAGTGAAACGCGCGGCTACGGAACCTGATCACACGGTTTCCAACCCAATCTGCTAGAATCCACTCCGGTGGAATTTTCTTATTCTAAACGAATTACAAATGCTCATGGTCCATCACTGCGCTGTCATAAGCTGCATCATTCTCTAAGCGTGCTGGAAAACTTGAACGACCCGTCTGGAAGACTCGCGAGGTAGAGCCACTGTACCAGACTTAATTAGCCGCTCGAGGACACGCCGTTGTGACCTCACAAAATTGCTTAGCTAGTCAAACCGAGAACGCAAACTAGAACAGTTGAAAAAGTTTCTTGGTCGGTGGTGGTAAGTACGTGACTGCTTTGTCCTGAATTGGTATCTTGTCCGCGGTAGGCCTGTGAATGTTACCAGCTGGGCCTGTTGAACCTATCTCTGCCTTTTTCCCGTCGACTGTATTCGACGGAGGCAGGCATACAAGTGCTGAATAGTGTCAGCCAGATAGTGATTTGTAATTATAGCCTGCCTAATTTCGCAGGTAGAAAGCGGTCGGTAGATACGGTGCATCCTAAAATTAGGGCATCGATCATTGTGGGCCTGCCCTCTGAACTTTAGGCGAATGACAAAAAAAAAAAAAAAAGGAATTCCAGTGACCAACTACGTTTCATGTGTGAATTTAAACTTCCTTGCAAGGAACATTTCCCGCGTAGCTACAAGATGAAGAGAGCTACATCCTGCTATATGTTTCTTCCTCTTGGAGAATACACCGCTATGAGAAAGGGTATTGTGACAGCCGTGCATTGAGCGAAGGGCATGACGCCTAAGTAAAGCCTCATTTCGGCTCCTGTGCTCTAAGATATAAGATGAGTGGCTGTGGTTTCGGCTGGACGATGATGTTGAAAGTTATAAAAAGTTGCAGGTATTTGAAATTAGATGAGAATGCATGATAGTTTTGTTTACGTGATTGAGGAGGAGGCGTTTCCGGGAAAGTGGCAGCGACATCAGCGAAGAAGAAATTTTAAGACAAGTGAAACAGGTGCCATATGTAGCACTTGTACATAACTGTAAGAAGCAGTTCCCCAGAATGCATTTGAAAGGCAGAACTCGAAACTGCCTCTTTTGTAGGAGACCCAAATCCAAACAAAAAATGTCGAAAAATTGTGCGGTCCTCTGCTGACCTTATAGGCAATTTTCGGCGAGTTGGGTGATATCTCTGGTGTCAAATGATGTCTGGTAGATACAGAAAGCGTCCCGTGCTTTCAATATTTCACACACCTTAGCCTCTTTATGGCGTCGTCATCCTAATGCGCTGATGCACTACTTTTCCCCTGGAGGATGGAAAGCGCTTACTGAAGACGTCGGCGTGGCGCATTTAGTGACATGCAAACGTTTCGCTAAATTTGTTTGTAGCCAGTGGAGAGCGCAATAGAAAATCCATGAGGTGAAGGCAGAGAGAAACGTGTGATGCGAGAAGGATGGACAGCGTTGTGTGCACCTGCTGAGAGACAGTGATGGAGCGCAGCGGGGGAAGCGTGCGCTGACAGCGCTCCTCTGAGCGACCTTTCGTATGCTTCCATTGCATAACGAACGGAGGAATAAATTCAACAACATGGAAGACCTAACATTATGTCGTCGCTTCCTCTAGAAAGTGGGAATCACTTCTGCCGGTAAATATTCGTACCGTCGAGACGTGAAGCTTCTGGCAGGAACACTGGCATGTCACAATTGTGCCTAAAATATTAACTGCGTGGCTACCCGCAATGAAGGAATTCCAGGAATGGCTTTGAACCCTGCCTCAGCCATCGTAACAGCATAGTACCCATTTAATTCGATATCTTCGGGTATAGCGTTAAAAAGCAGGGCAAAAATATTTTTGTGATAGGTAGTTTGCTTTGCATAAAGATGACAAGCGAAGTCCTTCGGCTAGATTTAGCAATATCTGTTTTGCTGCACAATACGGACATTAGTTAGGGCAACTTCTCTCCCTTTGCTATATTTCTTACCATTACCGTTGTCGCTTATGGTGAAACTGCGAAATAAAGTTGTTATTCTGCTTTTATCGCAGGATACAGGAAGTCTTTTATACTGTGGCGAAAATTAAATCACGCAAAAAATTCGTTTTTGGAGTACGAAATTTACAGCAGCGAAACTGCTCATTTATCCTTGTGTTTCGTCTTAGTCGCCTTGGTGATTAGGACATACTAACGTTACTTGCGTTAGCATGTATTCAGCTTTAATAAAACACACCGCGAACATTTTGAAATACAATTAGGTCGCTTTTTTCTTCCTCGCCTGGTCAACCTCTCAAGTGCCTTCTTTTTGCGAAATTCAGGCGCGAGTACATCCCATGAGATTTAGTAGAGATAATGAAGTTTTCTCGTCTTTGGTTAGAACTTCTCGTCACAACAACATAAGAATGCCCTACAGTAATGTCCCGGCCGCTCTCCTCTCTAGTTCTGGCACGCACGACTGACCGCACAAACTTTCTCTTGTATGCACGTCTTTTGCTCTACATGCAACAAAGGTACAAAATCAGCCGAAATAGCTGCCTTCCATAGAGGGCTTAATTCAGCCCACAAATAATAGGCTTGCTGCTTACTTGATGTAGCCCTCATTAAAGCAGCGCACGTGGAAAGGTCCTGTATTTTCCATCCGCCATCCGAGCAATAAGCGAGTTTTGTTGTACATCGGCCTCTCTCGTGGGTGCGTGATCGTTATCTTAATGAAGATGATTGTGTTAGCTAGAGCACCGCCTGTTTGGCATTGTCCACACCTACGCAAAGTATTCGCACTCTGCGCTAAGGCAGGTAGAAAACGCCGCTTTGTTTCCGGGCTCTGGCTCAAAAGCCTCTGGCACTGGTTTGTTAGGACGAAAACAATGCGTCCTGTGTTCAAACTGCCAGCACAAAACAAGCCAGAGAAAAGCTAAACGAAATTTTGTGGAGAGTTTCATTATTTACGCCTTAGTTGCTCTTAGGCTATAAATACAAAGCGAGCTGGCGGCATAGACGACTTTGATGGTTACGTACAATGCCTATAATAATGCTGTTTCACAGCTGTGCGCCTTTTAGCTAAAATGCTTCTGGTGTGGTGTTAGCTTACTGTGTAACTCAACGTTTTGTCATTTTAGCAACTGCTTTATGTCCTCTTGCAGTATTCGTAGTTTCAGAAGTCAAGTATTCTGGCAAGTTTGCCGATTTATTGTAGTTATCTGCAACTTCAGATCAGCGAACGATTTATGACTCTGCTCTGCTTATGCGCGCTGTCATGGAATTACGTTTTGGGCGCAGTTAGATTGGCATTACGAGTTTTGGTCCCTCGGTGTTTCTTTCTTTTTTTTTTTTTTTGAGCAACGTGCTGGATTCCATTTCTGTTTGATATTTCATTTTTGCCCCAAATATGCATGCTCCCACAGTCATATATTGTTGATGGCCGTGCAGTCGACAACTGCAATAAAAAACGCCATAGGGTAAATATCGGTCACCAGAGAGCTCTGCATGCGTCAGTACTCGGCAGCGTTCTAGAACGAAATTCTTCAGCTCGCCTTGACTTTCTCATTGCTGCCTTTGCTTATATGGAAATAAAAACTACGTTAAGGCTATATCCATGGCTTATTCCCTTAAGAATTTGTTAAAGGCTTGTAAGCAGTATTCTACACAGTGATGCTTGCCATCGATATGAACCGGTTATGGGGGCTCACGAGTGCACCTGTTATTTTTTGTTCACGATATTTAGAGCGGCTGAATGTGCTGTTAATGAAACGTCTGAGGTGAGTTTGAAACACTTTTCTAATTGGTACAAAAACTGGTTTGATTGAAAGCCTCAGTGGTCCCTCTTGTTTCTTGGCATATGAGCAAGACAAGTTGGGCAAGCTGGCTATCGGTTCTCTTAAATACAGCCCTGAATATAAGCGGATGAAAAGGCACTAAGGCCAATAAGGACCGCTACCTGTTACCAGGGAAGGCCATTAGTTCTTAGAACCATATAAATGTACCAGCTGCTGTTGACCTTCGGAAAAGTGAAGGCCGAAATTAATTCCACATTTTACATTTACGCTGTTTTACGTTACTGTTTGCTTTTCCTTGCAAATATCATCATCATCAGCCTGACTATACCCACTGCAGGGTGAAGGCCTCTCCCATATTTCTCCACTTAACCCTGTTTTGTGCTAGCTTCATCCACTTGACCTCCGCGAACTTCTTAACCTCATCCACACACCTAACTTTCTGCCGCCCCCTACTACGCTTTCCTTCTCTTGGAATCCAGTTTGTTATCCTAAGCGACCATCGGTAATCCTCTCTTCGCACTACATGTCCTGCCCATGCCTATTTCTTCTTCTTAATTTCCACTAGAATGTCGGTAACTTGAGTTATTTCTCTGACCCACTCTGCACGCTTCATATCTCTTAATGTTACCCCTACCATTTTTCGTTCCACAGCCCTCTGGGTTGTCCTCAATTTAAGTAGAACTCTCTTTGTTAGCCTCCACGTTTCAGCCCCATAGGTGAGTACAGGTAAGATGCAACTGTTGTATATATATTTCTCACTTATTACGCAAGCATACGCGGCCTTGTTTTGGAAAAATCTATGAAGCTTTCTATTACCTCTGTTTCTGCTCTTTACGCCAGCATATCTATTTTAAGCCCTTCACTGGAATTATACAAATGCGTAAGAGTATTTTTGTTTCTGAAGACAAAAATTATGCCGATTTCGTCAATACATTTGCCTATGTGCGCAGATTACTAAGAGCTCACGTTTGGTTCAAGGGAGTGGACTTTGCAATGCTTTATTGCGCTGTGGAATGCCCAATATTCCGACACTACCGTTTGGCTTTACGGCTTTTTGGCTATACGGACCAACTCAGCTTCAGCCTTACGTTTACGATCGTCGAAACGCCGGCAGTTTCTTGGCGACACATACAAACACACACACACACGCACACACACACGCACACACGCACACACGCACACATACGAACACACGATATTATCCGTCTACACCACACTAATGTCAACCACTATTCACCACAGCCTCTAGTCCCCCCCCCCCCCCCCCCACCTTTAACCAAACGACAACTACGTGTGTCATGCACACATGCAAGGAACCCATGATTTTTTCTGGAGGAGCCATCTTGGTAGACGTATCAGATTTGAAGCTTCGGTCGCGACCGCTGACAGCGACACGCAAATCTTCCCGTTGGCACCATTTTAACTCATCCTTGAAAGCTCCCAACCGAGCCGGAGTACGGCGATGGATTTTTGGCGGAACGAGCACAGTACGCTTCGCGTAATATCTCCGCACAGAATACGGTCATGAGTAATCAGTGCTACACCTTCCCATCGAATCTTAACATCTAAGTAATCAGTGCCATGAAACGAAGTTACAAGTGAAGCAGCGCATCGGCAAGGAGGCCTAAAAGAGACGAAGGAACAAGTACAGTGTGAAACCGACAACCGCTTATTCAGGATGACATCGTCATATATGCCGCAACGTTACAGAGAACACGCACACAAGTGACTTATAAATCTAGTCATATCACTCTGGGCATTCACACGTTTCATCAGTGCAGCAATTATGAGAAAACATATATTGGTGCTTTGTAATCGAAATCGCAGTGGATGGTGTGTTTATAAATTTCACCACTTTTGATCCCTAGATTTCTCTGCTTATCTCATCTTCGTGATTTGCGACAATGCGGCTGTTTTTAAACAATGAAAAGCAAGATCAATCAGAGCAACGAATTTTGATGTTGCAAGCAGCCTTCTTAACATCATTGCCGTGCTCCTCAGGCCTGAGGTTTAGACAGTGACCGTTGGGGTCGATGTATGATAAATATTTAATAATCAATAATTGTTATCCCTATCCACGATGTTTTGTAGCTATGAATATAGTAAATAACGTGCAGAACTAAACAAAGAAATGAATGAGGAGCCCGTCCAGCAAACCTGATTCTAACGTAACCTGATAACTTATCATTAGCTTAAATCTGGCGACAAAACAATAAAATTACAGAAATATTCGTTAGTCTTAATTATCGGAGCGACAATCTTTCTTCGCATGTCTCTTTTCACAAGTGAGGGAAAGTACTCCGAGTCTCGCATATCTCCACGCAAGAGCGGCACAAATATCGATTAATGAGAACGGACGAGACAACGGCGGATGCTGCTGTATTTCATCCCATGGTGGGAAAATATGCCAGGACTATAAAGAAGTCGCAAGCATTACACACGATGCGTGCTAACTAATAATGCGCGCAAAAAAAAAAACAAAAAAAAAAACTCACGCATCGGTTTATTCGTCAATACAATTCCTTTCAAATACTTCCCGTGAGTGACGCGGTTCAAAGCGGTTCAAACATTGGCTTGCATGTGTTTCGTGAGACACGCTCCCGCCCTGTGCATACCCTTAAGGAAGGAGACTCCCTCACTCATTTGTCTCGGTATTTACACCATACACTGTGTTTGAAATGGCGTTTCTTAGCACCTATATTTGATTTTAAATGTACTTGATTATTATTCTCGAAAGTATGGTGTCCTGGGTTCACTGCGAAATCAAGGAAGCGGCTTTGAAGATTTTTACCTGCATGCTTTTTTTACGGCCATGCCGGAATACCTTGGACAGCGCTGTTTCGATCTTATCTTTTATTGATTTTACTCTGTTTCACGCCCTACAATGCCACTCACAAACTTCTTCATTGATCGGCGGCGCATACGCCGAGAGTTCTGGCCTGCGGTGAGAGCGAAAACCAAAGGTCTTAAAATACACTAACGACACTTTGCACCCTCATGCGGTTACAATGGTCGCCAGCGCCCTTATGCCTGTAAAGACCTGTTATAGTCTATACAGACGGTTATAATATATAGTGATCAATAAAAAAGCAAACAGTTAATGAAACTGATTTTCTTGTAAAGGCAGAAGGAACATTTCCCAGCTTACTTTTTACGAAGCAGCAATTCATAGTCGCAAAATGTTGTTCACCTCTCCTTCTGCATTTAACATTCATTCCTTGCACAAGACTCTTCATAGCAAATATTATAAATTTTAAATGTTTTTGAAAGCGCAGTTCGATGCCTGTCTCTCTGCATTCACGCCAGCCAGTTTTAAACCTCTTTCAGTCGTTCTTTTCCTGCGTCGTCTTTATTTTGGCTACAGTTTCGACAAAATAGGCTGCAAAAAGGGCAGAGAAAATGGGATACCAAACGAGCTGCTACTAAAGGCGGCTGCGTTTTGATGGAGGCGAAACGAAGTGGCATCCGTGGGCTGGTAAAGAACCCCAGGTGGTCGAAATTTCCGGAGTCCTCCACTACTGCGTCTCTCATAGCCCGAGTTGCTTTGGGACGTTAAACCCCACAAACCAAACCAAACCAAACGAGCTGCTACCATAGACGTGGAGGCAAAAGCTCTCGCAAAATTAGGAAAAAAGACTGATAGTCAGTCTATTGAAGATCGCAGTGTTGCACAACGGTGTCACGGAAATGAATTCAGGCGCCTGCACAAGATTCTGAAAATCGCGATCATCAGCCACTACTTGCTAATGATGTTCCTTGTCGGCGTGAACGATATTCGAGCGCAATGTAAAATATGCAACCTAATCTTTTTGGTTCAGGTATAAAATGCCTTTTGATACTCTTGCGTAGTGGGACCTAGAATACAATATTATCTGAGTACCTCATTTCAGGAACGCGTCTTGAGCGATCTTCTTGTATTTTGGATGCACGGAGGTCAATAATTGACTTTCAGTCTGATATCAGACTGCATTCAAGAAAGTGAGGCTTGACGCAATTTAAGCGATGTGAGCGAGTGGTATAAATAAATAAGATCAAGAAGTTATTAATATAGAATTGTTGTTTTAATTAATGATTTTTCAAAATAATGATTTTTTTCTTCTACGGGCATATACCTACTTACTACATTCTTGTGTGTTCTTTCTAAAACAATGCCAAAAATTTGCCTGCGAGCATTTTCAATTAATCTCTTAGGCTTGCAGTGTTAGAAAGACAGCCGTACTGATTGGGTGCGCTAAAAGTACAATAGGCTGAAATTAACTAAATCTAAATTTCTCCTTCACGCCGCAATTACCTGTCTGCATATCTGTAGCTCCCTGCGTCTTTGCAAGCACGTTCTAGTGCAGAACATTTGGCAACACATACACATCATGCACGACTTTTCTCCGGAGAGATTCAGCAGTTTCTTTAGAAGAGGGTATTTGAATTAGAAGAGCTCTTTGTCGTATAGCATTGTCAGTTATGTGCATCAGAATATAGTAAATATGTATTAACTGTGAAGCTGGTAGAGTATGTTTAAGTAGCTAAATAATATAGTGAGTAAGCTATCTAACTATTAGTGTTACACTGCATATTTTCTCAGTGGAAAATTACACAGGACGATAGAAGGAGATAGACAAGGAGGAGAGGGACTAACGCTGACTTCGCGGACTTCAGCGTTAGCTCCGTCCTGTCTAATTTTGCGCTGAGAAAATATGCGCTCTACTTGTCAAGACCAACAAGCCCATCTTTCTACGTTAACTAATGTTAAGCTCTTTACTGAAACACTACAGCCATCGTAACTAATGTCCCGCAACTTTGCAGTTGCATTGGGGCAAAAGCCAAACTGAGCGACTGCAGAAACCGCTAGTTATGCGGAAGAAAGTTAAGAGTCAAGGCGGCGCATCGTTAACGCGTTCCTTGCAGCATGCTCAGGCGCTGTGGGAAGATACTATCTAATAGCCGCACAGATGCGCAAAGCGAGCTCGTAGGCGTGGCTATCGCTGTCTGCAGTCACCAAAGTTTTCTCTCTGCCGAGTGCAACCACCAACTTCCTTGCGCTACAAAGGCTTCGAGAGCGGCAATTTTAAAAATCTAAAAACTTTCTTGTATATTAGTTCCGATGTCCTTCGAGTTTCAGTAAAGAGCCTGACAGTGGTAGTTGAAAAGCTAGCTGAAGAATAGTTACGCAGCCCGCCATTTTACACTTATTTGCTGTATTCTAATGTACGTACGCGAGCATGGACAATGCTATGGCGAAAGAAAGAGCTATTCTATATCAAAAACCCTATTTTTGATAAACTGCTGATACACTTCGGCAAGCCATCCTCATTTACCCAACGGCGTCTTTGCCAGCCATGTGAGGCGATTGTAGTTCGAGTCTCGCCATCCTTCCGCGACATGCGCAATGTGTGATTTCGTTTTTCTCCCTGTCCGTTTGCCCTAGGCATATTGTATTTAATATGCAGCAGGAAGGGAACTCGTGCTGGCTCGCTGCAACTCTGGCCCGCGGGGAGATCCTACAAATGACATCTGTGCAGACTGGATCGCCCATACGCGCCTCCACATAATTATCTTGCTGATGTCACCAGACAGCAACTTCGTGCGTGTACTGCTCGAACGCTAAACATAAGTGATGTGCGCGTAATACATCAATGCTGGAACCCCTCCCCCCCCCCCCCCAACCCCCGGCGGATGCACTTCACAGCGCACGCGTGCGCTTCTGCTGGCGGCAATCAACTTTGTTAGCGAAATGTCGATTGCCGAATTGGTGGTGCCAAGGATGGTTGCTGAGCTATTGCTGAGCGTCTCACAGGAGGACTATTCTGTTTTCGGTTTCGCTTTCTGATCACGCAGACAGAGAAGATAGATTGAGAGTTCTTGGCTGCTGGACTGCATGCCAAGTGATGACACTAAGCATTTTTTTTGCTCTCTGGCAATAACGTTATCTGCAACTTGCCCAAAGCAGCACAATGACATGGAAAGTTGATTTGAGCTTGACTGTATTATGCGGAAATATTATTTTCGATCCAATCAACGAATCCTTCAGTAATCAGCGACTTCGTCACGACTCTGGGGAAGAAACTTACTCCGTAGCGCTCCACTACGGCTTCTTTTTTTCTATTCACTTTAACTCTTCCCATCCTCACCTTACGGCGCGGATCAGATGTCCACAGAACGTGTGACAGATACGACTGCTTTCCTTGCTTGTTAACCGATTACTCTAATTAGACACCTGGCCACTGCTTCGGTGGTGGACGACAGCTGTTGTTGCGGTGCGCTTGTTTCTCTCCGTCTTCTTTTTCCTATCTTCTCTATTTTCTCTTCTGTCCGCACGAGGCAGCGGACGTGGCTCAGCTACAGAGCCAGCAGCAGGCCCGTGCATTTATTTTCCTTCTTCCTACAGCCACAACAACAACAATTACACACCGCTGATGCGTGCTATAGTGCGTCTGTATTCTGTGTGATGCGGCTTTTTGAGGACGCCCCAAATGAAAGGGGCCGCGTGGACGACCGGATCAGAAATCCGGCGGGCTCACCTTAATAGCCTGAATATTTCATGACCAGTCCTTATGTCATGATCGTATGTGGCGTCATCGTGACGTCAGTTTCGGTTATTTGGCACTGCCGAAGACGTATTTCGGTAGATGTGATGTTGGATATGATGTTACACCGTTCCCGTGGCTATATCGACGTAACGCTATTTGGACACAATGTTTACATTTTTGACTATATATAATTATCTAATAACTCTACTGTCATGTAGTTTGGTTTCGAGATTTCCTGTTTTCCTCGTCTATCTGATGATCCATTCTTTTCGTCCTACTTCTATTTGCTCGGACTTAAGAAAAAGCTACGGTGGGCCGCGAGCATGAGCCATTAAACGCTTTCGCCTTAATAAACTCGAGATCTGTTCGAATTTTCCCTACTTTCGAGGTGCGCAGGAATGCACATCGCTGGCGATCTTGCCATTGCTGCAAAGGCCCCGGAGGCGAGTTACGACGGTGCGTTGTTTAACTCGCATCACAGACGCTTGCAGATACAGGACGGCGATCTCCAGATTGTCATCGGTATTTTGTTTTACAGCAACTACAATCAAAAATTCTTAGCTAAAGCAAAATGTACTGTCGCAAAGATGGCTTGACAGTGATGCCACTGAAAACTTGGAGAAAATCGCCAAAGCTCAATCGGGAAGTGTAGCTGGCTCCTTCAGCTTACGTGAATGAGATCCTCATGCTAGCAACGGTCTTTGGTACCACCCAACCAATTTTGTTGCTTTTTCCCTGACTGCAACTAGGAGATCAGTTTCTTCATAACACGAGTATCCAAGTTTTACTTACCTATATGTTGCTGCTTGAAGGTGCTAATGAGGCTTTATATTAACATCCTTGGAGCATGCAAGAGAACAGAAGAAAACTCAAGTGATTAGGAACTGCAAGAGTTGTTTAAGTGTCCTTCAATATGTCTCGAGAAGTTTCAATCAGAGACACTTCGTTCGCCCTGCCTTCCTTCACCGAAGGCACGCGAAATCTTTGCTTTGCAGCGCCACTGCGCCAAGTATTGCTGAGAAGGTTAGCTAAAGGAGCGTGTCCAGCTGGAAAGACGCCGTCTTGAGTCGCCCAGAGACTCGTAATTAGTGCCAACTTTGCGGACGCGCAACACGCACCAACACTTTCATTGTTCCGAGAGACTGCTTCACTGTGTTACCCTGTCTTAAGGCTTCCTAGCCTCTGCTGGGCGGATTCCAAATTCTGATTAACCCTAATTGCGTTCCAGCACGTTTCTTCCGATTCTTCTTGATGGCCCTTTGCTGGTGTGCTTCTAGTATACTTGATTCTTCTTCCCGCAAGTACTTACCATCGAAGTCCTGTTACGACTCACTGAGGCGAGAAGATTAAGAGCGCTTAAAAAGTTCAAATAGTGAGCGTTGAAGAGCTTCTTCTTGCGGCGCCACCGTAGATTGCGATTGCGCCGCCCGATCGATTTGAGGGAGGAAAAAGTTAAAACCACTAGTGGAAAACAAGAAAGAAACCAAAGATCTTCCGCCATGATAGTATGGTTAGTCGATTTTTCGTTGTTCATAAACTCGGTGTACTAGCATAAATTTTTTTCACGCTATTGATGCTTAGTATTTGTCCATCACACGCCGAAACGCGCCGCCGAGGTGCAGCTTAGTATAAAAGCACCGAAAAAAAGACATCTCTAAGAGGGAGTGCCTTCTTCGGGGAAACTGAAAAGTTTCTTCAAATATCAAGTATCAAGGGGCTTTTCAAAATTTTGCTCCGTGCTTATTACCTTAATATAGGTCTTTTTTTCTCAGGCATCTCTAGATAAGCACTTAAAAGGAATGGTCACATTTTACGTCCGGAAAATGTCCTGTCATATCTGAGATTTATGCATCCATTTCTTATCATAAACGCGCTCGCCACCACAGGAGCTAAATTATTTGTATTTACTTTTCCCTTCGAATCCTCGCCTTTCTCTTTCTATCTTTATGTGTAAGATGAAGTATTGCCAGTGTGAACAGAAAGCATGAGGCTTTTCTTGCCATTCGTTTGATTTCTTGGATGCTGCATTACTCGTTCAGAGCCGCGCTTGAAAAGCGAAAGGAAAGTTTTTAATCTTAAGTCGGACTGAGTTAGCAATGTACGCCAGGGAGGTAAATTGATGCGCACCAAGTTATTGTGAACAGCGCGAAAGCACAATGCAATCGATAGTTTTTTTTTTTTTTTTTTTCAAGAAGTATGCCTTATGGAAAGTAAACACGAAAATGTTCACCCCCTAGGGAACGAGACAGGCAGACATTGCTTCCAAGAACGAGTAGAGATTGAAGCAACACGTGGCAGTACTTAGATCTGGACGCCTCAAGAGGCTGCAAGGAACGCAATCAGAGGTTTGAAACTGATTTTTTTCCAGCTGCAAGGAGCGGTACGTGCAACGTTTTTTATGTAGCTGTTAAATTAAACCAGTTTATTGAAAGGAATGTTCTTGCACAGAAATAATAGTTTGGTAGCTTCGCCGAGCAGTTTACCGTTTAGTTGAATGAATGCTTATCGTTCGTTCTTAATCTAGACTATAAATGCAGTCTTCCAGAGAAGGTAGCTAAAACAATAGTAGCCTTAAATGTTTGCTACTTTGCTACAAGATATTGCTACTCAAGAGATGACGTGGGAACGTTTGTCAAATGAACGTTTCTCAAATTCTGGAATATATTGTGAAATTCCGTGGAATTTTTTATGTTATGATTTAAAAATACTATTGGGCACTTAATAGTGCAGAAGGAGAATAAAGATATATCTCAGTGTGCAGGTACCTTGTTTTCTACGCGTATTCGTAACGAGGACTTGCGATGATCGCGTTTCTGTCCTGGTATCTCCCTCTGTTTGACAATCTGAATTTTGTAGCGAAAGCTGCTCTCGGTTAGTCAGCGGCGCATTTCGGGTAAGCATCGCTAGTCTCTACTGTACTTGTGCCGTAACCATGACAACTAGTTGCTCCGAGAAAAAAGAGAGGAAGAACAAGAAGGGAAGAGAGAAGAGAGAGGAGAACAAAAGAAGTTGGTCGTATATGAAGCAAGCAGATTTGGAAGACGCCAAGAAGAACATGGAAGGGAAAAAGAAGGAGCAGACGGGAGGAAAGAGAAAAGGAGAAAATGAAGCTGGTAAATTGCAGCTGGAAGACGCCAAGAAGATGCGCCAAATCGCAGATGGCACTATACGGTTTGCAGCTAGTGCATCGGTGACAAGAACGCTTAAGTCAAACTTTGTGGACAATTCATTTGATTACTCTCGCTTTATATATCGAGGATTAACCGAAATGAAGTGCCATCAATATTTTTTACCTGGTTGATCTTGGCATCTAAGTAGAATAAACTGAACTCACAGGTCCTTTAAACATAGTTGAACTTTACATTTTTTCTTTCTTTGTCAAAGAATTTGGGAATGATAGCACCGAAACTTAAAAACTTATACTTACCCCAATTAAAAAATTTCACTACACGTTACGAAACCCAATAAGGTGATCTTTCAGTGCACCTGTAGAGGTGTTTTGTCCTTGCGATGCGCAAAAACGAATTAATTTACCAGACACAAATTTAATTTAAGCGGTTACAATTTTCAGAGAACTGGTTTTTCTTAACGAAAGCAGTGTATATAAGTCCCTGAACTTCACTTTTCCTCTATGATATTTGGGAGTAGCGAACGGAGCATAGAGGCCGGAGAATAAGTATGCTGTTAAAATTGTTTTTTTTTGTTTGCTTTTGACTTTTATAAACATTAATTTCCTCTATAATTTTGTTTATAAGTGCTGATTACCGTTTGCTTAGTGCAAGCTGCAAGGAGTGACCTGCATTTTTGGAAAACTGCACAGCAAGTATACACTACTAGCACTGGCAAGAGAGTGATCACCATCGCTACCATCTTGAAGGCACGAAGCTGTTGAGGGTACTAAGGTCGCAATGAGTACATCTATTTAAAAGGCGGAAGGGGGTGATACATGATTGACTGGTGGCGTGGTATACACCACAAGAGGCTGCAGGTATAGCTCCGTGCGTCATTGGTGAGTGTGTGACGCGCGACCTCTTCTGCCTGCGCTCCTCCACCTTAGGGTTCTCAGTTATAACAACGGATGGCTCAAACTGTCCCCTACATGAGAAAAATGCAAATGCCTAGTTGTTAAAAAGTAAACCATAGTCATGACAGTATTTTTGGCATATTCACGCGCAGTATTGCGTATTCCTGGCTATTCACTTTTTTAATTCTTTAGTTCTGGCCATTTGTTACCTTCATTACCCCACCCCCTCCCTTTCTGTATGGTATGAACGCGTTCTCCTCGATGAGCAGCAACTATTGTACGCCATACGCCGCAGTCACTGTAGCTCATTGCGCTCTATATAATTTTTAAGCGCAATCAGACGTAATTTGCGCCATATGGACCATCATATATACGCACTGTCGATTTGCGGTTGTATATAATATGCCCGCACCCACTTTTCGCTCAGACCGCCGCCCATGTTCCTGCCTAACCATCAGCCGTCCTTTTCGGCAATATTTCCATCCAAAGCGTGAAGCCCAGTAACGAGGCATTAGCAAAGACATTGTAAATGTCGATCCCTCATTTTCCCCTCCGGGGAAAAATGAAGCCAGGCATATTTACAGGAACCTCGGTAATTTTCGCCCTCAATAAACTGCTGAGCAATCCGAGTTATTCACAAAACATCTGCCTTTATCGTTCGAAATCGCCTGTGCTCAGCTTTGACTGTCGTCGATATTTGCTCTCGCATCGCAGCGCGCGCTGCAGAGAGCCATCATTATTTGTCTCAAGCTCTGACGACGTGACCCCGGTCGGAATCCGAGCGCGCACTATCGTCAGACTGCGGAACAAAGGCGTGCAAGTATCAAGAGAGAATGCGGTCCACGAACTTAGGAACCACAACGAAACCGGAACAACGTAATATGCTGTAGCACTGGGCCGAGCTCTTGAGGCTTTGCATCGGTATATTCGCCGCGCTCTTGCGAAAGCGCCGGCACTTCGATGACTGCGGACTAGTTTCTGTCCGCCTGAAGAATGTCTCAGTTTGCCGCCTTTCTTTCGTTGCATAATGGCCGGTTTTGGGGGAGAAAAATGAGCTCGCGAAGAATTGGAGCAGTAATGTCGCGATATCTTTTCCGTGAGCTTATTTCTAGTAGCTTTTCAATAAGCCTCGAAGGGGCTCTGTAGTCTGCCTTAGGGCTCATTGAATAATATTCAGATAGAGAACTGGCAGTACTAATTTTTCTTCGATTCCTGCTCTCAATTGTTTTTTTTTTTTTTTTTCATGAGGCTGTGGCGCAAATGCTTTGGAGCTGTTTTGATATCGAAAGCTCATCGGGGTCACTACACCAACTGCTGTCTCCTTAAGCATATGAGCAATGCGTCATACATTTATGATGTTCCAAAGCAGCTACATGGACTCAAGAACGTTTTCAAGCTCTGGTGGGTACCTATCTAATTTTCGGGAATTCTGACGGGTGCCAGAACACACTAATAAGTGATCGGCTAGACCTTAAAGTTGACGGAAACATGAAACAATTTCTTTCTGGGCTGCGTTCCTTCAGATCTGCTTGCGTTCATTCGTTCTTTCTTTTTTCTTTCCGTTCCTTCCTTCCCTCCCTCCCTCCCTTTCTCCTTCCTTCCTCGACTCCCTCCGTCTCTTCCTCCTGCCCCTACTCGTTCGTTCCTCCCTTCCTTTCCTTTCCTTTTCTTTACTTCCATTCCTTTTTTTATTGCTTTCTTTCTTTTTGCCTTTCTCTGTGTTTTTTTTTATTCCTCCTGATTTTATTTATATTTACTTCGTTTTTCTTTGTTTCCACTTTCTTTTCCATTCGCAAGTTCTTTTCTTCGTTTGCTCTTTTCATTTTTCTCTATCTTGTCTGTTATTTTCTCCCATTTCTTGATTTGATTGTTCCCTTTTTCTTCTGTCATTCACTCATTTTTGTTTCTTTGTCTGTGCCCTTCATTCATTTTTTTTTCATTCCCTCGTTTATTACTTTCTGTAAGATGTTTTCTCAGAATCATGGTCGTGATCAGTTGGCAGGGTTTAATGTTAATTTCTTGATAGATGAAACAAATGTTATAGGGCGTTGATAAATGATGTTAGAAATGCTATGACACGAGCTAAATGTATAATTTTACCCAAAGACCTGAATGACACAATACCTTAATAGCATTGAAATATTTCATTTCTTTTGTGTTTCACATGGCTCCATAAAACCTGGTGCAGTAAAGAATTGCTCCTCTTAGAAAGGCAAATGCTGACTTTGCTTTTTCAAAAACGTTTGGAATCATTTTCCGGACGCTGTTGGCTTGGTTGCAAGAAATGTTCGGGATACCATTAAATGATTAATTATGAGAAAAAATTACAAGTTTTCCTGTGCTTTTACTTACAGAAATCCCCTAACTTGATACCACTGTATAACTTACTTGCTTTGAGAACACAGCCATGGATCATAGAATAGGTTCTAGTGTTAAATACTTTGTTTCGGAAAAGTTAGAGGATTGGGTACAGTGGGTTTAACGGATGTTAGGTTAATTTTAGCCCTGAGTCTATATTGGGCGCTACAGGGGGCATCACGTAACGCAGAAGGCTTCAATTTTTCAGTAAGTAACTATGTACTTAAATACCGTCTTCATTTTCATGTTAAGGCGAATGTTTAGGTATAGAATTGGAGCTCGTCCTCTAATAGTATAGCCCTCTAATAGTCCTCTAATAGTATAATAGTATATATTGCTAAGCCAACGCGCGCTTGATGGTAAGACTGAGCGCAATGACGTTGCGCATAGGTTACCGAAGCAGCGGCTATCAGCGAAGCTGTGGTCGAAACGAAATTGGTAAGGAATCGCCATGCTTTCGTCCGGCTTTCAGGTGATGCTAACAGAGTGACGACATCTCTGGGTGGACCGATATATGTTGTTTGGTTGGCTTGTGGAGTTTAATGTACCAAAGCGACTTCGTGGCAATGAACTGGTCCTATGTTAAGCAGGGAATTACTTACACTGTACAAATACGGGACAACGAATTGTGTTGCCTGGAAAAACAGCTGTTGCGATGGGATAGCTAACATTCCATAGTCGAAGTGTTCGCCTTTAATGGCCATCTCTTGGCATAATAAATCACCAAGCTTTAATTGTGGTGAAAAGTAGCAACAACTGTGTAATATGTACAGGATGAACCAAATGATACACAGCTATGCAAACCATTCACTGTAGTTGAAAAGGGCTGACCAGAGCTTCGTGCGCACAATGAAGCGATATTCGCACAGAACGCAACTTTCATCCTCCAGAAAATTCCTTTTGAACAGATAATGTGTTATTCCCTTTAACAGAAAAGTGGTCTTTCTTAGCTCACAGTTGTTGGTTGCTCCATCGCCGATTGTACAAAAGCCCGTATTTTGCAACCTGAAAAGAAGCAGATGGAATCTACAGTCCTTTACCTTTAAGGGAATAAATTTGGTTGACATTGCAGTGGCACCTACAAGTCCCCTACACCTTTCCGTGCGTTGTTTTCGTTCCCCTAGGCCGGCCTGGAAACCAGCCTCCTCTATGAAACCCTGTGCTAGTCAACGATTGATGGTGCATGTTCCACGGCATTCAACGACGGAGCGTCCTAGGAAGTCGCTACCTCTTCGATTGTCGGCAAGAAACATTAACTTCCAGACGCAGTAAATCCTAGGGACCATTTGTTGTGCGCCTCCGCTGGCCTGTAACGAAAGTAAAGTGCCTGATAAGCATTCTTCTCCAAGACGGTGCTCTTTTGTATGTGTGCCTACCACCTTTTACTCTTTAAGACGTGCGCTTAAGTTGCATTGAGCTCTTCTTTCTTCTCCTTTATTTTGACTATTTTCCATGAATGTCATAGGACCTTGCCCTTTTCGAATGGTATTGGAGGTCTATCCGAGAACCGGCGTCCTCCAGACTGTTTTTGCGCAGATTTAGTGTGTTGGCTGCCTGTTCGTGACTGCTAAGAATTTTGGGTTTTGCTTCTAAGCCCCGTAACAGGTTCACTACGTATCTGCACCGTTCCAAATCAAGTAGACGACAAATTTAGTCCCCGTGCTTCTCTATGCTTACCTATATATTCTAATATTGCTTTCAGGGGCTTAGCTAGAGTGCTTAGAAGTGAACTCTTTGGGATGTATATTTTTGACAAAGGCTGTGCGTGGCGAGATTGTTGCTTACTCTCTGAATATTTGGCATAATATAAAAATTTGCTTTAGCATACCGGGTAGGCCACAGGAAGTAGAACAAAATATCAGAAGCTAGAGCTCGAACCCACTACTCCTAGTTTGTTAGTACAAAACACCTGGCAGTCAGAAAAGAGAGAGTGGAAAGAGATAGAAAGTTGGAATAATTATTTTTTTAAAATGACACCTTTTTCTTCAAATTTTAGCAGGAACTTCAAATTATAAGTCAGGACCCTTATTTTTTTTTCAGTCTAGTTTGGAGGTGAGCCGGCATAATACCATTTGTTTTGGCGGTGCTTTTTATCTTGTTGCTTATTATATTGCATACGTGTGATTCTTTCAGTGCACTTTTACAGTAAAGCTAAAAGCGTACTACGAAAATTTCTGCGTAGTTCTGGCTGCAGCAAGCCCACTATGCAATATAATAAGCAACAAGATAAAAAGCACCGCCAAAACAAATGGTATTATGCCGGCTCACCTCCAAACTAGACTGAAAAAAAAATAAGGGTCCTGACTTATAATTTGAAGTTCCTGCTAAAATTTGAAGAAAAAGGTGTCATTTAAAAAAAATAATTATTCCAACTTTCTATCTCTTTCCACTCTCTCTTTTCTGACTGCCAGGTGTTTTGTACTAACAAACTAGGAGTAGTGGGTTCGAGCTCTAGCTTCTGATATTTTGTTCTACTTCCTGTGGCCTACCCGGTATGCTAAAGCAAATTTTTATATTATGCCAAATATTCAGAGAGTAAGCAACAATCTCGCCACGCACAGCCTTTGTCAAAAATATACATCCCAAAGAGTTCACTTCTAAGCACTCTAGCTAAGCCCCTGAAAGCAATATTAGAATATATAGGTAAGCATAGAGAAGCACGGGGACTAAATTTGTCGTCTACTTGATTTGGAACGGTGCAGATACGTAGTGAACCTGTTACGGGGCTTAGAAGCAAAACCCAAAATTCTTAGCAGTCACGAACAGGCAGCCAACACACTAAATCTGCGCAAAAACAGTCTGGAGGACGCCGGTTCTCGGATAGACCTCCAATACCATTCGAAAAGGGCAAGGTCCTATGACATTCATGGAAAATAGTCAAAATAAAGGAGAAGAAAGAAGAGCGTGAAAAAAAGTTGCGATTGTCTTGCTATTTTAGTTACCAGTTGAGGTGGGTTGGAGGGTAGCCGGTTCGGTAAGCTGTTTTTCAACAAATGAAAGATATCCTACGGACCATGCTTGCCTTCTCTGAAAATGAATTCTGGAAAAACACTACTTTGCTATAATGTGCGTTACGAAGACAACATAAGTTAGTCATTCCGCTCTTTTTATAAAAGCTGACAGTCAATAAATAAAAGGATTATCATTATGATGAAAATCACCTGTTTTGTTCTAATTGCACTAATGCTGATAGTGTATTAAGACGTCTTGCTTTTGTTTACAGTAATAATGTGAATGAGTAAACTTTTAGAGAGAAGAGCAAGTTACATTTGGCCAACAGACGCTTTCGATCTGGAAAATAGCACAAATTCTGTATGACGTATGACTTCGTCGCCTGTAAGACCATAACGTTGCCTACGTTAAGGTTCGGTGTTCGGATTATTTCTTTAAAACCTTTGCAGTGTGTTTCTCCAATACATTACGCAAAAAAAAAGAAAACATTGCTTCAAGGAATAATTCTCTCTTACCATTATTTCTTTTCTCTAGGCCTCGGATAGGAGCAGGAACGGAACAAAATGATACTTGCAAAAGGTAGAGCAACCTACCATTTTAGCCAATTTGTTTTTGGCAAATAACAAAATTGATGCTTTCCTTTGCATTTGTGTTACATTTGCGATGCATTTGTGATCGCAAGTGCTTTCGAATTTGTGGCTCGTGCTCTTTCCGTAAGCTTAGCAGTAGTGTCTACCAGATATTTTGTAAAAATAACCCGCACAGGCCGCCCATAGAACTTGACTACGAAGAGTGGACACAAGGAAGGACGATGACCGGAAAAGACAAACACTCAGCCGGGTTTGTCTTACTGGCTGCTTCTGATTCGTGTCCAGATTTAGCAGTCAAGCCCTATTTCAGCTACGTGTCGACTAGCCTAGCGAAGCAGCTGAACGAAAGACATAAGCGGCGTCATTGATTTACTGCTGTAGTTTTCATATGGTTTTCTTTTTTTTTTCGAGAATCGCTGTCCTTTTCTTCTTATATCGGAAAAGATTGCGTTTAATAGAAAACAAAATACAAACCGTTAAACTACCAAAGCAGAGTCATTTACCGTATACTATTACGGATGTATGGAATGGCGTTGGACAAAATATCCTCCAGGCTTATTTTTACAAGAGGTCTAAACGGGATAGCCGTTTCCTGCGTCACTGGCCATGTGTCTTCTGAATAATGAGTCTCTGTCCGTCATATAGCGGAAAAGCTTGTCTACAAAACAGGATGCGGAAGCCGGGGTGATAGAGAAAATAGGACGCGTTTTCTTTGTCGTATGATCACAAGAGCATAAGAAAAGAACGTACGTTCGAAACGAGGCTCCGCAAAGCTTAGCCGTGCCAGTTATAGAATAAAAACCGGCCTAAGCATTTTATTCATGAAGTAGAAAACCTTACACAGATCTCATACTCAATAATGAAGCACACGTGGTTGAGGTCACTTCTTCAAAAGTTTCCATCACAGCATGCGCTGATGTTTCCTCATTTTACGGCGTTACACGTCATGATGTCGTATTACATCTTTTTTTCTTTCAAACTTCGCCTGAGTATTGTGATAATTGCTAGTACCTTGTTATATAATATTAGTACCCATGCTCTTCATCTTTTACAAACGAGACTTGCTCAGAAATGATCCATAACATTACTGGCTGGTCTGTTTTCCGCCGGTGTTATTATTGCGGCCACTATGAAACATCACAAAACAGATAACCTCACTTCGGCTTGAGGGCATGTCATCTGCATAATAGTATCGGTATATAATTGCAGAAGCAGGTCATTATATTCATATTCACGAAGCTATTAGAACTGTCGTTTGTACACGTTGTAAGGATATCTTCCAATACTTTTGCGATGATTTGTTTATCTAGGATGCTGCTGTGGTGGTCTTAGACTATTGAGAACATTGACTAATGAGCTGATTTCCCGTCACATAGACTGCCATTATTAGTTCACCACAATCAATGCTCAGTGATGTGTTAGTATTCTTGCAGAACCCTGTGTATTGTGGCATTTTAAAAAAACAATGAAACGGATGTAGCGTGTCGCGCCAATTTTTCTGCCATGACCATCGAAAAACTATATTAAGTGGGGCATCAATAGCTTGTTTGCTCATGCGTGAAAGAAATACCTTGCGAAGTATAATACTAAATTATATATCTGAATACTTGTTTGTAACTTCCTCCAAATCCATTTGAAGCTTACGCCCTGACTGGTTCGTAAATTAACGAAACCTAAACCTCTCTCTGCCTCCAGTTCCTTGTGAGCGTTACACATTTACAAAATAACTTGAGTGAAACCCATTACCACACAACTGCAACTACAGCTTGAATAGAAATCTAGGTCGCATGCTTTTTAAATCCATTCTGCCTATGCTTGGCATGCTTAAATCATGAAATTTTTCTTTTTAATTAAAGTAGTAACCGTCAGTGCCATTGGAAACTAAAGAAAGTATAAACAGTACCAACATTCAGTACTGTTGGAAATCAAGCAAATATTAGGTGCCATTTAAGGAGTACATATGCTCTTCCTCGGTGTTTTCTCTTGTTGCCACGTCCAATTCGGCGCAATTGTTTAGTTCGTTGCAGGAAAACTTTGCTATATTTAGGGACAATTGCCTCCATCTCTTGTTCGCTTCTAAGGGTCATCTAAGAACTAGCTGGTCGTTTTGTCATTAGAGCCAGAAACCTTATACAAATAATGTGAGCTAACCATCATCACAACATTACTTCCAGATGTTCTTCCCAATGAGCAAAATAGTATTACCGCACATCCTGAAGAAATTAGTCATTAATTTAAGAGTGTGTTGAATAAAATGGGGTGTGTTGTCTGGTTTTACCCCCAGCATTATTATTCATATCTAGTTGAATGCATCAGTTACTAAAATAAGGAAAATATAGTCCCATCACTTGGCCGCAATTAGTAGCTTTAGGTTAGTTTAAAAAATTCTGTCTGGTGTCTTGACATACTGTACCCTTGCACTGAAGGCCGAGTGGAGCTCGCATAATTTGTGGCACCATTCTGTTGTCTATGAGACCGGTTGTTTGTGTAATTTATTTCCATGAGGCTACTTTTTTTCTGTATAATAAAACAATTAGCTGGCGTTTGGCTTGTAGTTAAACCTGGAGTTACGCAAGAGCAATCAGCGTGGCTACAATTAGATTCGGCTTGAAAGTGAAGACATGACTTTTGCACATAGTACTTTACGCTATTGTTTCAGCTTTATTTATTACATGGGGGAATCATTTCATGTATGAGCACCCCTTGCCTCTCGTCGTTGACCAATCTCATTCGGGTGTAGAAGCCTTTTAAAGGTATGACATCGTCTGTGCATCGAACTCCGGGCGGCACATCGCCATTACATATTGCGAACCAACCTTCAGCCCTAGCAAGTCGCTCGTGTCATTCGCCTCTACCAACTACCAGTTTTCTTCTTCTTCTTTTTAGTTTTCTCTTTCTTCTTCTTCTTTTTCTTCTCACGGACAGGCACGGCGAAATTGCGAGACTATGACCAATGTACCTCTCGATACAAAAGTGGAACTTTAATTCGCAAATTAGAAACGGGCAGATAATTCAACCCAGCCTGCTATACCTAATTAACTCTCACATTTTAGAGGCGCGCAGTTGTAGGTTTAGCCGCAAGTTGTGTTAAGACTCAGCCTTTTAGTGTGTTAGTAATGATCACTTAGTATTAGTTTGCTTCTTTGCCTGTCTACGAAGACTTGTTTATTGTTGAACTACAGCGACTCGCTTCGTAAAGTAAGGATAAACATGTTGCTTGCTTAGCGAGAAAACGTGACCACAAATCTCATTATTGTACTTCTGCTATATTAATATGCAGTAGATATTTTCAATAAAAAATAGAGGCATCGAAATATGCAAAGCTTTGTAAACAATTCTTGACAATTACCGCTATTGTTTTTCCGCGAAGCAAGTAAGACCGTGTATCTACTCTTCTAGGGTCTAAACCAACAAATTAAAGTCTCTGACGGCTACAGTGAAAATTAACTTGGCAAGCTTAGCGGAGCTATGTCGATACAGTAGTATCCCGTTTCAACCCTCTTGAAGCGCACCGAAAAGGCGGCTACGTGCAGTGTGAAGAGTAAGAGTTTCGAACCATACACTTCGCTTATCGGAGGCTATTGTCGGGAGAGCTTGAACAATGGGTCGAACAGAGCGTAATTATTCAGTATCGCAGCACAGAGCAGACGAGCCTCTAGCAGCCAGCGCTGTACAGGGCTGAAGCGTGCTCGGGCACTTCTAAACACGCGGCTCTTACACTCGGTAACACAATGATTGCAGACAGCGTGATCAATTATGGAGTAATTAGCGGCTTCCTACGGCCTCCCGTTTCATGGGGCCGGTCAATGGGTTTCTACAGCGCTTGCGGTTGAAAGTTTCGCCGAGGAAGGATGGAGAGCGAAACTATGAAGGTGACTGGGTGCGTTGCTTATGTAATTTTTTATACCTTGCGTTATTCAAAAAGTGCAGGGCAGAGCTAACTGGCTTGCAAGGAGATCAGCTTTTACCACGGGCTTAAAGCGCTATTAACTTCAGAGGAGGGAAATCTTAGAACAAGATTTTTTCACGCGTAAGTAGTCACCATGAGGGCTTTTGCATGAAAATTAATTTAATTAAACCGACATAAACGGCAGAGACAACCAAAACATTTTTCTGCAAAGATGCGAATTAGGCTAATTCTTATTAAATACTCCTTAGCAGAGGGTGCAGTTAAAATTTACAGGCGTGAAAACATTCCGGTAATGGAAGCTAACGTCGAGACCAATTTGCTGAAATCGCTGATTTTGTTGCTGACCTCCGACGAACAGCAAATTCACTTAAAGGCTATATAAATGTCATACAAAGGTTGGCCGGCTTTCCGTCAACGGCAACAACCCTAAATTCATTATGCTCATAGTCATCCGTTTCATTGCCCCATAAGAAAATGATCAAATAAGATTGTTTGTTTGCATTCCCTCGGCAGTTCCCCTAAGGTGTCCGCAACATGCTCCACTGGCTACAAGCTGAGTTATCAGCCTCATCAGAAAGAGGGAACAGGTACTGAAAGGTAACCAAAGGTAGCTGGTTCTGTTGCCAACTTATTGAAGCTAGCTTTTATTGCAGCTGCTGCAATATGCAAAGCGTTCGACCTAGTGCCGCATAACAAACTAATCGAGAAACTTCAAATGATAGGATTGCCCGATTTTCTTGTTTCCTGGGTATCGATGTATCTAATGCAACGGTCACATCTGGTGTCCCTCAGGGCAGTGTGCTTGGACCGCGGCTATTTTTGGTATATTGTAACGATATTGTTGATGTGGTTGATGAACCTGTGCAAATCCGTATGTATGCAGATGACTGCATTATTTTTAGTGACATCCGGTCAGCTGACGATCAGGCAATTCTAAACACAACCCTTAACAATATTCCCACGTGTTGTAGATGGGGTATGAAACTTAACTCTGAAAAGACCGTCTTGCTACTTGTTACAAGAAAACTTCATCCATTAAAACGCTCTTTCTTTCTGGGTTCAGGTCCAATTGCTGAAGTTAGCGAATACAAATATCTTGGTGTGACATCAACAAGCAACTTAAGCTGGAACACGCACATCTCCAACACATGTTCGTCAGCATTTCGAAAACTTTGCTTGTTGAGCCATAAACTAAAGGATGCACCCCTACAAGTTAAAAGGTTAGCATACGAAACCTTTATAAGGACTAAATTAGAGTATGCCTGTATTTTATGGGACCCATATACTATTTGGCTTCTCTAAAAGCAAATCAACTGAACTTGCGTTACTCCAACAAAAGGAATATATAATAAAGCAACTTGAAAACAAAGCTATTGTCATTGGTGTATTTGTGGACTTCTCAATAGCTTTTGACCTAGTAAATCATGAAGTCTTACTAAATAAATTACACTGCTATGGTATCAGAGGAAAAGCGCTCTCACTGTTAAGTCCTATTTTTCGTTTAGACAGCAAGTGGTGTTCATAAATGGTATACGGTCTGAGCCGAAGCCATTCTTCTGGGGTGTCCCCCAAGGCAGTACGCTAGGGCCTCTACTCTTCAATATTTACCTAAACGATATTGTTAACATCAGCGATAATACAAAGTTTTTCATCTATGCCGACGATACGAGCGTATTTTTTTCCAGGTGAAAATGTTCATGAACTTATTAAACAATGTAATGCCACAATGAAAGCACTTGAGGTGTGGTCTGCAGTTGACCTGATGCAAATAAACGAGGGCAAGACCAAAGCTGTCATATTTAAGCCGAAAAACAGCGTTATGTCACCGCACGATAATATTATATTAAACTCGCGGGCTGTAGAAATAGTTAAACAGTTTAAATGCCTCGGGGTTCTATTTTCCGCCAGTATGTCATGGGATTATCATGTTAAGTATATCTTGTAAAAAATAGCTCAATTCACTAGTATTATAGGCCGTCTAAAATACATACTTCCCACAAAAACTAAAATGCTGGTATACAATTCAATATTCAACTCGCATTTAAACTATTGCCAGTTAGTGTGGGGCACTACAACATTCACTAACCTTGAACGCATTCATTTAATGCAAAAAAAGATATCTCCGAAATGTATATAATTTACCGTTCCGACATCAAAGTGCAGCTCTCTTTTGTCATTCCAGAGTTATTAAAGCACATAATCTTTATAAATATCGCCTCAATGTTGCTTTTAAAACAGAAATCAGGAATAATGTAACAAATCTTACGAATTTAGCAGAACTAAGGAAAAAAGAATCAGTCTATCCAACAAGACGCGGCGAAGAATGAACAGTGCCAACACCTCGACTAAATCTTGGTAGGGAATGCCTTCAGTACACTCTTCCATCTCTTCTAAATAGGTATATCCACATTAACCTCGATTTGTTTTCTTTTCCACGTCGTGAACTACATAATTTGCTTTTGAATAACATGGTTCAAGTTTCATGATGTATACATATTGCTGTTTCGTGTATTCTCTGGGGTTTCATTTGATGAGCTTGTTTTTAAAACTGTATAAACTCTTGTGTTTCCTCCCTGCCAATAATTAGGATTGTAGACTCGTCAAGCTGCCCAAGGGCAGCTTTTTTCTACGATTCCTCCGTCTGTAGCTTTAGATGAAAATAAACTTTGACTTTGACATTACCAATATAAACGCACTAGAGGTATCCAAAGAAAAGCTGTCCGATTCATGTTTTCGCAGTACAGTCGAACTGTCTCTGTCTTTCCACTAATGCAATCGAATTCAATACCTACCCTTCAGTCTCAGCGAAAATTTCTTCGATAAAAATTTTTATTTTTATTATTTATTCATACCATTGGAAAAATTCCTTCACCGTACCTAATACTATCGAATTCCAGACAAACCCGACATTCCCACCCTCTTTCTCTGACCCCGTACTTTGCCAAGTCTAGCTTATTTCAACAATCTTTCTTTCCCCAGACCATTAATGATTGGAACAGCTTGCCAGCCTCCTGCCTACAGTCTCTCGGCCTGATAATTGACCATGTTTAGCATAATTTTATGCTCTGCTATTATCATTTTTCGTTTCCTGCTGTTTGTGTTCTGTTTTGTTTGTATTTTGATATAACTGATCACTGTAATAATTTTTTCTAATCCACTCCTGCTTGGGCTTCGCGGCCTGCAGTGTGTAATAAATAAATATCAGTTGTGGTATTATATAGCTCATGGCACCTGACAACCCGCCAGATAGACCCCAGCCGCATCACCTATATCGGATACCACTAAACTGAAGCATATAGCGTGACATCTACCGCTCAACTTCGTCAAGGTGGCATTCTTCCGCGATGTGTAATCATTAGGGGTCACCGCTCAGTGTCGCGAATCAATTGCATAGCAACAGCTCGTACCAGGTGACATAATTATAACGGAATTTGTGAAATAAACATTGCCGCGGCTGTGTTTTGAACACGCGCTAGAAAGAGCAAATCAGATTTCCTGGCCCACACACGAGAACACCAAGCTGTCGCTCCAGCCTTTTCTCAGCATATTTATTACACGCGTTTACATGCAGAAAAGAGCTATTCACGCTACTTACAGATTGATCGGCCTCTAGCTGAACAAGTTCACTTGAAATATACAACCCCACGCAACTAAAACAAGCCTTAGGACAACTCCACTAAAACTGTGGCAAAGACAAACAACACATCAGTAATCGGAGCCAATCCGTTTGATAGTCACTATCTTCGTATTTGTCTCTGAGCTGGTGCACCTTCTGGCTGAAATGAGCATTAGGGAAACGAGTGGAGGGAAACGAGTGGTTATGAGCGACTCTTGAAATTTTTTGTAATGGGGCCACTACTGGTTCTTAATTCCACGTAACCAGGAGAGAGGGGAGGGGGGGGATCAGTCCCTGGCACGTCTATACCTTGAAAACAAGTCATGCTCAGCTGGATGCCGAGCTTTCACAATCGCTTTCTGACTCCCTGATTGCACGTCTTCCCGTCAAGGACTACTCACCAAGCGCAAATACGGGAACTGAGTAACGAGGACAGATACAACGACCGTCAAGGTGGCATTCTTCCGCGATGTGTAATCATTAGGGGTCACCGCTCAGTGTCGCGAATCAATTGCATAGCAACAGCTCGTACCAGGTGACATAATTATAACGGAATTTGTGAAATAAACATTGCCGCGGCTGTGTTTCGAACACGCGCTAGAAAGAGCAAATCAGATTTCCTGGCCCACACACGAGAACACCAAGCTGTCGCTCCAGCCTTTTCTCAGCATATTTATTACACGCGTTTACATGCAGAAAAGAGCTATTCACGCTACTTACAGATTGATCGGCCTCTAGCTGAACAAGTTCACTTGAAATATACAACCCCACGCAACTAAATCAAGCCTTAGGACAACTCCACTAAAACTGTGGCAAAGACAAACAACACATCAGTAATCGGAGCCAATCCGTTTGATAGTCACTATCTTCGTATTTGTCTCTGAGCTGGTGCACCTTCTGGCTGAAATGAGCATTAGGGAAACGAGTGGAGGGAAACGAGTGGTTATGAGCGACTCTTGAAATTTTTTGTAATGGGGCCACTACTGGTTCTTAATTCCACGTAACCAGGAGAGAGGGGAGGGGGGGGGATCAGTCCCTGGCACGTCTATATCTTGAAAACAAGTCATGCTCAGCTGGATGCCGAGCTTTCACAATCGCTTTCTGACTCCCTGATTGCACGTCTTCCCGTCAAGGACTACTCACCAAGCGCAAATACGGGAACTGAGTAACGAGGACAGATACAACGACCGTGAATAATCAAGTCGCCCTAATTAAGGGTTCCATTGCTTCTGCTTCTCTTAGCGAATAGCGGCACTTCCAGTACTGCGGGGGCCGGCAACAACAAACTCCGTGCCGCGCGTTGTTTTCCTCGGCATGTGTCAATTCCTTCCATTGCCCATCCTTTTTTGCGAAGCCAAACATTTCTTGCTTTTCCTGGTCGCTTTTTGTTAACAACATGAGAAGGTTCCGCGGAGGAGGCGTTGGATCGGCTTGCTCCATGGCCACAGTTAGGTTCTGTTACTCCCGATGGCGGCACTTAGCTGATCATACGATGCGGCTTCCTTCATGTTGGGCGGTCATTAGGTAATACCCACTGTGAGAATTCTCAATAAAGGCTTTCTTAGGAGTTTTTGTAAAGCATCCCAAAATAATATTGAGCCTTTGAAGGCAATAAAACAGCGTTGCATGGTTTTAGTTGTATCACATTGCCGACGAATAAAAGAAGAAACAAAAATATTTTTTGTGAAGCCACACTTTAACAGGCAGGACTTCGGCGTGAAGTTTAAAAAAAACGTTTTAGTGCAAGACAACATCGGCATTTTACATACACTTCTCAACCAATCATGCCCCATACGTTTATAGTAGATAGAACGATATAATGGAGGTGGGAAAATTATATATATCAATTCTTTGTATAAATTTTTCTATGGTACAAAGAATATATACTGATAATAAAATCGAACTGCAATAAAGCGCATTGAATCGTAAACTTCTTTAATAGAACCGAATAAAATGGGCCGATCGGTAAAATTGGAAGAGATCTAGAAGGTTGGGAAGAAGGTCCATGAAGGTGGTTTGCAGGGACACTCTTATAATTCGATGGGAGGTATTTCGTAATAAAAAACGAGCTACCACCCGTCTGACATATAAATGTGTCAAACCTAGTCCGCTAGCAGAAAAAGCCCTCAATACATTATCGTGCAGTATCGGTTCAAAAGTTGAGGACCATATGAACGTCGCATATGTTCGCTGAAAGTTTTGGATGTAGAGCATTGAGCAATGTACTAGCTGCAAAAGATAATAATGTTTGTTGCCAGAAACATGTTGCAGCTCTGCGCTCGACCAAAAATTTGTAGGCGCTGCGGAATAAGAGTATGAATATACCTTTGAAGCTCCGGGACCCACTCTTTCTATTAAATCCCATTAGACTTGAATGCATGAAGGGGAACTCTCATTCAAAGACACGAGGGCGTTCAATTCCACCAAAATGAGTTGTCATTGATCGACATGAGCCTACCCACAGACCAGAACTTATAGATCTATTCATTTTATCGCCAGAGACAACGCCAAACTGCAAATGCCAAAGTGCATGAACATTGGTGGCTGTAGCGTATATTTTATATCTAAATCCTGGACCGCGTTTGGTGGGTTAAAGCGATCACTATAATCAGGATTGCACTGTTCAGGAAATTCTGATTTGAAGATGACAATATTGTGTCATATTTATGGAGGCAAGATGATTGAACAACGCTGAATACAAGGAGGAAACAGCAGCTCAGCTGTGTTGTTCAAAGTGAGTACTATGACTGAAAGTTGGAGAAAGAAGTCTTCATTTGGCATACAGTATAAGCTCAGAGAACTTTATCTGATAAAGTAGCAAGAGCCCTCTGCAGTTCAGGTTGCGCCTGGAAACAGCTAAACTGATTTGTCATTTTGGTTCTCGTCGGTCGAAGCTAACGAAGTTCAGAGGATAAATCAGTTCCTAACCTTAGTCCCTTGTTTGATCAATACCTTCGATTCTAAGTATATCGGGAATGCATTATAGTGCGTACATCAGCTCAGCGATTGTTTCTTGTGTACCATTCAGTATAGAGAATTAAAGAAAGGTAATCACAACGCCTCTCTGAGGGTTACATATTTTCTTTTCCGCTGCTGACGTCGGTGTCGGTCGCAAATCATCTTAAGCAACCTCGAAATAAGCGAATTCCTAGCCAGTGCCGGTAAAGCTATTTACTCAACTTCATACGAGAGTGGACGGTTAACATGTAATAAGTAATTCCACGTGGTCTGACAGTGATGCCTCCTTTGCAATAAACCCAGCCGGAGTTCAAAACTTCTCGCTCCTTACTTCCACAGCTCTCGGTTAAAACGACTCGTGGCGCCCAGCGAAATTGTCGGTCCTAGTAGATAGGACAGTCGTTCCCACCAGTCCTCGTGCTATCTTTCGAGGCCTCCTCGTTTACTCAGCGCACCATACTAATCGTGGCTCGACATTCCCTTCTTTCTCGTCTCTCTTGGATTTCATCTTACTCTATTCGTGGCGTGGGGAGTGAGGCGCATAGTGGTTCCGCGCCATGTTGATTACGCGCCGGCGAGAGGAGAGAGCGCCGAACGCGAGTCGCCATCTTTCTTCTTCGTGGTCCGCAATGGCGGCCGCTTGGTGACGACCCGACGACAAGCACACTGCAGCGCAGACCGATGGCTTGTCTTCAGCGCGATGCCTTTCTTTCTTTTCCTCTTCTCCCCACTTTTTCTGTCCGAAGTGTCTGGCGACCCTGAAGCCTGAGATATTCCAGCGCTGGGCTCCGGGTTTTATTGCGGAACGCTTGTCCCGAAGCTACTCTTCGAGTTGTTTGTCGCGGAGAACTGAGACTGCTGAACTGTTCGTCTGACGAAGAACTGCATGCCGGAAGTGCTTGTCGTCTGGACATAGCGGCTTTGTCAATGAGCTTCGGCGAAACCGTTGTCGGCAGGAATGTTTGGCACGGCGATTGACAGGACCGTTACTGTGCCACACGTTATGCCACTCGTGTTATTTGGGATTGTGTTATTGTTGGCTTCTAGGTCTGATCGCTCTGCGTGTTATTGTGCTAGTGACAATACGTGTGGCATGGTGGAAGAGCGTTAGGTCAGAATCTGAGAAAGGCCCACCGGACTTATGGGAAGAAAGGATCCTCCAGAAACACTTGTGTTTTGAAGAATTAGCATACCTCTAGAAAATTAAAAGAAGACTTGGAAAGCGTTTTGCAACAAAAGTAAAGTCATGGAAGTTTCAAACCTAATGGCTTTCCTTCCTTGACAAGTTTAGTGAGAAGCGCATAGTTATATTAACAATTTAAACAAAGTCAGTACGTAGCAGAAAATCCAGCGACTTATTCATTTTATATCAGTGTCAATAAAGGAGCCATGCAGTAGAAAACATCAGCACGGAATATTTTCAGGGCCTCGTTAGAAGGCTGTAAACTCCTAAAGACTGCAATGAATGCAATTAAAATTTGTTTTCCTCTCACAAGCAATGTTGCCATCGCTTTATCTCTTTTTTAACCTCTGTAATGAGGGCACGCTAAATCTCAGCACACATGAATATCTGAAAGCACTGGTAATTAGTGTGTAAGGCTGTGTGACACAGATGTTTCCTGATATTGATTGTTTTAATTGTAGGAATAGTAGTGAATCATACATAAAGCAATATTTATCTTTAAAAGCTTCCAATAAAGCGAGAAACCTGGTAACCTGCATATTCAATACTTATGTTATGTTATGAGCCAATATCCCGCAGCTACAGAGCAGAGCTTGTATTTTCTATTCCAGCATTTGTGTTACACTGGCTTTAGGGTTCACTCTCCATATCCTTCTAGGACATACTTCAATGTCAAGTGGTGCTGTAATTTGCCTCGAGACTCTATTCGCTACATATATAGTGGACCACCTCAGAAATGGTGTATTTTCACGGTCTAAAATACAGCATTACAAATTTTGAAACATTTTTTACGCCACAATGCCTACCAGTCTCTGGCACTAAACATTATGGAATTCCTTACATCTGCCCGACTGCATTGTCCCAGGGATCAATGGATCCCTGACCACTGCGGGCTCTATGGGAATGAACAGGCCGAGGTTTAACCAAACATTGCCTTCAGCCATGGCTTTCAAACAGTTGTGCCTGTTTCAACAGGGGATACGACTCGTCTTACTAGCGGTATGAAGAACGCTAGGGCAGCTTACTGAGCCCTGTCAGACGCGCGAGACATTGGTCTAAGACGGCTCGATTGAGTTCTAACATTTTATGTTCCGCGTGGAATTCCGAGCCATTCTGCATGCGTGCTACATAAACATCGTTTAAACTTGGCTTTCGCGCGCAGGTACTTGCATTTAATTGGACAAGTGGACTCCCCGGAATGTTCATCTTGAAGCATGCCAGAGACTGTGGACCATGTATTATTGATGTGCGTACCTGTTGCTCAACTCCGGTTTCCGCGCATGAGCACTAGTGGCCTGGGCTAAATGCGCTGCTGTCTAGCGTAGTGTAGGTCTCGCTATAAAACTTGGCAGTGGGTTAAATTACATAAGCCAGTATATACGAAGCGAAAGTAGTAGTAGTCGTTAATGAGATCAAATCGTTCCTGTGTTTTTGTTCTTTTCGCACCTTCTTCTCCACCGCCTCGCGTTGTCGCTTTGCAACTATGCATTCTTGCTCTTCGGGAGTTTCCATCGCTCGCTTAGCTCTGACAGGTTCATTTTTCCTACGTACTGCTTCCTCGCGTCGAGCGATGTCAATAGGGTGAATAGATACGGCTTGTAGGCGGTCGTACCGAGCACACGCACTAAGGGTTGTTGCCTTATCCATGGCATAGCACTACAAATCCGCAGCAATCATCAGCGTATATATATACGCATTCGCAAGTTCAAGTTCAAGATAACTTTATTGCCGTCGATGTAGAGATCCTCCGCTCCCTCAGGAAGACCCTGGAGGGCCTACAAGGGAGAGGCAGCCTCGCAGTGGGACGTCTTTTGCCATGCGTCCCGTGCCAGACGGATTACTCTGGTTTGCTGCTCCTGAGCCCGGCTCCGGAAGAGGGCGTCCCAGGTTATTTGTCTCTAACTCCATCAGTAAGACCGGGAGAATCGGGGTATTCGCAAATGAGAGGATCCTGATTGGCTATTTACCCGCATTTGGTGCATAACTTTGGAGGTTCTTTTTCCTCGCCATATAGATAACAAGGAAAGAACCGGTTTGTTTGTAACATTCTCCAGTCTCAGCTCTAGATTAGTCTCTCATACCTAACAAGTGCAGATACTGTTGAAAATTACGCCTTCTCAAGGGAGCGGTTTCTCCACGGCTTATATCACCCACAGCGGGGCAGCAGCTGAAGAGGACCGCGTATGCGCAGTGAGACGCATAGCTAAGTAATGGCCTCAAGTGCGGCGCTCCGCGGAGACCGGAGATATGTACATGGACGAACGAATTTTGCCAGGTGTGCGAAGAAGACGACGCAGGTGTGCGATGTGGAAGAAAAAATGCAGCAGTAGAAGAAGAATGAGCGCCGTCCGCTCCGTACACCACACATGCGAAGAAGGCAAGCATGCGGCGCGCCGCGACGCTCGTGGCTGAGGGTCGACTGGAGGCCAAACTGCGTGCGCTAAACGCACCGCAGCTACCCCAATAACACTATCGCTTGAAAAGAGACTCCTGAGAAATATTTCCAACAGCTGTGGTCAAACGTCTTTCATTAAAATATTCTTGCACTCACTCCACATGAGACATGCAGTGCCTCTCTAGCATAAAAATTACCACATCTGGTTACCACTCTACTCCGCACAGGCAAAGAGATTGATGATTGTAATTTGTGAGCACCGATAAATACAGCGAGTAATCGCTAAGCACTGATCCTGCTAACAAGGAAGCTGTTCTTGTTATCGCCCTCTGTCATGACTCAGACTATCCGGCCAGAGAACGGGAAGAATGTTAACCTAGTTAATTTGTACCGAAAATAAAATGGAATAAAGTAGCCAGCATCACCAGAAATGGGAATGAATCGATGGTATAAAGGAAAGGCATTTAAGAAAGCGGGATCACCAAGGAAAGGTCAGCAATTGTAATCAGGCCCTTTCTCTTCTAGACCCTTTTGCCTCGCTGTTCGTTGTGGCTCGGAACACCTTTTTAGGCATTCAACTGCGTGTTTTTAATGCCCGCTATTCCTTGGCTGATAAGTCCAGAAATCCAGATGTTTTTTGGTGTAAATGATAAAGTTACAGCGTCCACATCCCAATAAAGTAAAAAAAAAAACAAGTTATAGGCGAACCATAAAAGAGAAACTGCTTACCGATCTTAGAGTCGCTGTTTTTTTTGCCAACTCTGGCGACGTTTCTGACCGTGTTTGTAATTATTTCTTTATTTTATTATGAATACACATGAGGGTGTGTTGCTTCAGTATTCATACTCAGTGAGGGGGCAGAAGCCATCGCAGTCCCCATGACCATCTCTTGGCACCTCCAAACTTCCGCGGGCGTATTCTGCTTTTATTCAGGGGCACATCTGCATGGATCGCACGACTTGCACAGATGGAGGAAAAAAGCACAGTGGGAAGGGAAGCGGGGGGATTCTGGTACACCCTAATCGAGTTAGGCGCCCGGTTCGCCTGGAGCGATGACGCGAATGTAATTTGCAAATGCCCTCGCGGCGCAATAGGCCGCGGGATCGCGCTGCTCAGAAGGCACGCCGGGCCCTACGAAAAAGATTCCGTTATCTTGGCATCCCCTCATTCTGTCTCTTTTTTTCGCTTAGGCCTCTCAGTGCCTTCCTTCCCCTTCCCCCATATTTTTTTCTCTTCCTCTTTCCTTTTCTTGTCTTCATACGCTCACTTCCACCGAAGAATTCGCCTACTCTCGATTCTGGGTTGTAGAAAGACATAGGAGAAATATTCGTGAAATAAAAATGACGGAAACATTGGCCTGAAAAGAAAGAGGAATGCTCGCCGACATTCAGGCGTCTCGGCGGAACGGAACCGGAAACAATGGCAAAAGAGAACGAGCGCTGCTCCCCCCTAAAACTCGAATGACTTCCGAGAAGAGTCACCGCCGGAAGCTATGGGGGTGATGTTTCTATTCGTGGTGCTAGATCTGATAGTCGAATTTATCCATATAGACGTGACGTTTGCCGCATCGCGGTGCATTTTCATGTATACTCCTAGTATGCATCAACTTTTTCGTGCAGTCAGCCGCAGTTTTTTTTTCCTTCCTACAAACTTTCACATGAGAAAGAATGTAGCGATCGTGTGGTCTCTCGGCGCCTCCGGTAATCATCGTTCTGCTTGTTTATTAATGTACTGGCTTGCGTTGGCGTGAGCTGGTTTCGCGACCACAGCGAGTGCGCGAACAGTTTCCCACGCGTTATATGCGCAGATAAAAACGAATCATTGCGCAATTAACATATATATCGAGAGGACACGAAAAAGCAACGGCAAATGGAGGCCCTCTTTATTGCTGTTGCCTTATTACCTTTTGTCAGGGTGAATATTGGTCAAGGGGAAACGGCTTTTAATGAAAATTTCCGCGCAGTTTAAAAGCGCTGCAGATCGAAAATGCACAGATGGTAGAAAGTTAACTACATAGCAAAGAGGACACAGGCGTTCATTTTTTTCTGACACATGGGCGCCACTGTCATTCAGAGCCATTTTTAAGACTTTTATTAAATGCAGGCAGCCTTCATTATTTACCGACCTGATAAAATGATGGGAATAACAGGATTCAAAAAGTCACAGTTCTTGCTTACAAAAAACATACACTATCTTTATCAATATATTGTCGGTGCACTTACGTATCCACACAAATGTTTATTATTCGTTTTCTGACTGCAATTCTGCGACTGAGTGTTTTTGTCCTTGATACGGCGATTATGACAAATTCATAAGCAACACTAAACTGCGAAGACCTCTCTGCGCTGCATGAAGCTGCTCGCTTGAATGACGTCAACGATCAGTGTCGTGTTTGGTGGCATAAGCAAAAAGGGTTCGTTCGGTTCTAAGCGTTCATAAGTTGCGCAGATCCTTTAACAATAAATTACACGCTTTGCTAGCCGAGCGAGAACGTCAGACAGGTATAATGTTTCTGTAGTGTACGTTATAGACAATATATCAGGTATAAAGTGTTACCCTGCTGTCCAATATGACGTTTTACGCCAGATTATGATGTGACGTTTTAATGAAAAGAGCAAAGGACCTCACCATTTACTGAGCTGTGCGTTACTTAAAGCTGGAATATGATCGAATCGCACGCAAAGAAACCAAAACGATTTACAGGCAGTCCCCCCTTTCGTTAAGCCGGTATACAGTTACACCCGTGGTGAAGACGGTCTAGCTACAAGGCCGAAGCGTCTAAGAATTTTACCTCTGCCTGCCGAGGATCACTACGAGCGCTTCATGGTACGGAAAAATATGTTTTGTATATATCTGAGCATCTTCTCGTGCTTCTAATTTGTTAGTCACATCTCGAGAGCATCACCCTGCATTTGTCTCGCAATGCATGTTTGGAATTGTCTCTATCCCAAACGGCCAAGGCAGCTGGCGTTCTAATGACGACCAAAAAAGGGCTGCCGTTTTTTGTGCTTTCAACTGCGTGGCAGGTTCAACACATGGATTTAATTGGCAATGCAACATCGAGCGTTATTGCACCCGGTTACCTTGTGGCAGCGACCAATGCGCAATCCCCCACGCTGATTGGCTAGAATTTAATATCGTCACGTATAGCGTCATGGCAAGGAAGATAGATAGATGGATTTATTGAAAGGAAAAGGCAGAGAGGTTGGCCCGAATAATTCAAATCTGGCCTGCTACTCTGCACTGGGGAAGGGGAAGGAGAGAAGAAAGAAGGTCATGATGGGTGACGATGTGGGAGAAGGCATATGAAATATATATACAGACACAGCAGCTTGCTTTACAAACGTGAATCAAGTCCGCTGGCGCTCAAATAACGGCAAAGAGCGCGCACTGCCTGGACGCCCTTCCCCTTGTCCTGCCAAGCGCCCAGCAGCAGTTCCTCCGACAGAGGCCTCTTGTCTAAACGCTTCAAGGAAGCAGCTAGCACATTTCTTTCGTTCGCATACTCTGGGCACACCAATAATACATGGTCCGCAGTCTCTGGGATGCCGCAAGTTAAACATTCCGGTGAGTCCAGCTGTCCAATTAAATGTAAGTACTTGCGCGTGAAAGCCACGTTTAAACGAAGTCGATGTATCAAGCATGTCTGATGACGCGGAATATCACGCGGAACATAAAATTTAAATGTTCGATCAAGCCTTCTTAGACGGATGTGTCGGGAGTCTGGTTGAGCCCAGTAAGCTGCTGTAGCAATATTCATATAACTCTTTAGAAGACACGTCGTATCCGCTCTTGAAAAAGGCACAGCTGTTTGGAAGCCATTGATGAGTGCGCTTTTCGCTTCAACATCGGCCTGCTCATTCCCATGGAGGCCGCAGTGGGCAGGAATCCATTGAAACATTATCGTGTGGCCTTGCAGCTGGGCAGATGTGATGAGATCCATAATGTTTAGTGCCAGGGACTGATAGCTAGCTCACGTATTGGTCAGAATGTAAACATGTCAATATGGACAACGTGACAATCCGACACGCTGGCTGGAGGGAATGGCAATCACCAACTTTTACGACCATGTCAGAGGTTTGGAAAATGGATGGATATGAATGGTTTAGTGACCCCGCCTGAGTCATGGTGGTGCTCCCAACATACACTCTCTGCACCCTTACAATGCACGCTTTATATTGCGAGTCCTATCCACCCTGTCAGTGTCGTCGTCTTCTAGAACAACACTTTTATCGTTCATGCGTTCATCGGGCGTCGTCGTCGTCTGCGAGTTCACCACTTCGTCGGTTACGCGTTCCCCCCCTAACAATATAAAATAAAAGCAATAATTAGTCTATTTGCACAGACCACACAGACGCATTTCTCACAGGTTTTGGAATACAAAACCCGAAAACGTAATAAAACTATCCCTTATGGAGTGGTTATGAGCAAGTTCGTACGTACAAGTAACAAGTGCGAAAATGTAATGATACAAAGCCATATGCTCTGCCTAAGTGATTTTTTTTTAAGTTATAGGGCTCAATGTCAATCTGCAATTTACATAACAAAAGGCTTTGAGAGAAACGTCCTTTCTAAACGGCTTTCGAGACGCGGAACAATGGGAAATCTATATGGCTAGTTCTAGTTACTATATCGTTTGAGAAGCTACAATCGTCTAGATAACAGAACCCGCTGCTATAACTAAACACTTTTTCTTTTTTGATTTCAATAAAACCTTCGAAAACCCTTTGTTCAATATTAAAGCGAAACGTAAAGACTAGCATCGCTTAATAATGTGAAAAGCGGTGCTTACCAAGCACGTAGCTGAAGATGTTTAAACTTTAAACAAAGTAATAGAAGCGAACAGCTTGCATTTTATATAGCGACGTTATCCAACCGAAAATGGTTATTCTGAACCTGTGCTTCTCCCGAATTCCAGAAAAAATTCTCCTATACATATTCGTTATTTTGCTTCCTATGGTGAGTCGCTTCCGTCCTCGTTTGAAAATATCGTTACCGTTTTCAACCTTTATTTCGCCAGGACGTCTTAATATTGAAAATTCCTTATGCCCCAATTGTTAAGCTTCGTCCAAACTGGATCTATTCGCACGCTTTCAATGCCAAGTAATGTAGTGAGCACCACCGTCTCATCGAAGTTTCTTTGCGAAACATATTACAATTTCGCTTCTTTCTTCCTATAGAACAATGGAACAGAAATTTGTTACTTGAAACTCTGCTCGTATGAAAATTTTCTTGCCAAAGAAAAACCTCCTCTCTCAGGTCCTTTACTGTGCCTTAATACAGCTACGCTGTCGAACATTTCTGATGCAAGGATTGAGATAATGAAAGATTTAGGAATTCCATAAAACAAGTGTGTGATCATTGGCGAAAGAAACAACGCTTTTTTCAGACAGTGAATCTTTGCTTGCGAAGAAAAAGTAGTGCATAACCCGAATTTCCTTCCAACACGTTAAGCAATGAGGCTTCGAGTTATCACATTATTTCTTGGTTTTAGACCCTAAGTGCAGCAATGCAACCATTATTAGAGGGTTCAGCTTTTACCTAACTTGTACAGAAGGCTAAGCATTTTCCTATTAGGCCTCCAAGAGGAACACATCAAGTAGACTCTAACGTTTAGCATAGTAAATTCACGTCGCATTGCACGCTGTCTGCGACCTCAATTATGAGCGCCTCGTAGGCAAAGCGAACCTACCACAATATTTTTGAAGATTCAGGTCGGAGAAAGATTTTATTGCGATAGCAATACTATACGCCCGGTTTCCAGCCATCGCTTGGTCCCGGCGGACGCCACACTTGATCTTTAACAGCCGAGGAGGAGGAGGAGCACAAAGAACCCTCTTAACCTACGCTCTCGCGTCATACCCTTAAAGGATCAGCTTAAGTGTCCCCAATAATGTAGCACCTTACACTGATAGGGCGTGATAGGGGAATAGTGTAGCAGGCTAAAGAAGCTACCGCCATTGCTATCGCAATTCAACTAGTGTTAACTAGAGTTAAACCACAACTAATTTTTTTATGAAATGTTATCTCATGCCACAGCTTAAAATCTCAGACATCTGTACCGACTTAAGATTCACTAGAAAGGGCAAATCAATGGCCCATTCAGTGGACAAAATGCAAAGTAATTCATGTTCGTCCGAATCAAGGACAAATGTTTCAAATATTGCTGGTTGGCGGCCATATACGGCTTTACACACGAGACCACGCGTATATCATATTAAACCGAAGCCGAAGCATGGCAAAACAGCTTGCGCCAGACGGCGAGAAGTGGGGAAAAAACCAATAGGCTTACATCGTATAGCAACACGTTTTTGGCTGTGTTTCCGCTGCGGATCCTGGCGGTTTCTATGGCAATTTTATGAGCCTTTATGCTTACGCACCGCAAAACAATACTCACCACGCGAATCTGATATGGGAACAAGTATTTTATTCTTAATTCAAATTTCAATTTTGTTGAACGCATTTCTCCCACTGGCCACAGCATAATAACCATGGCACGTAGTTTGTGGTAGCGCAAACGTTAATAATATGTGCATATTGCCTAGCGCGTGTAGTCATGTCAGCTCCAGAACTCTTCAAGCGAGATGAAAACGTTGCCCCGCTGCTTTGGCCACTCGCGTTCGGTGTTTGAAAGCATGGCTATGTAAACAAACCTCGAGACAGGCCTCAGCGGAAAAGCGAAGCGAACGGAGCACCTTTTCTACGTTTTCTTCACTGAAGCCCGCGCTCCCGACAGCCGTTTTGCGTTGTGTACGGAGTACCTGTTTGGCGGACTGGTATTATATTTTCTCATGCTTTATCTCCGGCAACCACTCAACCACGTGCACACCAGCGCTATTGCAGGAAACAACGTTTACATTTAGAGGTATCTCGCCCTACCTATACCGACACCTATATTTATTTGCCCACTTCAGCGGCTGTAGCTATTATAAACTGGAACAGAAAAAAGGTTCTCTCTTTTTCTGCTCACCGACTCCAGCGCTAAAACAGTGCGGTCTCTCGGTTTAGAAAGAAATGCGGTCATGCAAGATGAGAAAGAGAGTCATTTTACGAAAACATTTTACCATTCGCCGTTGATCGCGGAACTCACCGTACTGTTATTGAAAGATTTTGTTTATTGTAAAGCATAAAAGTTACCATGACAGTTTGAATTATAGATTAACAAAAATAGTGAATAGCGAAGTCAGAATAAATTTTGAACACCACCCATTCATTCTGCTACATTGGGATGATGTTTGCAGTCTTTTTTAGTTTGCTTTTCATGTCGCAAATTCCACCAGTAGCCCATGGATGCCGCATTGCCATTCTTGCCATCGTCAAAGTAGTTGTAACAGAAATAGAACATGCTCTCGCGCCCACCATAGTGCCTTTTATAGCTTCCGCTCGTGCTTGTCGTCTTGGCTGGTTAAAATATTCCTCATATTCCTGCATATTCCTCGGCAATAGAGTTTCAATGAATATTCCTCTCCTTGAGGCTGAGTTGTCGATTTTAGGGTCTAGCTGTCGGGGCAATTAATGTTTAAGACGTTCAAGACTTGTCGGCCAGCCAGAGTCGTGGAGAGTCGTATACCCCTGCGCCGTCAGTTGTGCCTCTATCAGCTCGTCTACCGTGTTGCGGACGCCCAGTCGTAAAAGCCGGCCTGTCCATGTCGTACGAGGGAGGGCCAGAGCTTCCTTGTAAAATATTTTGGTTATTACTTCGAGGCTCTTAATGTCAAAATTCTTGAGACGGAAGTAGGGTGCTGCATATAGACGATACGGCTCACAACAAAAGCCTGTACCTGTCGGAGAGTATCATCTTCTCGCATTCCTGATTTCCGCGTTGTTATCATGGTGATGATACTGGTGACTTGCTCGCTCACGAGGCTGAGTTCCTAGATGGCGGGAAGGTTGTTGCCCTTGTTATTGATATAGAGACCCAGAATCTTGATGTTCTCAACTTCCTTTATGGGTGAGTTGTCAACGTGGATGTCGTTCGTGGCCTGGTTTTTTGCTGGCCAAAGACTGGGAGTTCACGTTTTTAGGGAGAGCAGGTTAGTACACACGCTCGTGCATAATTCTGAACTGTTGTTGCCGTTGTTAGTTTTTCTTCAACCATTCCCAAACTTCCCGTAGTGCTTCCCGTGGTTGTCCAGATGGTTATATTGTCAGCGTAAAGGGCGTGTCGTATGCCGTGCATCTGATTTGGAAGGGGTGAGAGATTTTGTTGTGCAATGTTGAACAGAAGTGGTGATAATAATTGTGATACATTGAGATGTACTAGTATTGCAGACAGACATGGACAGAGGCACAGATGCCGACACTTGTCTTTATACCGGGGGAAGCTTTGGCACCGTGCGAGCTCGAATCGCTGGAGGTCAAGAATGCATCATCGCTTACTACAGTCTTTCCTTGTTTCGAAAAAAATGTAACTAGTATGTCATTGAAAAAATAAATATCCATACAAAGAGTTCGGACGTCAATATTGTGCCCCTACCTTTGTGAAAAAGTCCGCAATGTAGTTATTGACCATCATGACCGGTGCTGGTTCACGAGCTTCATGGGCCTCTCAGCCCGCCCTGTGAGGTTGAGTCTACGACTTCAGGAATGTGACCAAATTGTCACGTACAAGTCTGTCTGCCAGCACTCGGACACCAAAAGCGCGTTCTTTGAGACCTGCGCTAACGATGCGACTGAGACGCCATCCATCCACATGAGTTCCATTAGCGCGGCGTGGCTCACTGAATGACAATCTGCAGACCCAAAACATAGTCACATCATGGACTTTCTAAATGATGCAGGGACGGCTGCCCGAGAGCTTTCAAACGCGCGCTGCCTAGACCAATTTCTGGTTGTTTTGCCCATGAATTTGCCGAATGAAACCCTGAAAGCTTCTCATGGTCAACTTACTTCTGGTCATCTATATATTTATTTATTATTTTACCCACAGCGCCACATGCGGCATAAAAGGAAAGGGGGGGGGGGGGGGGAGTACAGTTCTATAAAGCATAAAAAAAAAAGTTACAAAGACGATGCAAACACTTCATTGTCAGATCTATGAACGCAGTAAGAAGACAAGGCGTTCCATTCTCGAACAATGTGTGGAAAAAACGACGATTTAAACAAATCGGTTCTCGCTCTGAATTCAGGTACTTTATAATCGTATCAATTTTATCGGATTTATAGTGTGCACAAAAAAATGTACTTGTCCCTGGAAAGAGCAGTTCTTTGGTGATATATATTAAAGAAATAATTTTAGCCTCAGTTTTCTTCTTCTCACTTCAAGTGGTCCCCATTGTAATTAATGTTTTACGCTTGTCATGCTAGTTTCCTGAAACATATTTTTCTGAAACATATAATTTCCTGAAACATAGTGGGCAGCCAAGTTCTGATCTGCTTGTATGCTTAAAAAGATACGAGAAATGTATTAGTGGTTTCTTCGTAATACGGACTTTGAGAGCTATGCCAGGACCTGGGGCGGCTGTCCGCGTCTCAACATGACAGAATCAATCCGGCTTTTAAAGAGAACACAACCACGAAGGGAACACAACCCTTCCAGTAGACTGACGTGAACCTGCTGAGACCATTCCCACTTCCGAACTTCTGGAACAATGGGTCATTGTTGCTACGGTATACTTTGCATTATGCGCTCAAACAGCTCTACCAAGCGGTACTGCCATGAAAACTTAAAACTTTTCGTCTATCAATTTGTGTCGCGCCATGGTTCACCAAAAATTTATTCAGGCGTAGGATAACTTCATTTGCCTCTGAATTCCTACTCCAGATTTCGCTGCAGTCATACAAACAATAAGAGGACAACATCATACCATCCTTAAACGAATTGTTTGGCATAAAGCCTCAAAAATGTTACTTGACATGCTCTCAGCATACCCTGATGTCTCGTATAAGAAATTAGAATTCTAGCCTATGCCACCTTTGCATACAACACAGCGCTATAGGCAACAGCAAACCAACCAGTCATCGCGAATCTGGAAGCCTTGTTATCAAATCTGGGCGACGACAGCCTGTATACCGATGTTTGCGCCCTCTGCAGCTCGCCGAAGAGGCCCGTCAGTTGTCCAGGGTGATCACTGAGGCGCAATAGTGACGAGGCCATAATCTACGACATCGTGATGCTCGCTTAATAATCGAAGATTATGTGTGGAGATGATTACCCTTCTTTCAACGAAAAGCTACTCTTCGAAACCTACCAGAGGGACAGGGCTGGTTTAAGCCTAAACTACTGTGTCTGGTCTGGTGGCTTTCAAAAACCCCAACGATTCTTGCTTCCTGACGTAATGAGTAGCGTCTCTTTTAATCTTTATTAGGAGCGGTAGAATTTGGCCTCGTTTTGCATAGCAGTAGCCCATTCTGACCTATTCTGAGGCGCTTTCAATAAACTTTGGGATGAGGCTTACATTTATTGACAAGGGGGGGGGGGGGGGGGGGGAGCCTTATTGATACGGTGCATTGCTAACCGTCATTCTACACTAATATCGAGCCGGCGCCTCCTCAAGGCGGATAAGCTGAAGTGGAACCGCTGGACATCTAGTGTTATGCCGTTCATTTAAGGCCACTGCCGTGTTTGGTTCTTGCTTCCTATTGGTTTTAGACCAGAAGAATTGAACTCGTGAATAGAACCTACATAATTTTACGTCACTCCACCAAAAGGGAGCTTCACCTCTCGCCGAATGGGAGAAAGGAACACTCATGGTCCTGCGCTAGCAGATGAATTGGGCCTTTAATGACTGCCCATACCTGTGGTTTCTTGATCTTTATTTGCGACTCCTATTGTAAAAGAGGCGATGCGAGGTTTATTCGGTATTTATTCCGTAAGCTATTCAGTTACCTGTAAAACGCATTGTGCCCAAAGTTACGACCTTGGAGCATTTGCTTTTGATGTGGTTTGTGTTTTGCTCGTATCACTGCTTCGTGGCCTCATATGAAGTGGTTAATATAGTTGGTGCTTGAAAGGAGGCATCCACGCTGCGACATTGGTGTCAGTACTTCGAAGAAGTCTCGTCTCTTCACCTGGCTACATAGTTTTATGGGTTAGGTTAGAAACATTACTTTCATTTGCGCAACTCTAACAAGAAACCTTTATGTCCTGTCTGCATCTTTTCTGTATCCTGTCTCCTGCGTAGTTTTATGTCTTCAGAATGCCTTACCAACTAGCCTCTCAATAAAACGGAAAGTTGAGCTAGTTGGTACATGTTTAAGAAATAACAGCGCGGAGACGAAGGACAAGGAAGAAGACAACAGCTTCCTTGTCCTTCGTCTTCGAGCTGTTATTCCCTAAACTATCCTCTCATTACACACTTCTAGCATTAAAGAATGGTGAACTACACTAATCAGTTCGGATCACATACTGCCCTGAAGAGAAAAAGGAATAGTCACTGTATTTAAAGAGCACTCTCGGTATTAAGTCAAATGCCGAAGAAGCAAATTTACATATTTTGAAGAAGATCCTTGAATGAGACACGAGCTTAGAAAAGCGGAGAAACATGTCCTACGAGGGGGGGTCATAAAATGAGGCAAAAGTTACGTCATTGAAACAGTACAGCAGGAAGAACAGGTTAAAGTGAGAAGTTGTGGAGGATACGAGGATTACTACGAAAATCTTACGGCGAACTACGCAAGTCTGTTAAAATGTGGGGGGCTATTAGGCCCCATGCAGTGGAACCGCTCAGGAATAAAAACGTTCTCCTTGTTGTCCTGCAAAGATAAATGTAGAGTACGGTCGGTATATGAAGCGCTTGGTTAGCTTTGCCTTCCACGGTGGAGACATGCATTCATCCCAGTTGCCCGTGCTTAAGCATCACAAACAATTATGCTAAATAAAATTTGTTCATCTCTGCGTTCACAAAACGATGTCCCATCCTGGTGCCAGGATAACTAGCAGGTTAGCCAAAACTGGCCCAGCTTCAAGTGCCCCTTAGGAAAGCCAAGGCCTCACTTCTCTTCTGACAAGCATCGAACGAAGCGGACACGCTTCTCTGTACGGTAGAAAACGTCTGCGAGACTCTAAAGCTCGGCCCTTAAGGATGTGATATCATAGAGGCTGGATCCTTGGCAGATAGGAAGTAATAAATGGGCCCCGTAATGGCGCCAAATATGCTTAAAAATGATGCGGTACCAGATGTCAAAAGAAAACAAAACAGGTGCCTACACGTATCTTTAGCCCGGAGGCACTCCTATTTGCATTCTAGAAGAGCTTGTTTCACCACACCTTCATTCACCTCACCTGTTGTCCTAGGACACCCCCTTAACCCCAAGAGATGCAGTTTCACACTGAGCAAACTGGCTTTGGAGGTACTCTCGATCCTTTTAGCAGCATAGAAATGTCGTACCTAACTTTAAAAGCCATTTCTGCCTAAGATTTTTGTCTGGCTAAGAGACAGGACAACTTAAGTAGCAAGCGAAAACTGCCACATTCACTTCTTCCATGCCGATATTGCATTCGCTGGACTTGGCGGCCTACATAAGAAGTATTTTCAGGTAATGTGATCTAACTTGGTTTGGCAGGGGCCACCATGTTGTTTTTCAGGGAAGGATTTGGCACAGTTATTTACATGCTCCTTCACAAGAGCAGAAAGTTACAGCTATTGTTTTGTATCTTAATTCCGTCCTCAGCAATTTAATGCTCTTTTCTGATTAGGCTCTTGCTCTATTCCCTTCTGCGAAAAAGAAGATTCGTCGCATCTATAATATTCTTAGAGTTTCATTTGTAGTTTCATTTTCGCTGACTGCATAGAAAGCTATTCTATAAGCTTTTATTTCCTAAAAGCGGCCATCGTGCTTTATCAGGCTGCAGCTATAAGCACTTTTAAAAGTGCTTTTAGGTGGGACCTTATGCTGTTACTTCGCGCATGAGCTGCAATAGAGCATAAATACATAAAGCTGAACGTGCGCACATGCGACCCAGCACGTGAACAAGAATATAAAGGGACAAATCTTCAAAAAAGACCCCTTTAAACGACGCTACTTTAGCACGAATAGAGGGTGGAAATGTGGGAGATGCAACGGAGTACCGGAACGAGGAGCAAGAAGCACGAATGCGTACAGAGACGACAAGGCGAGATCAGAGTGTCTATAGCGAGCTTAGGAGAGCAACGCATCAGTAAACGATCCATCAGTGCCTGCTTCCCAGGGGTGCATCGTACGAAAAGCTCGTTTCCCATCGTGGCGGCGCATGTTTCGTCACTCCTGCAGTGCGGCTCGAAAACCCATTCGAAAAGAGAGCCAACGCCAGAAAAGTACGCAAGACAGGCGAAGGCTGGTAGCAATGTCTTCCAAAAGCAAAGGAGAGCGATTCTTCTAGCCGACATGTTTTCTTCGCTTACTTTGTTTGATGCCTCTGACAAGATTTTCCCTAAGTGACACCTATTTTCTGGGCATTTCACCCGTTTGGTGTCCATAGCGCAGTGTTCTCTGACGTTGGAAACCTGATTGCGTCTACTGTAATACCAGTCAGGCGAAGAGGACGTTCTGGGCGAGGAATTAGAGGCTAACGGTATATTTTTAGGGTGTTCTGAAGAAAGGTCAGAGCGAGGTAGCATCCAGCAAATATTTTTATGGATTGCAAGAAAATGAGTTGGACATATTTTCTCGCGGCCAAGGCATCTTCCTAAGTGTATATGGCACGGTGACAGAAGGTTAGCAGTCGCCTTACCTCCGTGAATATTTACTTTGGTACGGGCTCGCACAGAAGTTAAGCACGAGCTAAGAAGCTGCGATTCGCCATATAAATAGAGGCTAGAGCCTGCGTCTGCTTGAGGTAGTAAGTAGGTACCCTCGAGACTAGAGACCGCAGCATCGACTACGGACTCCTAGTTCTCCTGGTCACTTCTTACCACGGCCCAGATAGTTTTAACACTGTTCAGCGCTTGTTTTAAATCAGGCTAAATTGAATATTTAGGTATATGTCGTGTGGTCTTTACCATATGGCCAAATAAAGGTTTACAAATTGAGCAAGTAGTTATTTGAATAGATGTGAACGAGGAAGAAAGCCGTCCCGCGATGTCCTTAGTGACGTGTCTCAAGTGACCCCCCCCCCTCCTCCCACCCTCAAATATTTATAGCAAGCTTTGTCATGTTTCAACACGGGTATGTACTAGACTGAGTGCAATTTTTAGGGCTTTCACGTAATTCAGGAGCGCTTGCGGAGGACATCTAAACACACTTATTGAGACAGCAGGTGAAATTGCCTAAAAAAAGCAACATAGCACTATAGGCCTCTAAAAATGATCAAGAGTGGTTGCCGTAAGACAATACCAGGGCTTTCAATGGCACATGACGCTGATGAAAAATGAGTGCAAAGGAACAACTCTGACTACATCCAGCCAAACTCAGCGCCTTGATACAGTCGACCGTTATATACTCCGTGAAACAGTTCACCATAAACCTGCGTGCCGCGAACAATTCGAGGGTATACGCGCCTCTGTGGAACGCGAACAACGCGCACTCAAGCATTCACCGCAATGACGCGAAACAGGAACCCCCCGGCCTCCCTTTCCGAGTTGCCACACATAGTTCCGGAAAGGCGAACGGCGACGGCATAGCGCCGTCTCATCGATCTGCGATCGCCAACAGCGGAAGGAAGGACATTTGTCAGGCGGCTATCAGGTGCTGTCGGCGAACATAAAAAAGGCGAGCCAAATGCGCGCTCCCCTTTCAAAATCGAGCGGGTCAGGTTCCACGTCCCCTGCCCCCGCGGTGTTGAGCGAGAAAGTAGCGCTTGCCTATTTGGACGGCCGTTGCGGCCTTGCGCTAGAGGGATATCGGAGGCTGAGAAAGGGCGAGTGAGGATGGCGTACGAGGTATTGGAAGGTGGTTAGGGAAAGCGGGAAAAAAGAGGGGCGATGGGAGCCGGCCGAGGAGTCAAAATGGAGAAACGCCAAAGCCGCGTCAGACTCCAGAGCGTTTTATGCTTCTGCGCACGCCCCAGCGATGACCTTTCTGCCGGCTTCGCACCCCAAAACGGGTTTGGAATATAGGATATGAACGCTGACCGCGCATTTTCAGATAGTTCTGGCATTTTGGAAGTTGGAAGTTTTCTTGTTGTGGGCTTTCTTCTCTGTTTAAGCGAAGGGGAACAGTGAATACTGAGTGGAGAAGGGGAAAGACCACCGTGACTTCGGCGCGCAATGGTTTCCACGCCATTGCCTTTGTGGTTAGAGGAGAGGCATTTATCGCTTGAATAGGAACAGGCGCAGGGGAAGGCATCGGACGCATTTTGCTGGAGCAGGCTCTGTATGTCGAAGGCCAGTGGTATTGATATGCTCGGCACGGCAACAGTGACCCCTCGGACAAGTGAATCCCTGACCTTGCGAACAAAACACTCGAGGTCATAACTACCGACTAGGCTACTTTCCAACTATGTATTTGCCTCTGTTTTTCTTTCTTCCAGGCATCACCCAAAGACAGTGTGATGTAATGCGTATTTTTTTAGCGACGCAAGTCACATTATCCTGGACATGACTTTAAATAATGCAGATATACCCCAATTTTTTTCATACATTGTTGGAAAACCCATTTGATCGCGTCGGTATTGATTTATATCGTCCGCTCCCGTACACTACCGCTGCAAATTGTTGTTCCATCGTTGCGGCTTCTGCGTACTTCTGCGTAGTAGTACCTCTAATAAACCGCCATTCTAACATTTGTATTTATTTATTTATTTATTGATTTTTTTTTTATTTATTTATTTATTTATTTATTTATTTATTTATTTATTTATTTATTTATTTATATACCCTAAAGACCCGGGGCCCAGGGCTGGGCATTACATGGGGGAGGGGGGGGGGGTCGATGTTTCAAAGAGAGTGACAGCCGATTGCAAATAGAATATGTAGAAATGGCAGAGTTCAGTTAATATTTGGGCTTATAGTCAAAAACAAGTACTGGGCAAACACAAAAGTACACAATACAGGCTTGGTCACAGTTCAGCACAGCACAAGGAATTATGGAACGTAAAAATGTAGAAAGGTACTGGAAAAAGTGTAAAAGCATGAACAACACGTGCAGTAATCAAGCACTCCACGACGTATTTTCTTCGCTTGAAACTTTTGGTAAGGCTGTTTGAAAAGATGATACCTGGATATAGCTGGCAGTGCTAGATAGCCCTGCATTCCATTCATTTATTGCCAATACGAGCGGGGACTACTGATAATTTGGTGTGCGAGCGAAAATCAGGCGGAGTTTATGCGCGTGGTCACTGCGAGTAGAGAAATGGGGCGCAGGAAAGATGTGTTTTCGAGAAAATGGCTAGCCGGTCGCTGTAGTATAGCGTTGAAAGAATGATAACCAGGTAAAGTTTGTCCGCGTAGCCAGTAGCCGAAGATTCAGCGTTGGTTTCAGTACTGATGCGCTTTGATGACGTGAATAAGAAGACAGTATAAATCTGACTGCTGTATTTCGCACTGCCTCCAGAGCATTTGTAAGAGTTGCGTGGGGAGGGTGCTATATAATAGAGGCGTACTCAAGAGATGACCCGACAAGCGCTGTGCAAACGCTATGCCTTGTATTAGCATTCGCAAGTGGTAGACGTTGTTTCAAAAGACCAATTTTAACAGCTTTGTTATATGTTCTATGTCAGCATCCCGTGTAAGATTATGGCTCAGAAGTATTTCTAGATATTTGACAATTGATATAGAGTCAATATCATTATTGTTTAATCTGTAAATTTTTAATGACATTTCTGTTGCATAGGAAAATCTTATATGTCTAGTTTTTCTTACATTAATATCCATATGTCATAATGAATATCATTTCGTTTGTTCTTCTAAAAAAGACTGAAGTGCTAGAACCTCCGTTGGGGTAGTTACTTGCCTGTAAATTATGCAGTCTAAAAATTATAGGGTCACTGACCAACTAAAAGTTTAATGGAAACGTAATGACGTTTCGGAAGCTCTACGGCTTCCTTGTTCACACATTGTGAACAGGGAAGTCGGGGGGCTTCCTAAACGTCATTACGTTTTCATTAAACTTTAACTTGGTCAGTGACCCTATAATTTTGTTTAAACCACCGGTGAACAAGGTAGCCGCAGGAATTTCCAAATGCCATACGTTTTTGATAAAGTTTGACTTGGTCGTGACCCTATAATTTTCTCTATGCCACCACTTGACCAGACAATGTTTCGTCGAACTCTTGATTAAATAAATTACGCAGTCATCTGCAAAATGCCTTATTGGTGAACTAATGTTAGAGGGTATGTCGTTTATATAAACTAAAAAAAAGCAACGGCTCTAATACTGAACCCTGTGGGGCACCGAATGTTACAGCAGTGGGTTTCAAAATGTAGTTATCAATTTTGACCGTTTGGTAACGATTAGTTAGAAACTGCTCGATTCATTTAGTTGTTTTGTCGCCAAGCTACCGAGTCTTTAGTACTAAGCGTTTGAGAGCGACACGGTCGAAAGCTTTTTAAAAGTCGATAAAAATAGCGTCTGTGTAAAGCGACTTGTGTAGGCATTGATGAAGGTCAGTAACAAGTTGAAAAATATGCGACTGGCATGTTCGGTGTTGTTGGAAGCCGTGCTGGTTATCGAGAAGTAAGTTGTTCAAGTTCAGGGGATTCATGATTTGGGTGAACAAGATTTGCTCTAGTAGTTTGCAGGTACAAGTAAGCGAAATGGGGTTATAGTTGTTGGATCAGTGTTGCTGCCTGAATTAAATATAGGGATAATGAGTGCTTGTTTGCAGTCGTCTGGAAGGAGTCCTGTATCCAGGGATTGTTGAAATACCAGTGCAAACAAAGCTGTAGTGGGGTAATTTTAGAATGTTCGTGCTACTCCTATCAGGCCCTGGGGCTTTTTTAACTTCCAGCATGTCGATAGAGTTGGCAATATCGTTTGCTGTGACAGTAATGGGTACGAATTGAGAACGGATGTTTGGAGTAAATAGAGCTCATAAATGTGCCATTAACGTCTCATATCTATTTTAGTGTCTTATCAGACTCTCTAATATTAGCTAGGTGTTCAATTATAAGGGTAAATCCTTAGGAGACGTTATGAAAGAAAGCTTGTATAACTTTAATGCTTTGGCAAAGATTTGAAGATAGAAATACGCTTTTCTGAACATTGCATCACCAATTAATTGCAAATATAAGTTATTAAAACTTTCTGTAATTCTCCGCAGGCTCCACACGCCATTGAAAACATGCGACGGAAAATGTATATGCTTGAGAGAGCTTTACAGAAGATGCGATGAACGCGGAATACCATCCCATCTCTATTACTTTCATACTTATGTCTGATGCTTGGTTTCTTCTCTTTGCCCCACGCGTGTGATTAAATGCTACACCAGGGCAACCTGTTGCTTCCCGTTGGAAAGGCGGAGGGGGCGCTAATTTGCGCCTAGCCCTTGTAGCGTTCCGCCAAGAATTGTAGCTCAATAATTGTTTTTTCCCCAGCCGCTTCCGACAACTAGCCAGTCCACTGCTCGGACACGCTCCCAATTGCTGCTTTCATAAATTGATGCCCATTGCCTACCTAAGACTAACACAATCCTTCGTATTAGGCTTCCAATTTCGCATTAAAGGAACAATCCGAGAGGAGGAGAAAGCAAATATGACCGAGACCAATGCCCATCGGGCCCTGCGGAGGCCCTAATAGGTGCGGCAAAAATGATCTCCAGCCGTACCATGAAAGGCCAGCAATATTTCGACCCACTGCCCAGGGCTTCGGTGCATCGCAACGAGAAGAAGCATTGGCCAGTCGCTGCTGGCACTTTCTTTGCACGTGTGGATAGTTCTAGTGAGTCGCCGGTGTATCTGTCTTGATTTTCGCGCCCTTTAGTAGAGGGCCCGAGCATGGTGGGCCTGAGGCGTATGGGAGTCGTTGGTAGGGCGCCAAGATAAGCAGCGGGATCGCGACAGGCTGTCTTCGCACGTGCGCGAAGCCTCGCCATTTTCTGCCCCAGTCTTCATTCCGCGCCGGGTATATAGGAAGGAGGAAGCCCTAGGGAGGTAGTGGACCGATAACCCGCGTCCTTGCTCGTTTTCGCGCCTACTTCATTATTTGTTCTCTGAGCCACCCGAGCACATCTCAGCGTCATGAAAAGAAGCAGTGCTATCATGCGTGTATGTTGCCGATTTTTCGGCACATTTCTCCCATAGATCATAGCTATATTAGTAGGCAACGTTTTTGTAAAGGTCACTGCGTCTATGGTCACTGTAATATGCATCACCATGGCAATGTCAAGCACTCGTTAACTATATTGCAGTGTCCTTCATACGCCCATTAAGGCTGTTGCGTGCACTTGAGGTGAACTCGTGCTACCATTATTATATTTAATCGAATAATTAGGGGAATCCCCCAATGTGGAGTAGATTTGTAATAAGGGAGTAATTATTCATTGAAATCTATCAAACCGCAGTCATACGGCTACAAAGCAAAGCTATGCAGCTTTCTCAGAAACTTCGCAGTTCAAGAAAAATTCGCCCTGGTCCCGGGATCACCGTATTTTCGGAGCAGTCGTTCTGCCAACTAAGCTAACCAAGATGGGCCAACCATCCTGGTCAGCTCAGTTGGTAGAGCGACTGCTACGGGAATGTGCTGGTCCCGGGTTCGATCCCATGACCAAGACGAAATGCATCGTGGCTACGCTTTGAACAAACCTTCCTGTTATACACGTATAACTGACTGCGATGACGAATTGTTTTTTCGTCCTTTGCGAGAAAATGTCTCATAGATGTCCAGTATTTCTGTTTGCATATGCGTCAGCTCTTTTTTCATAAAATCAACGGGGACCCGTCTCGCGGTATCACAGCCTGATGCTAATTGCTTCATCTTGCTGCTAGGCGCAGTCGGTACACCGCACTTTTACATTGTTGGACCGCGCTCTTTGTGCATGCTACCGAGCCACGGCTTCATCTTCTTGTCTCATTAAATTAATTAGAAAGGTGTGGTCCGACAAGTACATAAGCAAGAAGTAATTCCTTATCAACTAGTGCTCCGTTCTCTTCAATAAAAACTAGTTTCCTCGAAACTGAGTGTGGTTTGAACTACTCAAATATTCCGACAACTAAATTGCTGACCCTTTTTATAATATATCCGTTTTTCGAGGCTTGGCCTCAATTTACCCTATCCCAAAATATGCATCTCGGTGCCGACGGAAACGTTTTAGTCCTTCCTATTTCACAGTGCTTTGCGCATCGGGGCTTTAAACCGTTTCCTGTTCGCAACATCGCTGCGTTCACTCGTGCTAAGAGTTTATGCGCTTTTTCCTCTCAGGGGCTGAGTCAGCAAAGAAGTAAAAAGGAGACTTACCAATCGATAAGCGAAAACACGGGGGCATGCAGGGAAGCTCACACGCCGCCGGCTGCTGTTCAGATTCGATCGTGCGAGTGCTCACCTGGGTGCCATAGCCATCAGTTTTCCAGTGCGAAGCTGCAAGTGTATAGCATGTGCCACCCTTACGTGCGTCTTTTTTTATGAACCTGGCCATCAGTCAAACGTTAATGGAAGCGCCGAGCTCCTGAAGTATATAGCTTGAGAATGCCCCTGTATATGTTTGCAGAATGTTACATGACGGTGATGAATGGACCGCTCCGAAGCCTGGAGTTTTCCCGCTATTTTTCAAGAGCTTCTCTTGAGAGAAGAAGCGCTCGTGCTCGGGAATAATTGAAATCAACGCATTCTCGGCCCAGCTCCTACCTATGATAGCACAGGCGGAACTACCGTGGAGTAAGAGTAAGGCCTTGCGCAATACAGAATGCTACCGTCTAAATTATGAACCACTATAGCTGGAACTGCAGGATCACAGCTTAGTTTTTGCAATTAGCGGAGAGCCCGTATTTTCGCCGAGGTGGCGGTGCAGTGTAAAGAGCTGGTGGCTTATTTTATGACGGAGATATTAAGCAAATAATTCAGTTTGTATGTTTAGGTAGGCAATGTACACGGTCCTTAGGCTGTGCAATTTTGCAACATCGGTTTCGTGAAGCAGGAGAAGTGAATTTCGAGCTATTGAGAGTGCTCAATTATGAACTGTTCTACTACTCTGTATAGTTCAATAATAGAGCGTATTATTTCCTTGCAACCTCAGCTTGTCATCTTTGCGCTGATTTTCAAATTCGGTTCAATATGTGTAATAAAAAGCCGGAATATAGCGCGCAGAAGAACAATGCACTCATGTGGAATTATGTACACGAAACACTCGCCCACTTATTTGCACATAAGTCCGGAGAATGACTCCGGACAAGGCTTGGTGCTTAAGATGAGCTAGAAATGAGAAGACAAAAACAAAAAATGTGTACACGATTGCCACCGTTTCACTGAAAACTTTTTGGGAACGAACACAAGCACAAAAAATGTGCAGCTGTTGGAAAGATACTATGCGGTGCTCTGAGACTTGGAGCGAAATTATCCCACGTTGTTAAAGATGGCGACATCGAGTCGATGCGAGAGCTACTGCTTTCTATCATCAAGGCAAAAAGTCCAGACCAAAAGTGGTGAACGTTCAGCAACAGCGACGGCGAGACGCCACTTGGAGTGGCCATCCCAAAAGAAATCCGGAAAGGAACGCGAGTTGTTCCGCCGGCCAGTGACAGCGGTCAACTACGGGCCATCGGGAAAAAAAAAAAGGTTCAAGAAGATCCCTGTGTCTCCCGCATGGGTCGGTGCCCTCAAGGCGGCCACATGGTCACCTCCTTCGTCTGGCCGACGGCGCGCGGCGTGCGGCGTGCCTTACGACGCAGACGTGTGTGCCGAGACCATGAGGCGCCGGCAATCGACGCTTCTTCAATTCGTCTTGCCGACGGTGCGCGGTGGCTCGTTCGACGCAGGTGTGCTCCCGACCATGAGACTCCGATCGACGCAGGAGTCTCCCAGACTATGAGATACCGGCAGACAGCGAGCTCTTCGTGTGCTGCCCTCCAGACCGCCAAAGCTGCTTCCTCCTTCCTCATTAAGTCTAAACTTTTGAGGGGGCGAAAGGGAAAGTGTGTCAATGTGAGGGACATATGAAAGTGATAAGGACACTCCTTCAACTATGAGCCCGCCCTCCACTTAGGGAACCTGGGGAACACGAACCTTTTAAAAACTGTGTGTTCGGGCATCGTCAGTTCTTCTGTGCAGTTCTCTACTCTTCTTAACAATCTAAATAAACAGTCTTCGGCCTTCTACTCCCAACTCCTTCGCTCAGCGGCAATTATTCTTGGGTGGAGCGGGTGTCGATGCGAGCGAAGATCCGTTCAGTGGCACCTGAGTCAAACCTCAAACAACGTAGATTTCATTTAACGATGCCGTAAACCTCGGCAGGCAAAATTCTTGCAGCGGCATTTTTAAGAAATCACGGAGGTGGGTGCTCTTTGATGGGTCCAATGTAAGATGAAGAAAACGTATCTTGATTGTTTTTTAACTCGGATAACATTCTCTTTCTCTAGAAATAAAAGAAAACTACTCAGGTTCGTACCAGAATGCATCGAAATTCCGCAACTAGTCCATTTCTCCTGCGTAATTCCGGACACTACGCGTGACGATATGGCTCTGCATGCGAAAACGTTCTTTGGCGCGTTTTTATGAATGTGCAGTTCATAATGCGCTCACGTGATCTGCGATATCAGCGTACATTAAAATATCTCAAGGAAACTGACTCTCTACGGAGGCCTCTCAAGATGAAGCCGTTTCCTCGCATCTTTTACTCTTCCGTTTTCTTCCTCGTTTTTCCTCCATTTCTTCTACTGCTGCATAGCTAAGGAGAGCTTGCCGAAGATGAGGCCTTTACTGGGGTTTCCATACATTATGTGATAATCAATTATTATTAACATGCTTTCTTGGCATTAGGTCACAGCAGTTCTGTTTTAAAATAATGTTTTTCATTTCACAGACGTTATCCGTGACTTGACACCAGTTACGGGCATATAAGGTTTGCAGATTACTGCACAAAAGTGGTTAATAACATTGACGAATCTTTGGTTATGAGGCTAAGAGTGGGATCGAAGCGTGCAGGCATCCGCGAAGTGCGAATAATATGCACTGTTGTTTGAAAATTTTCCTCACAGCAACAATGACTACAGTCCGCCATCGTGCCACAGATATAACCAAAGACCGAATTACTCCTCCTTCGTTACGCCGAAACCGGCACCTGCTTGTGTATAGAGGAAGCAGGTGCATCCGAAACAACCATTATTGAATACTAGTGCGTAATAATTTCGTTTTCCTGGACAATGTCCTTTAGGCATTACCACGTCGCCTGGACTCGTTCGGCATCGTCCCTACATATGTCATTTCATCTCTTCTATTGCCCAGAAAGCATATTGGATCCACAGCTAAAGGCTGTTATTACAGCTTGACGAGATAGTGGAACCCTGTCGCTAGCGCAGATGGCAGAAGAAAAACTAATTAAACGCTGTTATTACAGCTTGACGAGGCCGTGGAACGCTGTCGATAGCGCAGATGGCAGAACAACTAATAGACCACAGAAAACAAGAAATAAAAACCAACGCTTTCAAATAGCAATAATCGAGTTAAAGAGCACAAACAACACTGCAAAACAGAAACGATATGGCATAGCAGTGCAGTAGAAAAATTGCAAGTACCAACAGTTTGAGAATTGAAGGCATTTCCAATATGTGCCTAAAATGTGCAATGTATGCGACAATTACAAAATGGTGTAAATCATCTGGAACACAGTTCTCATTAAATATACAGAAAGTCGCTACCAAACCAAGCTATAAAAATACAAAAGCCTACTCCATACTAAGAAAAAGCGATCAAACACCATTTAATGTGGCATTTTGAATTAACTGGCGTTTATTTAGGATATACGCAAACAAACTGTACTGCAATAGTAAAGGTTGTAAGTTGGGCGAGTTGAATCTTATTCGTATTGGAGGTAGCGCAAAAAAACGAGAACCAAGGAGTAGAAGGACACATCAACAAGCCCTCGTGTTGTGTTCTCTACTCCTTGTTCCTCGCTTTTTGCGCTACATTCAATATTTACTGCATTGCCTCAAATTTATCACAATGGCGGAACCTTGGAATAAATTATGACTGGGTGCTTTGAGTGGCGGTCCAGGTGACGAGAGGACGAGAGTAATATCATCTGCGTATAGTATAAAAGTAGCATTGGTATCTGTATTTACAATAACATTTGCATATATACGTTAAACAGCAGTGCATCTAATGCACTTCCTTGAGGGTCGCCACTCGAAATTGTTACGAAAGAGGAGTGTTCATTATGTAAAGGAACCAATTTGTTTCCTGTCGTGCAAGTATCATTTAGGCAAGTGCGGAGGTGTACCACGTGTGCCCTAAGCGGACCACTTGGAATATAAAATCTCGTAATCAAAGCAGTCAAAGGCCTTGCTGAAACCAATAGGGAGACCTAAGGTGAAAATAATATTTTCAAAATTACGCAGTATTAGTTAATTCATTGTAATAACACTGTATCAGTAGATCTTCCCTTCCTGAAATTGAATTGTTACTAAGAATTTTATTTTACGCATAAAGAAAACGTGACAGGCTAGTAAATATTATATTTTGCCACCCTTTACCGAAAAGAGGTACGATTGTAATGGGTCTGTAATTCGAAACTTCATTTCTGTTACCCCTCTTCAAATGCACAGTGACCTTGATTTTCTTCTTTTCATCTCGGAGTACGGCGGACACCAGCATTCATCTCCTCGTAACACCAGTAGAGACCTTTGGAATTTCGCGATATACACTCTTTTTCCGTGGAGGGCAGGAGAGTCGCGTGTTCACTCGAATTACAAACGTTCACGGTTATAAATGTACGTCCAGCGATGTGATACGCTAGGTGAAATTAACATCAGTAAACACCGTGAGCTCTTCCTGGTTAAGTACTTTGAGAGGCGTTGCCAGGCTTACATGCATCGGTTATCGTTGAGGCAGCTTTCCTCGCTGTTCTAGGTCATTACCGAATATAGCGGTTTCCAAGCTGCACTGTGCGTACCGTTGGGTTACTTCTCATTTGCACCCCGCCGGGGTGGCGTAGTGGTTACGGCGCTCAGCTACTGTTCCCAAGGACGCGTGATTGAATCCCAGCCTCGGCGGCCGCTTTGCGATGGGGGCGAAAAGCAAGGCGCCGGCGTGCTGTGCGATGTCAGTGCAAGTTAAAGATCCCCAGGTGGTCGAAATTTCCGGAGTCCTCCACTACGGCGTCTCTCATAGCCTGAGTCGCTTTGAGACGTTAATCCCCACAAACCAACTCCTCTTTGCTACTACACGGCACAGGATAAGGGCTGAGAGATGATGGCGGCAGCGACGTGCTGCACAACCATCGCGGCGCGCATCGCTGCTTTGCAACTATCAATAGCTGTTCCACAAGAAGAGGCACCAAATGCATTATTGTATATATGCTACAACAACAGCGCAATTCAAATAGCAAAACGTTCGTTGTTCTCAGCGTCTGATCGCAAACATATAAAAATATAATCGCTCTAACTGTATAGCGGTTATCTTGCTATCCTGTTAAATCATGGGATCTGAACAGATGGATGCTGCAAAATTATTACCGTCATCCATATTTTCCCCCAACGCAACATAAACGTTAGAAGTAAAGAGAGGTTTGATAAGCCGCCAGCCCTGCAGTTCGCTAAAATCTCCACAAAATGGTCGTAGCAATGACGCCGCCGATTGAACCCTATAATCAGTATGCCCCCGACTATGCTTAGAGAGATGGCCGCTGATTTTTTTGGTCTGGTTCGTAGTCGCCATTTTCTTTCCAAGTTATATTATGGCGTGCTCAGTAAAATTCGATGTTCAAGATTAACTATACACAACGTACTAGTCTTCGGTATTTGGGCACTGTCATCAGACAGGCGCCCCAAAATGCTACTTCTTGTAACACTGCTGTGACAACGCAACACATACCGTGCGGATAAAACGGTACAGCTGCTTTTACCCAAAACTTCCAAAGAGATTATAGGGGCGTTCTGTTCCAGGTAATTTCTGCCACAACTGTTTTTGTTAGCCTTTCTTGGGTCTTTGCTCCTAGACATCATTTTACCCATGTCGGCTTCATACGTTTAAGGGCAGCCACAAGCATTCGTTCGTCTCTTCGCAGTCCCAGAGGGACTAATCTGGGCTCCCACTGCATTTCTAAATTTTGCGTTAGCGAGAGCTAAGTGCCTAAGCTTAACGTAGACCGGCAGCCATCTGCACGTCTGCGATTGCAACAGTTGTTTTTGGAAAGCAGAGACTCTCTACTTGAAACTTCATCACACAGCGTTACTTATTTCGTAATACACAGATCTCCTCTGGCTGAGCTTTGTGAGAGATTAAAATCGCAATTTCAAGGCACGGTTGCGGGGATGAAGCTTCGAAGGGGACCGCTCGTCGGTGGGACCGACAGAAGATATTTCATCGAATTTTACTACAATAAAGTATGATATAGAACTGTTCCTTGTACCTGGAGGGTTAAGGTATCAGAAGTGAAATTTGCTGTCTTGATCTTGAGAAAATTCGCCGCCCTTTCGAGCTGACGTGTACTTTCCGCCGTTGGTACTCTCCAGCGCCCTACACAGCTATTGATGAGAGCACAGTTTCTTTTTCACTGCCTATCGTCTTTCCTGCAAAGACTATGGTATCCAAATTGTATCTGCACCAACCACTTAAGAAATCCTTATGCGTCAATACACTGTAATCAAGAATCAAACCAAAAGATAGTTTAATGTTTGATGCCCCCACTGCAACTCTATGCGCGGAAGCATTTACTCCATCAATATGAAGTTTAAACGTGCACAGTCCGCTATTTTAGCTTATTTAGTAAAGATTAGTGTAAATATAGAGAAATTTTATGCTTTTAGTCTAGTTACAAACTGTAGTTCATTAGGCCATATACTTCAACAGTAGGAAAATTGAGTAAAAAAGAGGTTTATGCAAATAAGTGCAGCAGGATACAAACTAGAGAAAAATCTCTTGGTAACTAAGGGCTATGTTCGCGGTATATTCCGCTGTAAAGAAAAATTAATTAGTAAAATAAAAATATATAGACAGTGCTCACACACTACGTTAAAGAACCGCACATCGTACAAGACGAATTATACAAAGTTTACACAAACAGGTGGCACTCGCTGACGACGGAGCCGTCTGCGCTCGCTTCAAGCGTATCGTCTGCACCGCCGTCTGCACTGCACGAGTGCACCTTTCGATTTCATGCCCTTCTATGTAGTTTGAGAAATATAGGCTGGGTAAATTAAACGACAATGTTAGCAAGCCTACTATGTGTACGTTAGCATTTAGGACTACTTGAGAGGCTTGCGTGATTCTCAGAAACGCTGAGCGGATACAAGGATGCGTCTGACTTCTCAGCGGACATTGTTCAGAACTTGTCAATATAGACCGTACTCATGGCGAGGAGGAAAATAGCCTCGAACCGGAGCACGCAGTGCCGCTCCTCCTCTCTGGTGTGTGGGGACGCGGTGGATAGCAGCGAGGGCGCCAGTGCATTCTACAAAGAAAACGTACGCTTAGCGCAGTCTCTTGCACACGAAATGTCTTCAATAGCTCAAAGTGTGTAAGCTGGTTAGCTGATGCGAGCGTGCGCTATCTTTACAGCATTTTTTATATTTTTTTTACTCTTTTTACATACCCCACTCCTGTTCTCTCTTCTTTTCGCCCCTTTCTTTCCTTCCTTTCCCTGATCGTTTCATTTCCGCCGCCCGCAGTTTACTTGCTAAGTTGTTCCGTGGCTAGCAAATTTGTTTTTCTTTACTCTGCGGTTCTAAATACCAAGAGAATAACAAAAAAAAAAAGGAGACGATTAACAGAAGATAAAAGATAACAGTGGTGATAGGCGCGTGTGTCGCTCTACACTGTTCCAATTGCAACTCTTTAAATAGGGCGAAGACGAGCAGCCTCTGAATTTCAAGTCCCAACCGAAAGTCTTTCGCCTTGGCAGCCTTTCGTGCGAGTTCCGAACACTGTGCTTGTAGAGAAAATACAACACAAACTGAATACCACTGCAACAGCGGCAGCGTTTGGGCAATAAGCGGATGATGTTCCTTGCGGCAAATATTTACGAGATGCAGCCTGGGAAGGAAAAAAACTAGCTCTAGTCTTTTTGAGTAAACGAATTAATATTATTTCGATGCACTTACATGAGGTTTAAGGAAAGTGTGAAAGAAAATGCCCCACCCACTTGAAGACAACGATGCCAATTAAATTGGCTGTCAAATTATTTAGTGATACAGCGCTATATATATATATATATATTGTTACGCCGCGTAGCGGCGCATTGAGAAGCAGCAGCAGAAGAAGAAGAAGAGGAAGCGAGGCGCGCGCAGACTGATTCGGGTTTCTGAGCCGTGTGCGCCAGTCCTTCATACGACGTTCACCTGTATTAAAACTATTTCATCCATTGAATTTCATGCGTGGCACGTCTCAATACAACGAATTCTGTCCTAAAGCACTCGTCACCAAATACAACTGAAACTGAGCACAGGCCAACCGGAACTAAAGTTTCACCCCCAACTCCACAAAACATTGTGCTTTTGTCCCACACAAACATAACTTTCTGTCGAAGGCGGTTTTTAAATGAAAGGCTCATAACTGACACAGCGGCATCAGTATCAACGAAAGCATCCGTTTTAACGTTGTCTACACACACTGACACTTTGTTCTTTAGCATGACGATAGGTAGAGGTATGCGTGAAATCGACCGTCCGGCGACCTTACCTCCATCGGTCGCACCACCTAGTTTCCCAACGGTGGAGAAACAAAGCGGCGACGTGAGAATGGCGAATGGGGTTGTGGCTGCGGTGGAAAGTGATGCTGCGATCGGACACAGGGGAGTCATTCCATGCATCGCGTTGAGGCGAAGAGGGACAATAGAAGGTAGCGGGTGGCTGCTGCTCCTATTTTGCACCATTCGTGAAGCGCGGTGCTCGTTGGACAGGGGGTCGGGTAATTTGACGACGCGGGCAAAAGCGAAAGATATGTCCGCTGCCCCCACAGCCGTAACATACGGGTGGCTGGCGGCTCTGGTAGTTCACTTAGGATCCCTTGGAGGCCGAGATGGGGCGACAGAAGCACGATGAGGAGCACCACGAGGTACTTCATCCGGATGGGCTGGGCGCTGCTGGAAATAAGGGTGCGATGTTGGTTGCAGGTTCCGCTCCACGCCGTTGTTGTAAGATGGTTCGCTGTTATTTTATGCAGCCCATGGTGTGCGCTGTTCCCATGATGATACGGACCTCGATGTCGGGTGGTAAGGTACATCGAAATTTGTACGTTGCTGCTGAATATCGAGCTCCTCGCGTATAATCCTCCTGACCATAGAAGCGATGTCTTCAGCCTCTGGAATGTCGGTACAGGCAACAGTTGTCACATTAGAAAGACGGCCAAATTTGGGCGCTATCCAACGTGCCTTTAACTCCTCAAATGTCCTGTCCTGTTTCATGACATTTGCTACTGTGGCAAGGGTGTCCCGCGAAATAAGGAAGTTGCACACATTCTCAGCAATCCCCTTGAGAAGGTGCCCTACCTTGTCTTCTTCTGACAGCTGCCGGTTTACAATGCGACAAAGGTTCAATATTTCCTCGATGTAACGTGTGCATGTCTCACCGGGTAGCTGGGCTCTCTGGGAAAGCTGATGCTGAGCGCGTTTCTTCTTCGCAAGGGTATCCCCAAAGCACTTCTTAATTTCTTCAACAAATCGGTCCCAGGTCGTCAAGATTTCTTCGTGGTTATCAAACCATGTCAGCGCCGTGCCAGCGAGGAAGAAGACAACATTGTACAGACATGCGATTGAGTTCCAGCGGTAGTACTTGCTGCATCTTTCGTAATGTCGGAGCCATTCCTCAACGTCATCTTCGGGCTCACCGTGGAACGTACGCGGCTCTCGCTGGTGGGGAAAGGTTGCAAGGGTGGAAGAACGGGCTAGTTCGTAAATCATCTTAGAAAGCAAAATAGCGCACTTCAAAACACAGACACAGGAAGGAAACGACAACACAGCGCTGTGTTGTCGTTCCCTTCCTGTGTCTGTGTTTTGAAGTGCGCTATTTTGCTTTCCAAGGTGGGGAAAGGCCGGCATCTCTTTAGGTCGCTGTTCATGAGTCTGCGTCATGCGGGTGGTAGCCATTAAAAGGTACTGTTGAGGAGATAAAGGTGGTAAACCTGCAACACGACGGCTACGACGAAGTACTGGCGGATCCAGAACGTTTGTACACAGCACCTCCACCAAATGCAATGAATGAAATGGTTTTAATACAGGTGAACGTCGTATGAAGGACGCATACGGCTCAGAAACCTGGATCAGTCTGCGCGCGCCTTGCTTCCTCTTCTTCTTCTTCTTCTTCTGCTGCTGCTTCTCAGTGCGCCGCTACGCGGCGTAACAATATATATATATATATATATATATATATATATATATATATATATATATATATATATATATATATATATATATATATATATATATATATATATATATATATATATATATATCGATCGTATCATTCTTCGCCACGGGGCCCCCAGAAAGCTGTTGACTGACAAAGGTCCCGCCTTCCTCAGTAAAGGTATAGAAGCTCCTCTTCGAGAACGCAAAATGGTTCAACGTACAACCTCCGCGTACCGTCCGTAGACAAGTAGCATGGTTGAGAGTTTCAACCGCACACTGGACAAAATGCTTTCTATGTATATTGCTTCCAACCACTCCAACTTGGCCCGCGTTCTTTCATTCGCCACCAATGCCTAGCCTATAACTCTGCCGCTCAATTAAGCAAAACTCAAACACCCACCGAAATCTCGTCATACTTTCTCCTGCATGGCCGTGAGCCCTCTTCTACCATGGACACCATTCTTGCATACCGACCAGATTCTTATGAATTCACAACTATTTCCCATGCTGCAGGTTTTGTTGAAGAATGCCACCAGCTTGCCCACTCCCTCACTTCTCATGCCCAGCAGCAGCAGAAATCCGCTCGAGATAAGTCTGCAGACTCTTTGGTCTGGCTATGGGTACCTTCATCCCAACCCGATCTTTCCTCAGAACTTCTCATCAAATACCAGGGCCCCTACCGTATTGTCAAGCAAACATACTCAGTCAACTATCTCATCGAACCCCTTAGGCCGCCCACTCATCACCGTCACCGTAACCGTGACGTGATATGCAGCAACCGCCTGAAACCTTGCTACGATGCCGCGTTCATCTCATCACCATAAGCCGCCAGGATGGCGCCTTTTCACCTGGAGGAGGTTGTAGGAGAGCCATTTTTGAATATTCAGCGCCTGACGCTCAAAAAAGAGGACGATGACAGCAGTAAAATGCTCGCTCCGGCGCTCGCACGTGTGCTGATACAAGCTACGACTACTACGACTGATCGCCGGACGTTCTGCTCACTGTTTACGGCATAAAGCCCTAGTGCAAGGTTCCTTATTAGAATTAACTAGTCTTGAAGATTAGTTTAAGCTTATGAGGCGAGAACTTGTAACGTGCTGAGGTGCTAGAGTGAGGAGCTTAGCAAAAGCGTGTGCTACCGACAGCCTCACTTTAAATTCCTTTCTTACTGATAGAACGAGAACTACGCTCAACATTGGTCCCGCCTTAAATATGAGAGGCGACGCATGCTAGTAATGGGCAAATAAACAAAATAAGGTGTCGAATATTCATACTAACGAATATCTCTTGCCGTTGTCTTGAGAAGTGGGCTACTCAAAATAAGCTAGCGGTATGTTTCGACGTACGACTTCTGCTGGCAAAGCAATACTGCAAACAATTCCGCTCCTGTCACATCAATGCACCGAGGCACACGGATAGCGGAGTGCGGCTACCAGCGCAAAGAATTAAAATATGCGCGGAACGTCGTTTCTCGAGAAGAAACACGGCGCAACAAAACACTTTCAGCCTTCTGTCAAACCCCACACATAGGGAAGGTCTCTTCGAGAGCCGTCGCCACAGAAGACGACAGCGTCATGTCCTATAGTGCCGTCGCAGGCACTCCTGATGTTCGCTGCCTCGGTGGTCTCGAAGAGCGCCATTCGCATTTGCGGATGCTAACATTTCTGTCGTAAATCTCGTCCCGGGTTTCCTTCTGTTTGGTGCCATTTGGTGGCGCCACGTACATGCCATGTTGCAGGCGCGAGCGACTACGTTGCCACTGCGTTGCCTCCGCCATTCTTCCTCTCCCATCTAGCCGCCTCCTCGTCTTCCCTTTTTTTTTTAATGGGCCTCGTAGATTACCATTAGGCCTCGTCACAAGCACGCGCTGCTTTCTCACATGCTAGAGGCGGCCCTCCGTACGGTTCGAGCCGGCATTTCCGCATGCTCCGCCATCCGTAATAGAGATGAATGAGTCCAGCGGAGCGCAGGTTATGGCGCGTAAAGCGAGCCCCGGGCCCAAGTTTTGCTACGGATGTATTTACGCGGACCCAGCAAACGTCCGCGGTGAAACGTGCACACCGGCTTATGCACGTCTCTCTCTCTCTCTCTCTTGAGTGTCTTCTCGTTGTACATGTAAAGGCACAGCGGAAAGAGGCGAAGTTGAAAACAAAAACAAGAATGAATGGCCCACTTTCTTGAAACCGTGTTCTCAAAACTTGCGGGCCGTTTCCAGTATTCATGACACCGTAACTACACGAGGCAGTTTTAAATGTCTCGTTTTTTCTGCTCTGTCTTACCGCTTCGTTCCACGAAGGTGACAGGCGGATGGACAAAATTAAGTTTACGTCTCCGAGAATATTTCCGCATTCTTCCTCAAAGTCTGGTTAGTAGACTGTCATTTTTATTTTTCCTGGAATACTTTGGCCATATCTACATATTTCTCCATTTATGCCTCTTACCGAGAGCTTCACACATCCTCTTATTTTCATTGACATCTACGAAAAAGTTCTTGTAAGCAGCTTGAGAAAGAGAATGACCTCTTGTTTCAGCGTATTACGACGTTGTAGGGGAAGCGGCAATTGCTAATATCCGGCCCCTAAAGGTAGACACATGAAAACGCTTAAACCTCTATAATCAACATAAGCGCCACGCGGTATCTACACTCGTAATATGTTAGCTGCTTTGCAGGTGCGTATTCTACTAACAATTGTCCTGCGCATTGACGGCGCCTTTGTTCCACCTTTGCATTGCCTGAGGCACACTGCTTTTGAATTCACTGTTTTTCCGTTTAGTTCAGAAATTATTCCACGAAGTTGTTGAACCTGGCATTGTTATGCTACTTTTTTAAAATAATTCTTCTGAAACAATAAGAATAATCCCATGATCTCAATTGAAAAACAAGACTAAAATTACTGAATATCAACGCGGTTAATGTAGTTTATTATTGCAATTTAGGTAAATACAGTTAACGAATGCGTTAACTGCGAATGCGTTACTAACCTTCATCATGGCTAAATCACGGCTGATGCATGGCCACGAAATGAAAAAAGAATTAAAAAAAACGATGTTTATAGAAAATATGTTTCTAAACCTCAGCCTTGTGCGCTACTTGTCAAATTGCCAGCTACTGAACGTTTAAGTATAACGAGGAAGAAAACCTTGTTCAGCTGCCCATCGGAGCACGAGTGCACATGCTTGGGTGAGCACACGAGAATCGTTAGGGATTTTATGGTCTGTCTAACGCACCAAGCGAGCGCGATTCTTGTCGCTATAGGTGTTAACGGCTCGGAAACACCGCTACTACACATAGTGAAGATAGAAGTAAACGCTACTACTTCTGATTTCGAGCTGTTTCCGAATCAACACATTCGCTTTTAAGCAACAATAACAAGGAAACAACATTATTGTTTCCTCGTGGGCCGGTGTATGTCTCCTGTTTGTTGCTGGGGGCATTCTTAATTGCTGAACTGTAGCATCCGGAGAAACCGCACGAAAGAAGGACAGAGACCTCTAGAAAGCGTTCAAAGTTTAAGCCTTTTATTTAAGTGCTCCGGAAGCAATTCTCACCCTTGTTCCCCTTATAGTGCAGTGTCTCCAGACTGAACGGCAAAATATACGCCTTTCTCTTCGTGAAAATCCACGCTACCCTTGCCCAACTCTTCCAAGTTTCAAGCCCTTTTAAAACATGCCGTGCATGGGTAAATGTACTTGTAAGCATGCGCTCATCCGCGTGATGTGTTCGCTCGGCAGGGACGCATAACCATGTGAATCGCCGGTGGCTCTCCGCCACGCAACTGGCACGCCGCCAAGCGCCGAGCTGCTCATGGGTGATGCGCGGTGTTTCGTAGCACGCCCAGCTTTCTGTATGTATGTATGTATGTATGTATGTATGTATGTATGTATGTATGTATGTATGTATGTATGTATGTATGTATGTATGTATGTATGTATGTATGTATGTATGTATGTATGTATGTATAGGTGCGCACAGGCGCACACACGCACACGCGCATACGCACGCACTGTGCCGGAAAGCTGGCTTTGCTGCTAAGAGACACTTAGTGCGGCAAAGCATACCTTGCATATACGCGCGCTTTGTAATGCTGCAAAAGATACCAAACTTAAGATGATCAACATCGCGTTCAAAAGAATATAGTTGAATTGATGACAAAGAATATAACTTCATTTTTCTTTAGAAAATTATCTCGGTGTTTTTTGTCCTCGCCTTCATTTCCTATGAAATCTTAGCTATACCGTGACTCACCCTCCGTTCTAAACTCTAGTTCTACATACAGAGTGTCCGTTACAGGCGCACTGTAGACAACAATCTTTACTGCTGCTGTTTTCGAATGCACTGCCGCGACAGTTACTGTTCTCACTGTCACAAAACCAAAAATTGGCAGGGGCTTAGCTCTGGTTAAGGCTGGTAAATAGCGTTAGCAATGGCCGCATGGCTAGGCTTGTGTGTTCTCTTGTGGCATAGCTTGTGTGGTTCGATAGCTTGGCTATAGAGTAACACATGACACACAATGGTTACGGCTGTTCTTCCTGCGATTCTTCTTCGCGCTGTCTTCGCTTGGTGGCATTGCGACATTCCTGCGCAATAGTGTGTTGATCAGTAGCCTACGAGGTGGAAGCACTCGGAGAGCTAGAACGTAGTCGTCGAGCATCATTTTGTGCAGGACGCTTAGCATGATGGTCTTCACGTTCTTCCATTCTCTCTTGTGCACGTTGTCGCTTCTTTGCTTCAGATTGTCGTCGACGCCTCTCTTTAGCAAGCCTGCATAGCAAAGCAATCACGGCCAGGCCGAAGCAACGGCGAACCATCTGGTCGGCGCGCGCGCGGCTTTAGCGCGGATGGATGGATGGATGGATGGATGGATGGATGGATGGATGGATGGATGGATGGATGGATGGATGGATGGATGGATGGATGGAACTCAACAAGGTTGACAACTGGGCACGTTGGTATGGGTTCATGCTTAACCAGCCAAAAGACGAGACACCGGTTGGGTTGTGCGCGAGCTTTTCGGAAGGAGTCTTCGTTGTTTTCTTCTGATCAATAAACATTCAGTTGATAGTCCAGCCTTGTCCTGTCCTCCACTTTGCTGTGTCTCGTCTTTTGGCTGGTTAAGTATGATGGATGGATGGATGGATGGATGGATGTATGAATGGATGGATGGATGGATGGATGGATGGATGGATGGATGGATGGATGGATGGATGGATGGATGGATGGATGGATGGATGGATGGATGGATGGATGGATGGATGGATGGATGGATGGATGGATGGATGGACGGATGGACGGACGGACGGACGGACGGACGGACGGACGGACGGACGGATGGATGGATGGATGGATGGATGGATGGATGGATGGATGGATGGATGGAATATAGGAGCGTCCCCTTTGAAACGGAGTGGTAGCAATAGCTATCATGCTCATCTTTCTCCCTATATCTTAATTATGGTTTTATATTGGTTAACTATACCATAGTTCTATTTATTAAATTTTTGTTTCTACATTACTAACATTATGTCACTTCTCTGCTTTTAATCCCCCAATCTTCCAGTCGTTTTTTGCTAGCTTCCGTCGCTGGTTTATTTACCCGGCCACTGGTATCTCTAAACCCCAGAGCTTCAGGAACAACGACTGCGCCTGCATCAACTTCCGGATGGATACCATTTCATTCGAGTATAATATGGTAAATTGTTCCACTGGAGCTGGCACATGCATCACGTGCGTCATCTTCATTGTTAAATTTCTTTTTGTAACTGCGTGTTTCAAGGCACCCTGATCTAGCTTCAAAAAGCAGGGCACTGCCTCTTGAGTTATCAAAGAAAGATTCCTTTCTGATCAGCCTTTTTCACTTTAGGCATAATATATACACTCTGTTCCTTTTCCATCGAATTTATCTAATGTTTACCTTCTGTGGTTTTCTCCTGTTGCTTAACGCTCTTTATTTCTTCATCCTTGTGGCCAGCATACTTACTGGTTAGTTTCCTAGTTCTTTTTCTCCATTGTGAGTCAATGCTTTGTAAGTACAGATATCTAAATACTTTAGCTGCCCATCTGTTACTGTTCGATTTCCTCAGGCGTTCCTCATATAATATTTTATTCTGAGCTTCCCGTACTTCGCAAAATGTCCAGCCCATATCTCCCTGTACCGCCTCATTTGTGTTCTTGCCGTCCTAGTGCTAATCGTCCAACGGCTCTCTGATTTATTTCTAATGTCGACTGTACTCCTGATTTTAGGCACAGTACCCCATTTCCGAAAGTAAGTCCGGGCAACATAATTCCTTTCCAAATACCCCTCAAAACCACATACCTGTTGTATCCCCACAATGCCCTATGCTTCATTATCCCGGCATTTCTTCGCCCTTTGTCCTTAAGTGATTGCTCATGCTTTCAATGCATGCCAATCCTTCGTTTACCCATACCCCCAGATATTTATATTCTGCTACTCTGGATATTTCATGGCCTTGTATTTTAAGACCCTGATTAGTTGAGTCGTTTTAAAATCATCAGACCCCACTTAACTCCACTAAAACTGAAGCCTAGAGCGTCATCTTCGTCTCCGCAATACTTAACTAGAGTTTGCAATTCTTCCAGACTCTCAGCTAGCAGCACAATATCGTCTGTATACATCAAACCGGAGAGGCGCTGCTCTACCGCCTTTCCACCTAATCTATACGACAGGTTAAAACCTAGGTTACTTTCTTGTATCCTCTGTTCCAGGTTTATCATATAAAGCATGAACCGCAGCGGTGACTGAGGACAGCCTTGTCTTAATCCTTTGCATTATTTGACATCTTCCGTACTTCTTATCCCTATCCATTTAATTTCTACTTTGTTATCTCGATATATTTCCTGTAGGAACTCTATTTTCTCATAACCGATACCTTCTTTTAATATGTTCCACAGGAGTTCCCTGTTTACGTTGTCGTACGCCCCGTTTATGTCCAGGAAGGCCAAATACAAAGGTCTGTTTTCCGCTCTAGATATTTTGATGCGGTGGGTAAGCACGAACAGGCTATCACCTAAGCGCCTACCATTTCTAAAGCCGTTCTGAAGTTCTCCGAGTATCTTGTTTCTTTCTACCCATGCCTGCTCCTTTAATTACACCGCCTGCATGGCCAACCTGTACATAACAGATGTTATGCTAATCGGCCTGTAGGATTTTATGTGCATCCTTTCTCCTTTCCCTTTATAAATCAAATTCATTTTACATTGACGCCAGCTGTCCGGAATTTGCTCATTCGTTTTGACTGTTTCCAAAGCTTCTAACAACGTTTCCTTACTTTTTGGACCAAGTTCATTAATCAGCTTGATCAGAATTCCATATATTCCTGTTTTAAGGAATATTTTTCTCGGCCTTTTTCCAGTTTAGATTGGTCGGTTCTAAGCTGTTTTGTCTTCTGCTACCTTGTGTTGCTTCCTGATTTGCGGAGATTACCCTATCATCGCTCTTAAATGACTCGGCTATAACTAATGTAATGTAGTTCACTGCGTTCTCTCCCTTTAAACAATTTCCCTCGTTATCTTGAATCCTATCCTGCTTTTTTGACTATTTTACCCTAGGCAGCTTATATATGTTTTCCAGAAATTTCTTGCTCTGCCTCTAGAGCCATCACGTATGTCAGCCATCCAGGGATCGGTGAACTGCTTTATTTTACTTTGGACGAGGGCCTGTACCTCAAGTTTCTTTTGTCGATATGATTCCCATTTTTAGTCGATTTCCTCCTGAGATACCTGTGCTTTCTCTGCCACTCGGTGCTCCCTTGAAGCATCCTGTCGTTGTTCAATAGCTTCCCGGATTTCCTTATTCCACCAGCTGCGTGGCTTCCTCTTTCTATTGGATGGATGGATGGATGGATGGATGTAATATAGGAGCGTCCCCTTTGAAACGGGGTGGTAGCAGTAGCTATCATGCTCATTTTACATGTACATGTAGTACATGTAGTGCTTACGCCATCTACCGGCCAGCGGCGGCGACAGGGTGTGTAATTTATTGGGATCGGGTACGAAAAAATACGTAAAACGTGAAGAAAAGCACGTCTGCGATATGATTCCGGGATTTATATAATATACAGTTAGCCGAAGATTGTTGCCAAGTTTCAGTTCAGTGCTTTATTACACGAGCTTCCCATTGTGTCTGAATATTATGCATTGCTTGCTATGGACGGCACCAAATTTCCCTCTTTTTCGGACTTTAAAACTGTATTAGCGTCTCAACGCGGAGAGACATCGAAAATGATTCCCGGTTATAGGTACCCTGACATATGCTGATTAAAATGGTTTGCGTCGATTTGGCTTATATTTAATCATGCAGATTCCTGGGGCCGTTTTATGTGTAACCTGATGTCGCCCACACCAATCAGGAAGCGGCTCACCATTCACCCTCTTCCAAAAACATGCATCCTATACACCATGAGGGTAGGAGGATGGCTAGGGCCCTGGCTCTTCTTAGGACTCATAAGCACCAACCGCGTGTTATCTACGTTGATGCGTCTGAGTATGCAGTTCCAAAAAGAACATTTGCAGTGGCAGGGGTTACGGGAACATACGCCACAGCTTTCTCGGCCTCCATCCGTGTACGCACATCCGCAATGGCCGCGAAGGGCAGCCATCGCTTTGGCCATTGCAAATTCAGAGCCAGATATTATCATCAGCGGCTCCAAGACTGCCACACACATTTTCTCTCGAGGTAGAATTGCACAATCTACTCTAAATATTCTTAATAAGATTCCTTTCCCAGATAGGGAAATTGAATTGATTTGGGTACCGGCACATTCTGGCAACCCTGGAAACGAGGCGGCTCACCAGACAGCTCCAGGTTTAGTCGACCGGGCGGTGACCCCTCCGCTCTGGGGACAGCCAAGGATAACCTTATATCATTTCACAACTTGACCCACCACTTCCGCCTTGAACAAGGGAAGTGTCCGCCCCCGCACAAGCGGCTTAGCAAAGATCACGAAATTACCTGGAGGAGACAGCCAAAGCAAGACCTCGGATTGCGTGGCCGTGGCTACGCCGTGAAGAGGCGTAGCTACAGTCTTCTGATAAAAAAAAAATCAGCCTGCCATGATATTTGCATTCACGCTACCCTTATGCCACGAGCAGGAGCTGCTAACTCGGGTAGCTCCTTTCACATGGGAGGGTTATATCAGAATCAGGCTGCCAGAACCGTTTGCATTCTCGTTACCCCTACGACACGCAGGTACGTTCATATAGCTTGGTTGAAGCGTTACTTTATATGTGGGCTGGTAGCTTACGCGCTCGCGTCATACACTTAAAGGATGAGCTTAAGTGTCCCAATAATGTAGCATCTTTCCCTGACAGGGCATGACAGGTGAATAATGCAGCTAGCAACAGAAGCTTCTGTCGTTGCTTTCGCAATTCAACTAGAGTTCCCTATAGCTAAACCACATTTTTTTTATTGGAGCTTTCAATCAGGGCGTATCGTAGACGTTGTGCCCGCTAGTTAGAAGAAAGAATACAGCGGGAATTGTCAATTATGCAGCATTTTAATATAAGCTACAATCAATCCATTAAATGGGTAAAAGTGATCAGCTGGTACTGCTGATGTAAACAAACCATTCTGACTAGAAAGCAAGACGTTGCCAAGTCAAGAACAAAACAAACAACATAACAGAAGTGGTTTTGCTCTAGCCAAGACAAATAAACTGCTCAGATTGCTATTCAACCATGGTTTGAGCTCCACCCAGAAATGCCCTGTTGGCTTTTTATTTATTTATCTGCGAAACATGAACAGGCTGAGGTTACGGCTACGAAGTACGAGGGGGCACACGCGGATTTCACATTGTGGTTTTGTCTGTCGAGTTTACGTCCCAAAGCAAGTCAAGCTATCAGAGACGCCGTACTGGAGGGCTCCAGATTTGTCGACCACCTGGTGCTCTTTAACGCGCAGTGATATCGCACAGAACACGTGCGCCTTCCTTTCGCCTTCATCGAAAGCGACTGCCGATGCCGGGAGGCAATCCCGAGCACTTCTGCACCGTTGTCGAGCGCCTGAACGACCGGGACACCTCGGCGGGTGGACCGAATTCGAAGGCATCACTTCAGAAACATACACTCGAAATCCATACCGTCATTACTGTTTTGATCTTTTTCACAAGTGTTTTTTATCCCTCTCTGAATTAGGCACGCGCCATTTATACCGGGTGTCCCGGCTAACTTCGACCAAGGTTTTCAAAATACAGTTCACCCTAGTCCAGTGAAAGAAATTCAGAGATTTGCAGAGTTGCCTATGTTAATCTCCTATATTTTGTTCACAACAGTTAATGAGTACATACTGATTAGCTAATTCCTTTATTATGAACTTCAGAGAAAACGTGCGATGCAAAAGTTCACCTCGAAAATCTAGCTGCGCTGTCTCCGTCACGCTATGACGTCCGCCACCCTATTTACAATCCTCCAAAATACTGTCACGTGACCAGCCAATTTCTCCAAATGCACACAACCAGCATCATCGTAGAGAGGTTTCCTTATTGAGCCAGCAGTAAAAAAAATGGGGCGGGGGCATAGCAGTTCCTATTAAATGGTGGCGACTTGAAATGAATTACAGTAAACAACTCCGGAAATGTGATTAACAGCTTTCTCACGCTTTATAGAATAGTTCCTTGGAAAGGAGGCCATTGGGATTAACGAAGGAGGGACTAGTAGGAGCAGGGTGTTCAACAACTCTGGTGAAGTGCCCGGTGTCAGTAATCGAGAACTCGCACTAAGGAAAGCACCGGTGAAGCTGAAACAGCCCCTCCCATGAAAGCGTATGTATGCTAGGAAGTGCCATGCTTCCATTACTCTATTAAGAGTTTAACAGGATTATACGATTCAAACTTGTGGCTTCTCTCTGTAGCTGCAGGATGGTGTTACCTTTCGTTATTCTTCCGCCGCTTGTAGCATAAGCTTAAGGAAAAATGTACAGGAAGCACACTTCGGGGGCTTTGCAGCTTCGTTTCAAGAGAATGCTCCGGAAAACAATCTTCTCATATTCGTGCCGACTGGTAGTGGCTTGTCCTGAAGTCGTCGAAGGGCGAGGACATCTCCATGTCGCATGCACCTTGCGTTGAGCTTTACGAACGACTCGCAACCTTTCGCACACGAACCTATAGGTCGCCAAATAGTAGGCGAAAATAAACATGGGGACTGAACACTGCTTTTCTCGTAAACAAGTAAACTTGGTAACAGTCACCGCAGTCTTTGTTCATATGGAGTGTTATTCCCCTCCCTCAAACCTCACCCCACCAATGCATGTCCACACTTTCACATACTGTTGCATATTGTCGCCATGTCGCATGCACCTCGCGATGACCTTTGCTATCGGCCCGCAACCCCTCGCACATGCGCATACACATTTCCACGCACCTATAGTCGTCTAATAGGTAGCGAAAAAAGAACTTAATGACTGAACACAGCTATCGTTGTAACCAGGACACAGTAAAAATTGTTCCAGACGTGTGTTATCTCCCTGGCCCAAACTTAAGTTCACCAATGATTGTCCACAATTTCACACTGCTTCTGGGAGGTCGTGGCTGCACATCTTCGATGTGCGTTGCTCCGGCTATCAAAATGGTAACGAAAAAAGCTGCTGTGTATCAGCATGGTGTAAGGTAACAATACATTTGCCGTGAAAACAAGTTTAGCCTAAGTAAAGCCAAAAAGAGGTCTCCTTTGTATCCATTGACCTTACTTTGGCCAGTGTTATATAAGACCAGACTGCGGTCCGGCTGAGAAACAATCACTGTAGCACACCTGGTCAATTAAATATTGCAAAAGTGGTTAAACAATTTTCACTGCTATACCCCCTCTCCGTGTTCCAGCTTTCCCCGTTCCCATTTTGTTTGTGAACCCCACCCCCTTCCCACCCGACCCGTTAAATACGTCTTATTCGCGAGCCTGCAGACCAACGTGTTTGCAGCCTAGGCTGGCGAATATCTCTTCCAGTGTAGTGTCGCTGACGTAGAAAACGTGAAACTTCTGCTTCCGCTTCAGGAATAGTGGGCGGTCCAACGTTTCGCATAAGCTGGTCGGCGGCTCGAAAATGCGAAATTCCAGCAGGCACTCGTAGCAGCGCACCAGCGAGCACATCGGGAAGTGGTCGATCACATCCATCACGATAAGCCGCTGATAATCCATATCGCACTTACGGTCGGGAAACGTGTACACCGGAGTCGTGGTGCCACTGAAGTACGTTTCAGTGAGTTCCTTTACCGAGCCGATGCAGTCTATGCGGCCAGTCGCCAGGTTTCCGATGCGGTCGTAGACGCTCTCGTAGTGAAGAAGATGCTCGCACGTAAGTATAACAGTGCTGTGCTTTTCAATGTATTCCAGCACTCGCCGCACCAGAGCGCGCGTTTGCTTTTCGTAGTCCGGAAGGTCCAGGATATAGAGCCTGGGTAATGCCATATACGCCAGAGTCAGCGAGAGCTGCACCCTGGCGCTCGCGCTGCTCGACGTGATGGACGCGTCAGGCTCGGCGAGGTCGACAATGGTCAGAAGAGACCTCGTAACGCACGTTATGTCCTGAACTCCGCGAAGCACGGCCAGCAAGCAGATCATTTCCCGGCCAGTGAGAGCCTCCAGAAGGCTACCGCCATTAGGAACGTAGCCTATGTTCCGCAGCCACTGTCGGTAGAGAAGTGTAAGTGATGTAGGGCCCAGGTAGGCGTCGCCGCACGTCGGAAACAGCTCGCCGCCAAGGACGCCGAGCAGCGTAGCTTTGCCGGTGCCCAGGACTCCCACGAAGCCGAGGCACTCGCCGTGACGCATCGCGAAGCTGATCCTGTCGATGGCAATGCGATGCCGGATGAAGCCGTATGTCTTGCTTAAACTGCGCACGAGCAGCGCGTGCTGTTCGAAGTTGCAATTGTTGCAGATGTCCTCTACCTGCTGCTTTTCTTTCGCGACGTTTTCGCCAGCCGAGGTCTCCAGGAAAGCGGTGCTTGTAGCGGCTAGTTTGTGCATCCCAAAACGCGACCAAAGCCGCAGGAGCAGCTCGGAATCGAAGAAGGTCACCAGGGTGAAGGAAATTCCTCGCTTGAGAAATAGGGAAACGACATCGAACAGGCGCGTGTTGAGCCCACGCTTTAAGGCTCCAGTTCGTCGGCGGAGTCCGCGTTGAATACAAATGTGACTCGCAGTGCTATGGGCTGTTTGCACGGGGAAAATATTGCTGCCTACGGAACTCCAAAATACTAGAAGGCCACTGATTACAGCTGTTGGAAGATAGTTTTATTATTACTAATTTGCATTACCATACACAGTCGTGCCTCGTTGATATGTACACTTTGGTTTCCGACCAAAACTGTCCATAAAGCGACTCATTCATAATAACGAGTCATGAATAAAAACAAAAAGGATTTTATTGAGAAAAGAGAATTCTAATTAACGACTGCTTTTGTAAATAACGGTGCGCACCGGACTCAAAATTTCACATAACACCCGCAATTTTGAGTGCATTATCCTTGCCATTGTGTTCTTCGAAGAATTGTAGTTCAGTCTGAAGCGACTCAATTACCATGACACCCGTGATGTTGGGCTTTGTGTTGGTCGAACTTTCAAACACGAACTCCTCACTGGCCGATGAATCAGCGTCTGATTCTCTACTCACCGCCACTTCCAAAATGGCCTCTTCACTGAGCAAAGTAGCCGCTAAGTAGCTGCGAGGAAACAGCTGAGCTGTCGATACTAGTCCCTCGCAGCTTGGATTGACTGAGATGGCTTTTGCCTCTTATATGCACAGGTTTCTTCGCGCCTGCGTTCAGCTCTATTCTTTTGCGATTAAATCCACATAATATTCAAGCAGATGCTATGACACATATAAACACATCAGGCGATCCACCACCTTCCCCTCTTCCCCCAGATCCGCTCCTGTTCCACGTTTCCGATTCGCAAGTTCTGCGCCAGCGAACACGCGCTCTCATTCCTTCGTGTTCGCACCCTCTCCCCCGTAGTCTTACTCGGCAGGAGGAGGTGACAGTGCGCCGGATCCGGGCAGGGGCGGCTCTGAACCCATCTGTTCGACATCGATGGCGGGAAAAATATCTACCAGTGACTGACAGGTGCCCTAGCTCACTGTGAGACTCCACCTGACGTCCGCGATGTGCGTCATTTGTTGTGGACGTGTCCATCAACGGCTCACATTAGGCAACGGATAATCGTGAAGGTGGGCGTGCGGTGGAATCGCGATAGTGATTATGAGAAATGGACAATGGACAATCGCTATACTGCCAACCTTCTCGAATACATAAGCACAACTGGACTTCACTCCTTCTTTTAACTTTCTATCTCCTGCAACCCATTCCCCCTTTCTCAACTTATGCCTTGTGGCAAACTCTTCGAAAAAAGAAAAAAACTCCCGCCATGCCAAAAGCCAGACTCAAATTAAGGGTTACAGGCTCCTGATGCTGTACACTTTTTTGCATAGTTAACCTTTCTGCCTTTTCGTTCTTCTGATTCTTTTTTTTTTTGCCTTGTACTGTTTCTGTAAGGAAGCAAGGGAGTCAAGTTGGCAAGCTGCTATGCAGAGGGTTATCGAACATCCCATCTTGTTGGCGCCGTTTTTATGTGTTCCCATAAAACAAACACTGCAAGCTGAAGTATAGTTTAGAACGACGGCTAGCCAACTACAATGAGCTCGGACCTTGTCAAGGCCGCATCGTTCACTCAAAGCGAAGCCGACATACGGACCGCCTAGTGTGCATAGTTTGGCAGTTCGGCAGCGCAACAGGGACGAAAAGCAGGAGCATGAGAGGGAAGAGTGTCTACAATGAGCTCGGACCTTGTCAAGGCCGCATCGTTTACTCAAAGCGAAGCCGACATACGGACCGCCTAGTGTGCATAGTTTGGCAGTTCGGCAGCGCAACAGGGACGAAAAGCAGGAGCATGAGAGGGAAGAGTGTCCAGGACGGGACGCCGAATCCCGGTTGCGTGTTCGTACGTCGCCTTTCTTTTGTCGCTCTAGTTTGTGAGTGTGTCTTAACTCTCATCGAAAAGCGTTAACGCCTTTATGGAGCACACATTGCGCTTTGGGAAAAACTTTAGTTCCCGCCGCCACTGTAGGCACTTCTCTTTCTCCCTGTCATTTCTTTCTTACGCCTTTACCGGCCTCTCTGTTCACGTTCAGCACAATTTATTGCAACCACATGTTGCTGTTTTCCCAACTGCGGCGGCACTTCCGCTGCACCCAGAAATCTCCTGGTTCCCCCCTTTCGGGGTCTTTCTTACATTGACCCTCGGTTTGCTGTGTACGTTCTTCTCCGCTCTTGCGCTCCCCCTCTCTTAGAACGGCGACACGCCCGCTTTGGTTCTTTGCAACCCCACAGGACTCGTTCAGGCATCCCGCCGTATCGGCTGTCGCGTAGGTTCGCGGGCGGCGCGCCCTTCTTTAGCGTGCGTTCGGACTCCTCTGCTTTTTTTTCAAGCACTGTCCATATTAACGAGACAAAAATACATGGGCCCAAGTGGGGCGCGTGCATTCTTCCCCTGTCCATTGTCCGGGCAGCGAGTTTCCATATTAACGAGGCATAAATACATTGAAAATGTTTCGTCCCCAGAAAAACTGTCCATAATTCGGGTCCATTTTAACGGGGATCATATTACCGGGCTGTACTCCTCTCTTTCTCACAGTTTCTCTGAGATTTGTCGCTCTCCTACGTGGTCAGATAGCCCTTTCAAGCATACACCCTCCTCGCACGATGGTGGCTGGAGGAGCGCAGGTATGTTGCAACCATGTCTGTTATTCTTTGCTTACGCTCAAGCACAGTGTCCCACTTCTTCGGTAGAGAGGAAGAAATGCTTGGCGCGGAGCAAGTTTGGTTCATGTTGCCTTGACGAATTTTTTGTTGTTGGGATCGGGAAGTTCGTGGCAGTTATCGCCACAGAATTGACCCCAAAGTGCTCGTCCATTTGAAAGGAACACAGTAAGACACCGGTTTACGTGGAAGATCACGTGACTGATTTCAACTGTTGATGCCCGCAGCCTTCTGGCACGTGAACCAAAGGTCCTGAGGCGTTGATATCAGTATTTCTTTATATGTTATATTACCTAAGCGATTCGCTTACTTTTTATGAGACAAATTCCCTCCATGCGCGACGTGTCGTTTAGCCTGTGCTGTGTTCTAAACTAGAGGTCATAAAGCTAGGACATAATGACCCTTTCAACCTGTCAGAACTGGTAGTACGCGACGAACTGCGGGGTACACTATCGACGCCGGCTTTCTTACAACACATGGCCCTTGCGCTCTTCACGCAGCGAAGTCGAACTCCAATGCCTTCGTATAGTTTTCATAAAATGAAATATATCGGCGCCTTTACGCCAGTTACACATTGCGAATAAAAACTGCGAGCCCACGACAGGTCCATGATGGGATTCAGCTGTTTCACACGATATTCACAGATAGGACCTAGACAGCCGAAGCTTGCCGATATTCTAGGTTCCGCCGCCTTAATTTCATATTCGGAACTTTATTTGGCAGCATATATGTCGTGTTAGTGTTTCACCTCTAAAGCTCTTCCTAATCCCGCACTATTAAGCAGCTTTGCGTTCCGCATTTCCAAAGCGGAATGAATGCAATACAGCAGGGACACGGAAGACGCTAACAAGGGGAGAAGAATCATAGACGGCTCCTATATTCCTGAAAAACGTGGAGAAGCCCTTCCAGAACTTACGCATGTATGCAAGCTGTCTCCATGTGACACACATAAGCACGATGCCGCTTTTCAACACTTCTTCCGCATTCTGCACAGTCGCCACACTGCTTCCTCCATATGTATTACCGCTGTACCGTATGCGTACAAAACTGCCACCAGCAGCAACAGGCATCCACCCTTCGGATGCCCGGGGGACAGCGAGAGGAGATGCTGTGCCTAAAAGGCACACCACCTCACCTTGTCCACCTCACACGGCGGCTAAGTGTACAGCCGGAGTCTGCAATGCTCCGGAACGACACCAGTAAGAATCTCGGTTCCCGCAACACAGCGATCGAAGGCAGAAGCGCTGCAGGCGCTGGGATTCGAACCAGCGTCTTCGCGTGTGCGAGCTCAGCACGTTACCCACTTAGCTACCGTGTGGCACGGCTTCTAGGTGACACTCCGAATGGGTGTTACGTGGGGAATGAAGCGGTCATACTGAAGCATGCGCCGCGCCTACTTCCTGCTTTTTACGAGATAGTGCGAGCTTGAGCCTTATATCACGATATCGAGTTTAGCCCCTGTAGCGTGCGTGCTTGATATCTAATGCAGCCGCTGTAACTTTTGTGCCTGATCATGCATGATTACCTTGTCACTTAATTCCATGCTTCGTTGTGCAGACGGTGGGTATAAGAACGGTGCAGACAAGGCGAACGTGCCTATATTTCAATGATGGGCGTGCTGTTTGGTGCTTTTATAGTGAAGTTCGTTTTTGATGACGTCAACGTAAAGAGAGGGGAAGTAGATCGGCTAAATTCTTATTCTGCTGTCAGAAGATTGATTTCACATTATGTATATAGATTTTTTTCTCGGCATCGATATGCCATGTATTAAGGACCCGATGAGGAGGTTGAAGTAAGGGATGAGTACAGTAAGTATGGATGAAAGTGTTCGCATGAAGCGAAAATGAAAATGACTTCTAATATACAAGCGAAGTTCGACAAGTACGGGCACGCGGAGATGAAACATAGTACGCTACGAGTGCATTGAAATGTGCGAGTTCTCGGGGGAGCGTAGGGCCTGTAAGCAAAAGTGGACTTATCTATGCAGTGTCTGTGAAACATGCAAAGGCCAGGTTACGGCGACGAAGTACGAGGTGGCACACCCGGATTTTACATTGTGGTTTGGTCGGTCTGGTATAATGCCCCAAAGGGTGTCATGCTATCAAAGACGCCGTACTGGAGGGCTCCAGAAATGTCGACCACCTGGGGCTCCTCAACACACAATGATATCGCACAGCACACGTGCGCCTTCCTTTCGCCTTCATCGAAAGCGGCCGCCGAGGCCGGGATTCTGTCCAGCGTACTTCTGCACAGTTGTCGAGCGCCTTAACCACCGGGGCACCTCGGCGGGGTAGATCGAATTCGACGGCATCACTTCACAAACATATACGTGAAATCCATACCGTCATTACTCTTTTCGTCGCTGCATTTTAAGCCTAGCAACTTGTAACAAGTGATTTTCATCTCTCTCTGAATTAGGCAAGCGCCATTTATACCGTGTGTCCCGGCTAACTTCAACTAAGGTTTTCAAAATACAGTTCGCCGTAGTCCAGTGAAACTAATTCAGAGATTTGCAGGGTCGAATATTCTAATCTCCTATAGATTTTCACTACAGTTAATTAGTACATACTAATTGTCTGAATTCTTGAACTTTGAACTTCAGAGAAAATTTGTCGATGCAAAAGTTCATCTCATAAAACTTTTAACTGTGCTGTCTCCATCACGCTACGACTTCCGCCGCGTTGTTTACAGTCCTTCAAAAATCACGTGAAAATCACGTCACGTGACCAGCCAAATTCGCCAAATGCACACAACCAGCATCATCGTAGAGAACTGTCCTTATTAAGCCAGCAGTAAAAAAATGTTACTAATTTGTATTACCAATTCTATTTAATTATTCAACCTTTTTCGCCGTATTCCTCTCTTTCTCAAAGTTTCTCCGAGATTTGTCGCTCTCCTACATAGTCAACTAGCCTCTGCAAGCATTCACCCTCTTCGCACGATGTTGGCAGGAGGAGTGCAGGTATGTTACCACCATGTCAGTTATTCTTTGCTTACGCTCAAACACTGTGTCCCACCTCTTCGCTAGAGAGGAAGAACAGCTTGGCGCGGAGCAAGCTTAGTTGATGTTGTCTTGAAGCATTTTTCGTCGTCGGAATCGGGAAATTCGTGGCAGTTATCGCCACAGAAGTCACCTTAAAGTGCTTGTCCATTTCAAAAGAGAACAGTAAGACAGCAGCTTATTAGAAGATCACGTGACTGATTTCAACCATTCGTACTCAGAGCCACTACATGATGGCCTTCTGGTACGCGAGTCAAAGGTCATGAGACGTTTAACTCAGTATTCCTTTATATTTTAAATTAGCTAAGCGATTCGCTTACTTTTTTTTAGACATTTTCACTCCATGCGCGACGTGCCGTTTAACCTATGCGCTGTGATGTGTTCTAAGTTAGAGGTCATATAGCTCGGACATCATGACCCTTACGCCCTGTCACAACCGGTAATACCCGACGAACTGCGGTGGACACAAACGACGTCCGCTTTTCTGCAACACACCGAGCCCGCAACAGGTCCATGATGGGATTCAGCTGTTAGGCATAATATTCAGGGATAAAATTTAGACAGCCGAAGCCGCAGAAAAAGTGTCTACCAGGACTGTAACAACTACCTTCTTTTCTTTCCTCGTCAAATATTTGCTTTTGCCTTTCATTGTGGCGGCCTTTCACTTATATCAATAAGCTACAGATCTAAAACCCTAGCTCCCGCACGTTGATATATAGCTGCTGCTGCGGCGCCATAAAAAGTAATAATTTTCAACATTGTATTTTTTTTAACGCGTTCTCTGCAGAAAAAAAAAAAAAAACTCGTGGGGGTGTTCGCGCCACACTACTAAACTTATACCTTTACAATGCATGTATTTGACGGTGCGCGTGTGGCCTGCTGTGATATATGAGAAAACGCAGCAACACGGCGTACATAAGGTGCCCGCACAGTACGTACTGGCGTTTGCTCCTTGCTTAGCAAAATGAGCTCGCTCTACAACGCATTGTGAAAGAGCGAAGTCAAGGACGCTGAAGAGCGTAATTACCTTATATAATACAGGGAAGATGAACGTCATCTGTTCGTGTAAAAATGTCTGAAAACAAAACTCAGTGGCTGCAAAACGACGCATGTAAGTATTCACTTCACAGGGCCAGCAGGGCTACATGATCTGCGATGATTCAGTTCTCACTTTCTGCAGTTAGGTGGCGATCACCACATGCATAATATGAAGTAAAACATCAGCGAATAGTTTATAGAGCAGCTATTGCCTTTGTCTGGCGTTAACGACTGGTTCCATCACCAAAGCAAGACGTGACCATTGAAGTTGCATAGCAAACATGTTGTCCATTGCTATTCTCCCCGATCGCAAAGTACAGAGGAAAGACATTTACTTCTGACCGCTATTCTACATGTGGTGGTGTATTCACTTCCATTAGTCTCTTCCAGCCGTTTACGGGTCCTGTACAGAGAGTCTCCTTCTTTCGATTTGGTTTCATCGTATGTACAGGGTATCAGAAGGCTCCTGGGTGTTTGCTGAATGGGGCTTTCTGAAGACCACAGACAGACGCAGGTAGGGTCTATGGGAGGTTGAGGGAGGTATATGTGTGGTGGGTTGACGGACCAACAAGACTGCGCTAGTTCTGTTCTTCCATGTGTCCTGTATCCGTGTTTCCATAGCAATGCATATTTCGACGATACCTTAATGAGTGGCCCACACGAAGGTATGAACTGGCGGCTCCAGCTGACTATAGCGTTTGGAACCCGCAAGGCGCCCATAAGGTAGAGACGCACTTTTGCACCTCTCCGCCAGCGCCTGACATGTTTTCCAGTAATGCGCATTTTAATGTGAGCGTTTTCGAAGACATAACGTGAAAACCTACCAGCCAGTAAGTAGACTCTCGTTCAGAATCATATGTTTTCGATGTTTCGAAATGTAGTATTAATGCTGATGGGGCGCACAACGTCCCTTTGTTTGAGATATTTGGTTTGGTTAATGGGGTTGGACGCCCCAAAGCGACTCCAGGTTTAATAGACGCCGTAGTTGAAAGCTCCGAAAATTTCGATTATTTGCAGTTCTTTAACGTGCACTGACATCACACAGCACACGGCGCTTTGCTTTCCGCTTCCATAGTGAAGCCACCGCCGCGTAAGGATTCGATTTCGCATCCCTGTGCACAGTTGTGAAATGCCCAACCATCTGAACCACCGCGAATAGATCTGTTTTATAACTATATTTTTGAAAACTTCGATACATCATTGCCACGACAGCATATTGATAGAATTGCCACGTGAACAGGCTAGCAGCCTTACCTTTTGCAGTGGACCACAAGGCTACTATTCATATAGTGAATTTCGCGGAGTTTGCATGCCCAATCTAATTGTTGATTACTGATGGAATAGCCAGCTGAGTCAAAACAACGAGTTCTCTGTATAAATGGTGTACGTTAAGAGAATAAAAATATCACAGCAAAGCTGAGTGTGTTAGGAAACCAATCTGCGTGAGGTGATAGAACCCCGATCACTGTTCTGCGCGAATAACGACGGCAAAGCGGCGTCGCGATGTGCACACTCGCTGTCAGCGTACCGAGCGCAGGTGAGCCTTTGTGACATGTTTTCGGCTACACTGCGAGATACCACACTTACGACAGAGAAATGATGCTGCTCGTCTTTTCCTCCTTGCATCAAAGCTGTAACCGCGACTTCCCTGTTATGCGGGCATCACACGGTGGGCCTCCGAGTGGCGCCACATGTTAAAAGAACACGTAGCTTCGAAAGTCCGGCATCTGTCGAACAGTACAGCTGCGTAGGTGAGAGCACCGTTCTCCTCAGCTTAGTGACTGCGCGTTCCGGACAACCGCACACTTCGGTGGGAGAGGGCCCAACGCTTTTTTCTGCTGCCTTTCCGGGACGTGTTACGCTAGGGGAGGGTAAAGCACGGCTTGAACACTTTCGGGGGCGGAACTCTCGCGGAGTGGATACAATAACCTTCACGCCTGCAACGCTGTTTCGGTTAGGAATGCGTTTCATTGTATTTCTTTTTTTTGCTTCATTTCCTGTCCATTTACCCCGGAAGACTTACTTTACGAGATTCAGTGTCACTCCGCAAAGACTATTACAACGAAGAGTTGAAAGTTTGGGTGCCTTAGTCTACACACAGTTCACTTGTCTGAACTATACTACGGTAATCGTTCTACAGTCGAAATAAATACGTTGTAAACTGTAACGGGAGAACAGAAATTGCAATCACATAGAAAACAATGTCGGCCGTTCTCTGGACAAGGAATGCCTGCGATAAACGCACGCGGTCTCTCTTTTAGAGCAACAAGCATATTATGCCCGCACATACTCCAGGGTACTTCTGCCCTGTCAAAACTTCATATCAAATCAGGGAAGCCCGTTCATTCGACACTGCTAAGGCAGAAGTCCCATACCTTTATAGAACATAGCATGTCCTCCATGTCCTCCATTCTGTGTCCGCATTTCCTTGACAGCGTTCGCCAGCCCATTCTACGTATCCTTCAGGTTTCAAGCCTGCTGATATACGTATCCTTGTATCAGCAAGGCTGCATACAAATCGCACCACAGCAGCAGCAATACGTAAATGTGCGGAAGGTGTGATTTTAGTTACGTAATTCGGTAATCTGCGTGACAGGTCGCCACCAGAAAAGGCAGAAGCAAATATGTGACGAGGAAAGAACAGAAGGTAGTTCACACAGTCTCGATGGGCACACTTTTGCTGCGGCTTTGGCTGTCTAGATTTTATCCTTGAATATAGTGCTAAACAGCTGAACCAGCTCAACCCAATCATCACCCTGTCGTGGCCTTCGAGTTAGAAATCGCAATGTTTACGGGTGTAAAGGCGCCCGTTAACAACACCCGCAAAAGGCATAAAAACGGGTCCGCGAGCCATGGTTTCGACCGATAGGTGACAGATCCAGTGCGGTATAATCAACGGTTTATTCCAGATAAACATACAAGCAGTTAGTAAAAAGAACGCGGGCGCTACTGCGCTGAGAACATGCAGCACTAGCACCAGCTGCAGCACCAGCACGAGCACGAACAGCACTAGCAGCAGCACCTGCTGTAGCACCAGCACTAACACCAGCATGAACAGGAACAGCAGCACCAGCACAAACAGCGTCGGCAACACTAGCAGCAGCACCAGCACAATCACCAGCACCGGAACCAGGAGCAGCACCCGCAGCATCAGCGGCACCAGCACCAGCACTAACAGCAGCAGCAGCACGTGCACCTGCAGCAGCAACAGCAACAGCAGCACCAGCACCAGCACCGGCACTAGCGGAAGCAGCACCAGATGCAGCAGCGGAAGCACCAGCAGGAGCAGCACAAGCAGCACGAACACCAAGGCAGCAGTGGCAGCAGCAGAACAGGCACCACCAGCACTAGCAGCAGCAGTACCAGCAGCAGCACCGGCACGAACAGCTGCAGCAGCCGCACCAGCAGTTACACCTGCACGAACAGCAGCAGCAGCACCAGCACCACCACCAGAAGCAGCAGCACTAGCACCGGCACCAGCACCACTAGCAGCAGCACGAGCAGCAGCACAAACAGGAACGGCAGCGCCTGTACCAGCACCAGCCCCAGCGGAACCAGCAGCAGTGCCGGCACCTCCACTAACAGCAGCAGCAGCAGTAGCAGTAGCAGCACCAGCACTATCACCAGCAGCAGCGGCACCAGCAGGAGCAGAACTACCACCAGGAGTAGCAGCACCAGCAGCACGAACACCAGCAGCAGCACCACCACCACTAGCAGCACCGGCTTAAGCAGTAACAGCAGCACCAAGAGCAGCACCGGCACGAACAGCAGCAGCAGCAGCAGCAGCACTTGCAGTGCCAGCACCAGCGGAACCGACAGCCCCAGCACGAACGGAAGCAGCAGCACTAGCAATAGCAGCAGCACGAGCAGCAGCAGCAGCACCGATGCCAGGAACAGCGCCAGCAGCAGCAGCACCAGCAGCAGCAGCACCAGCAGCAGCAGCACGAACAGCGGCACCGGCACGAGCGGCAGCAGCAGCACCAGCAGCAGATCACTGGGGACAGCAGAACCAGGAGCAGCAATGGCGGCACCAGCGGTAGCAGAAGCCGCAGCACCAGCAGTGACAGCAGCAGCAGCACAACCACCACCACCACAAACGGCACCAGCAGCAGCAATAGCAGGAGCAGCAGCGGCACTAGCAGCAGCCGTAACAGGAACAACAGCAGCGGCAGCAGGAGCCCTAACAGTTACAAAAGCAGCGCCAGCACCGGCACCAGCACAACCAGCAGCGTAAACAGCAGCTGCAGCACGAGCACAGGCAGCAGCAGCACCGGCACCAGCGGCAGCAGCAACAGCAGAACCAGAACCTGTAGCAGGAGCACCAGCACGTACAGCAGTAGCTGCAGCACCTGTAGCAGCACCACCACCAGCACGTACAGCAGCAGCACCGGCAGCACGTACAGCAGCAGTAGCACCTACTGCACCTGTAGCAGCAGCACGCACAGCAGCAACAGCAGCACCAGCAGCACGTACAGCAGCAGCACCAGCACCTGTACCAGCTGCAGCACCAGCAGAACGTACAGCATCAGCACCTGTAGCAGCAGCAGCACGTACAGCAGCAGCAGCAGCACCTGTAGCAGGAGCAGCACCAGCAGCAGCAGCAGCACCTGTAGCAGGAGCAGCACCAGCAGCACGTACAGCAGCAGTAGAAGCAGCACATACAGCAGCAGTAGCACGTACAGCAGCAGGAGCACGTACAGCAGCTGTAGCACGTACAGCAGCAGTAGCACGTACAGCAGCAGTAGCACGTACAGCAGCAGGAGCACGTACAGCAGCAGTAGCAGCAGCAGCAGCAGCAGCACGTACAGCGCCAGTAGCAGCAGCAGCAGCACGTACAGCAGCAGCAGCACGTACAGCAGGATTACCAGCAGCAGCAGCAGCAGCAGCAGCAGCAGCAGCAGCAGCAGCAGCAGCAGCAGCAGCAGCAGCAGCAGCAGCAGCAGCAGCAGCAGCAGCAGCAGCACGTACAGCAGCAGTAGCACGTACAGCAGCAGTAGCACGCACAGCAGCACGTACAGCAACACCTACAGCAGCAGTAGCACGTACAGCAGCAGTAGCAGCAGTAGCACACACAGCAGCACGTACAGCACCACGTACAGCAGCAGCAGCAGCAGCAGCAGCAGCAGCAGCAGCAGCAGCAGCAGCACCGACAGCAGCAGGAGCAGCACGTACAGCAGCAGTAGCAGCAGCAGCACGTACCCCAGCAGCACCAGCAGCAGCAGCACGAACAGCAGCACGTACAGCAGCAGTAGGAGTACGTAAAGCAATAGTAGCAGCAGCAGCAGCACGTACAGCAGCAGTAGAAGCAGCAGCAGCCGCACGTACAGCAGCAGAAGCCGAAAAGCAGCACGTACAGCAGCAGAAACAGCAGCAGCAGCACGTGCAGCAGCAGTAGTAGTAGCAGCAGCGGCAGCAGCAGCAGCACGTACAGCAGCAGTAGCAGCAGCACGTACAGCAGCAGTAGCAGCAGCAGCAACAGCAGCAACAGCACCAGCACCAGCAGCACCAGCACTAGCAGCACCAGCACGAGCTGCAGCACCTGTAGCAGCACCAGCAGCAGCACCTGCAGCAGCAGCACCAGCACGTACAGCAGCAGCAGCACCTGTAGCAGCAGCAGAAGCACGTACAGCAGCAGCAGCCGCGGCGGCAAAAGCAGCAACAGCAGCAGCACGAGTACCGGCAGCAGTAGCAGCAGTGCCGGCAGCAGGGCTAGCAGCTCTGGGAACAGGAGCAGTAGCAGAACCGCAGCTGCAGCACAGACAGCAGCAGCAGCACCAGCACCGGAAATAACAGCAGCAGCACTAGCACGAGCACGAACAGCAGCAGCAGCAGCAGCACTTGTGGTACCTGCAGTAGCACCAGCACGAACAGCAACAGCAGCAGCACTACCAGGACCGGCACCAGCAGCAGCAATAGCAACTCCAGAACCAGCAGCATGAACAGCATCACCTGCACCGTCGGTATCACTAGCAACGGCAGCAGCAGCAGCACCATGAGTACCAGCACTAGCAGCACGAACACCAACGGTAGCAGTGGCAGGAGCAGCACCGGAAGCAGCAGCACCAGCACCTGCACCGGCAACTGCAGTCGCACGAACAGCAGCATCAGCACCAGCACCTGCTCCCGCACCAGCACAAACAGCGGCACCAGTGGCACGTACAGCACTTACAGCAGCACGAGCAGCACGTACAGCAGCAGCAGCAGCAGCAGCAGCGGCACCTGTAGCAGCAGCAGCACGTACAGCAACAGCAGCAGCAGCAGGTACAGCAGCACGTACAGCAGCAGTAGCAGCAGGAAGTACAGCTGCAGCAGCAGCACGTGCAGCAGCAGCACGTAGAGCAGCAGTAGCACGTACAGCAGCAGTAGCAGCAGGAGCAGCAGCACGTACAGCAGACGTACAGCAGCAGTAGCAGCAGCAGCAGCACGTACAGCAGCAGCAGCAGCACCTGTAGCAGCACGTACAGCAGCAGCAGCACCTGTAGCAGCAGAACAGGCACCACCAGCACTAGGAGCAGCCGCACCAGCAGCAGCACCGGCACGAACAGATGCAGCAGCCGCACCATCAGTTCCACCTGCAGGAACAGCAGCAGAAGCACCAGCACCACCACCAGAAGCAGCAGCACTACCACAGGCACCACCAGCAGCAGCACAAACAGGAAAGGCAGCGCCTGTACCAGCACCAGCACCAGCGGAACCAGCAGCAGTGTCGGCACCTCCACTAACAGCAGCAGTAGCAGTCGCAGCACCAGCACTATCACCAGCAGCAGCGGCACCAGCAGGAGCAGAACTGCCACAGGAGTAGCAGCACCAGCCGCACCACCACCACCAGCAGCAGCACCGGCATCAGCAGTAACAGCAGGACCAGCACCAGCAACAAGAGCAGAACCGGCACGAACAGCAGCAGCAGCAGCAGTGCCAGCACCAGCGGAACCACCAGCAGCGGCACCGACAGCCTCAGCACGAACGGAAGCAGCAGCACCAGGATAATTACCAGCGCTAGCAGCAGCACGAGCAGCAGCAGCAGCACCGATGCCAGGAACAGCGCCAGCAGCAGCAGCACGAACAGCGCCACTGGCACGAATGGCAGCAGCAGCACCAGCAGCTGATCACCGGGGACAGCAGAACCAGGAGCAGCATTGGCGGCACCAGCAGTAGCAGAAGCCGCAGCACCAGTAGTGACAGTAGCAGCACCACCACCACAAACGGCACCAGCAGCAGCAATAGCAGGAGCAACAGCGGCACTAGCACCAGCCCTAAAAGTGACAACAGCAGCGCGAACACCAGCCCTAACAGTAACAAAAGCAGCGCCAGAACCAGCACCAGAACAACCAGCAGCGTAAACAACAGCTGCAGCAAGAGCACCGTTACCAGCGCCAGCAGAAACAGCAGAACCAGCACCTGTAGCAGGAGCACCAGCACGCACAGTAGAAGCAGCACCTGTAGCAGCAGCGGCGGCAGCAGCAGCAGCAGCAGCAGCACTTATAGCAGCACCAGCACCGGCACGTATAGCAGCAGCACCTGTAGCAGAAGCAGCACCAGCAGCACGTACAGCAGCACCAGCAGCACGTACAGCAGCAGCAGCGGCACCTGTAGCAGCAGCAATACCAGCAGCACGTACAGCAGCAGCAGCACCAGCAGAACGTACAGCATCAGCACCTGTAGCAGCAGCACCAGCAGCACGTACAGCAGAAGCAGCAGCACCTGTAGCAGCAGCACCAGCAGCAGCAGCACCAGCAGCAGCAGCAGCTCGAGCAGCACGTAGAGCACCAGCACCTGTAGCAGCAGCAGCACCAGCAGCACTAGCAGCACGTACAGCAGCAGCACGTACAGCAGCAGCAGTAGCGGCAGCAGCAGCACGTACAGCAGCGGTAGGAGCAGCAGCACGTACAGCAGCAGGAGTATCAGCAGTAGCACGTACAGCAGCACCTACAGCAGCAGTAGCAGCAGCACACGTACAGCAGCAGTAGCACGCACGGCAGCAGTAGCACGCACCGCAGCACGTACAGCACCACGTACAGCAGCAGTAGCACGTACAGCACCACGTACAGTAGCAGTAGCACGTACAGCAGCAGTAGCAGTAGCACGTACAGCAGCAGTAGCAGCAGCAGCAGCAGCAGCAGCACGGACAGCAGCAGTAGCAGCAGCAGCACGTACAGCAGCAGTAGCAGTACGTAAAGCAACAGTAGCAGCAGCAGCAGCACGTACAGCAGCAGTAGCAGCAGCAGTAGCCGCAGCACGTACAGCAGCAGTAGCCGCAGCACGTACAGCAGCAGTAGCCGCAGAATCAGCACCTACAGCAGCAGTAGCAGCAGCAGCAGCACGTGCAGCAACAGCAGCACCTGTAGCAGCAGCAGCACCCTCAATAAAAGAAGCACCAGCACCAGAAATAACAGCACTAGCACGAGCACGAACAGCAGCAGCAGCAGCAGCAGCAGCAGCAGCAGCAGCACCAGTGGTACCTGCAGTAGCACCAGCACGAACAGTAGCAGCAATAGCAGGTCCAGAACCAGCAGCATAAACAGCAGCACCTGCACCATGGGTATCACTAGGAACGGCAGCAGCACCAGGAGTAGCAGCACTAGCAGGACGGACACGAACGGCAGCAGTGGCAGCAGCAGCACCTGCACCTGCACCCGCACCACCAGCAGCAGCACTAGCGGCAGCAGTACCAGCTCCTGCACTGACAGCAGCAACACCAGGAGTAGCAGCAGCGTGAACACTGACGGCAGCAGTGGCAGCAGCAGCACCGGCACCACCAGCACGAGCACCAGCTCCGGCACCAGCAGCACCACCATAATCATCATCAGCAGCAGCACCGGCAAGGGCAGCAGCAGCAGTACCTGCAGTTTCACCTGCAGCAGCAGCAGCAGGAGCAGTAGCAGCAGCAGCAGCACGGGCACCAGCACCGGCACCGGCACTTGCAGCAGTAGCCGCAGACCGAACAGGAACACCAGCACCTGAAGTGACGCACGAGCACCGGCGGCACCACCAGCAGCAGCAGCACCGGCACCAGGGGCAGCAGCACTAGCAGGGGCAGCAGCACTAGCTGCAGCAGCAGCAGCAGGAGCACCGACAGCAGCAGCAGCAGCACCAGCACCAGCAGCATAAGCACGAGCAGCAGCAGCTGCACTAGCACCGGCAGCGCCAGCACCAACACCAGCAATAAAAGCGGCACCAGCAGCAGAAGTAACATCAGCACCAGCAGAAAAAGCAGGAGCGCCAGCACGAACAGCAGCAGCAGCCGTAACAGCACTAACACGAACATGAATAGCAGCAGCAGCACCTGCACCAGCACCAGCACAAACAGCAGCACCGGCTGCACCAGCACCAGTACGAACAGCAGCAGGAACAGCAGTAGCACCACCACCACTAGCACCGGCACCAGGAGCAGCAGCAGCAGCACTAGCACGAGTACCGGCAGCAGCAGGAGCAGCGGCACTAGCACGAACACCAGCAGCAGCACCAGCAAGAGCGCCCGCCGAAGGAGCGGCACCAGCAGCAGCAGGATTAGCACCAGCGCAAACAACAGCACCAGCAGCATCAGCACCAGCACCAGCACGAACAGCAGCACTATTATCACAAATAACCGCAGCAGCAGCAGCAGGACCAGCAGCACCTGCAGGAGTACCGGCACCAACAGCAGAGGCAGCAGCACCAGCACCAGCACGAACAACACCAGCGGCACCAGCGGCAGCAGCAGCACCAGCACCAGCACGAACAGCAGCACCAGCAGTAGCACCAGCACCAATGGCAGCAGCAGCAGCAGCAGCAGCAGCAGCAGCACCACCAGCACTTGTAGCTCCAGCAGCAGTAGGAGCAACACCAGCACTAACAGCAGCAGCAGTCCCGACATTCACATTAAAACGCGCCTTATTGGAAAGCCGGTGAGGCGCTGGCTTAAACGTGAAAAAGTGCGTCTCTTCTATAGGGGTGCCTTGCGGGTCCCAAAAGTTACAGTCAGCTGAAGGCCCTTGTTCATACCTTCGTGTGGGCCACTCATTATTTATCGTGGAAATTTGCAGTGCTATGAAGACATGGACACAGGACACATGGAAGAACAGAAGTAGCGCAGTCTTGTTGGTCCGTCAACCCACCACACATATACATGCCTGAACTTCCCATGGGCCCTACCTGAGTATCTCTGTAGTCTTCAGAAAGCCCCATTCACTTCACACCCAGGAGCCTTCTGATTCTACGTTACATACGGTAATACCAAATCGAAAGAAGTGGAGTCTCTGTACACGACCCGTAAAGGGCTGGAAGAGGGTAATGGTAGTGAATACACCACCACATGTAATATAGTGGTCGGAAGTAAAAGTCTTTCCTTTGTTACTTTGCAATTGGGGAGAATAGAAAGCTACATTTCTGCTAGGCAACTTCAATGGTCACGTCTTGCTTTGGGGATAAATCAGCCATTAACGCCAGACAGCGGCAATAGCTGCTATATGAACTGTTCGATAATGTTTTACTTCATATTATTTATTTGGTGTTCGCCACTTAACTGCAGAAAGTGAGAACTGAATCCTCGCAGATCATTAGGCCAGCTGGCCCTGTCAAGTGAATACATACATGCGTCGTTTTGCAGCCATTCAGTTTTGTTTTCACGCGTATTTACACGATACACGAACAGATGTTCATTTTCCCGGCATTATTTAAGGTAATTTTTCTCTTCCGCGTCCTTGACTTCTTTCACAATGCGTTGTAGACCGAGCTCATTTTGCTTAGCAGGGAGCAAACGCCAGTACATACTGTGCGGGTCACGTGTTTACGCCGTGATGCGGCGCTTTCTGATGTTTCACAGCAGGGTATACGTGCCCCATCAAATACATGCATTGCGAAGGCGTAAGTTTAGCAGTGTGGCGCGAACACCCGCAAGAGTTTTTTTTTTGTTCTGTAGGCAACGCGTTAAAAGAAAAATATAATATTGGCAAAATATTACTTTTTATGCCGCCGCAGCAGCAGCTATATATTATTGTGCTGGAGGTGAAATTTTAGATGTGTAATTTATTGATCTGCGTGACAGGTCGCCACAATGAAAAGCGAAAGCAAATATTTGACGAGGAAAGAAAGGCAGGTAGTTGTCATTCTCGATAGACAGTTTTTGGTGCAGCTTCGGCTGTCTAGATTTTATCCCTGAATATCGAGCCAAGCAGCTGATTCTCATCATGAACTTGTCGTGGGGTCGGAGTTTCAAATCCGAATGTTTAACGGGCGTAAAGGCGCCGAGAAACTTCATTTTATTAAAATTGGACAAATTCATTCGAGTTCAACCTGACTAGTTAAAACGTTTAACGGCCATGTGTTGCAGAAAAGCCGACGTGTTAGTATCACCCGCAGTTCGTCGCGTATTACCAGTTCTGACAGGTCGAAAGAGTCATGATGTCCGAGCTATGTGACCTCTAATTTAGAACACACCACAACACAGGTTAAACGACACGTCGCGCATAGAGTGAATATGTGTAACAAAATTTAAGCGAATCGCTTAGCCAATTTGACATACTGATGTAAACGCTTCAGGATCTTTGGTTCACGTGCCAGAAGGCCCTCATGTAGTGGCTGTGAACACGAACGATTGAAAATCAGTCACGGGATCTTCCACTTAAGCTGGTGTCCCAGTGTTTTCTTTGCAAATGGACAAGCACTTTGGGGTCAATTGTATAACGATAACTGCCTGCGAACTTCTCGATCCCAACGACGAAAAATGCGTCAAGACAACATGAACTAGCTTACTCCGCGCCAAGCTGTTTTTTCAGTAAGGAACGTTCTCTACGATTTTGCTGGTTGTGTGCATTTGGCGAATTCGGCTGGTCGCGTGACAGTATTTTTGAAGGATTGTAAATAGGGCAGCGGAAGTCGTAGCGTGTTGGGGACAGCGCAGCTAAAAGTTTTCGAGATGAACTTTTGCATCAACACTTTTTCTCTGAACTTCATAATTAGAGAGTTACTTAACTAGTATGTAGGTAATATTTGTAGTGAACAAAATATAGGAGATTAGCATGTGCGACCCTGCAAATCTCAGAATTTGTTTCGCTGGACTAGGGTGAACTGTATATTGAAAACCTTCATCGAAGTTAGCCGTGACACCCGGTATAAATGGCGCGCGCGTGCAAAATTCAGTGAGGGATAAAAAAAACGCTTGTGAAAAAGTTGCAATTAAGGCCTACAATGCAGCCACCAAAAGCGTAATGACGGTGTGGATTTCGCGTATATGTTGATGTTTCGCGTGATGCCGTCGAATTCGATATACCCCGCCGAGGTGTCCCGGTGGTTAAGGCGCTCGAAAACTGTGCAGAAGTACGCGGGATCGAATCCCGGCCTCGACGGCCGCTTTCAATCGCTGCAAAAGGAAGGCGTACATGTGCTTTGCGATATCACTGCGCGTTAAAGAGCCCCAGGTGGTCGACGTTTCTGGAGCTCTCCAGTATAGCGTCTCTGATAGCTTGACTCGCTTTTGGACGTGATACCAGACCGACCAAACCACAATGTAAAATCCAGGTGCGCGACCTCGTACTTCGTCGCCGTAACCTGAGCCTTTGCATGTTTCACAGACACCTGCATAGATCAGTCCAATTTCGCTTACAGGCCCTATGTTCCCCCGACAACTCGCACATTTCAATGCACTCGTAGCGTATTAAGTTCTATCTCCGCGTGCCCGTACTTGTCGAACTTCGCTTATATATTACATGTAATTTACATTTTCGCTTCATGTGAACACTTCCAACTCGTATTTACTGTACTCATCCCGTACTTATACCTCCTAATCGGGGCTTTCATACATGCAATATCGATGCCGAGAAAAATATATATACACATGCAATGAAATCAATCTGCTGTCACCAGACTAAGAATTTTTTGCAGAGTGCGCGTGAGGAGGATCGGCCTACATTCAACCGATCTACCTCCCTTCTCTTTCCGTGAATTCATCAAAAGCGAACTTCACTTTAAAAGCACGAAATAGCACGCCCATCATTGAAATATAGACACGTTCTCCTTGTCTGCACCTTTCTGATAACCACCGTCTGGACAATGAAGCACGGAAATCAGTGACAAGGTAATCATGCATGACCAGGCACGAAAGTTACAGTGGCTGCATTCGATATCAAGCGCGCACGCTACAGTCGATATCGAGAGATATGCTTCACGCTCGCACTATCACGTAAAAACCAGCAGGTAGGCAGGGCGCATGCTCCGGTATAACCGCTTCATCCTTCACGGAACACCAATTCCGAGTGTCGCCCAGAAGCCGTGCCACACGGTAGGTGAGTGGGTAACGTGCTGAGCTCGCACACGCGAAGACGCTGGTTCGAATCCCAGCGCCTGCAGCGCTTCTGCCTTCGATCGCTGTGTTGCGGGGACCGAGATTCTTACCGGTGTCGTTCCGGAGCATTGCTGACTCCGGCTGTACACTCAGCCGCCGTGTGTGGTGGACAAGGTGAGGTGGTGTGCCTTTTAGGCACAGCATCTCCTCTCGCTGTCCCCCGGGCATCCGAAGGGTGGATGCCTGTTGCTGCTGGTAGCCGTTTTCTACGCATACGGTACAGCGGTAATGAATATGGAAGAAGCAGTGCGGGGACTGTGCAAAATGCGGAAAATTGTTGAGCAGCGGCATCGTGCCTTGATGTGTCACACCAGGACAGTTTCCACATCTATATGTCAGCCTTCGTCTGAAACAAATCACCTCCATCTCTAACCTTCCCATCTCTGTTTGCGTGTTCTGTGACCTGCAGTATCGCGTTCATTCTGTTCAGGAAACGCGGATTGTAGAAATGCTTCATACTACAGTATTAGAAAGTACTGGAGAGAAGGAACGATCCCATAGAAATATGCTGCCGAACGAAGTTGAGGATATTAAATCAAGGGGAGGAGAGGGGGTCTGGTATATTGGTAAGGGATGTTCCCGTTTATTGCGAAACTGTTCTCTGCCTGCAATGAGCCGAACTGCTCCGAAGCCGCTCTCGAGCTGTAGCCGATAGCGAAAATGTTTGGTGACGTTACTCCCCTGGAAATTAGAGAGCTATTAGAGGCTGAAATAGAGAGGAAATGAGAGGCTGAAATAACAAATGGTGCTGGGCTAGTTACGTAATCCCATTCAGTAAAAAGACAGAGCGAGAAACCTCCACAGACGAATGAAAATCAGCTGATAGTAGCATTGATTTGTGTCGTGTGATCATGTATAGCTCACTTTTTTTCGCACTCTTCGTACTGAGTATACCACAGAGCGTAGAAGCGGTGGCGAGCGCGAAACAACATAAAACACCAGTGGTACTCTTCTCCGACATAGCAAATAAACTCTCTCCCTTCAATGCGCTAGGTCACGAACACTCGCTCTTCAGAATGGCAAAAATTTCTGGCGAAATTGGCACCCCAGCTACTAAACAGAAATCGAAGGAAGAGGGGGGGGGGGGGGGGGAGTCTTTATGAAACATGGCTACTACGGACGCACACCCTAGAGCTTTTCATGTATCTGTCATTCACCTGACGCTATAGCATTTTCGCGGATACGCTCGCAACAGCGAAAAGCGACACGTACTATATCTTTTCTAAGATAAATAGCCGTCATTAATTCCTTGTAATTGGTCCCTTGTAATAAAGGGACCAATAAAGGCTTCATTCAGTAAAGAACAGTCGTATGGAGCTAGCTCTCTACTTGATTAACGTAGGGGGCTGTTTCCATGGTTTGCTCTATGCCCTTGAATTACCACACTGGTAAAACACACACGCACACGCTCGTACATACGCAGTATTAGATGGCGCAGCATAAGGTAATTAGTGCCCGGGCACTTTTTCCCGCGTACTTCCGGAACTTGCGGCATTCCGAACCAAGAAAGCAGAATTTAGAGCCCCAAAAGAACAACTTCGGTCATTTTAAGAACATATCAGCCTGTGGGTCTTCTTTTTATAAAGCATGAGGCACCGTAAACACGAGGAATATGAGGTGCTCTCTAATGAGAAATTGCGAAGGCCATTCCGAGAGAAAGCGTAAGATAGTGATTTTGCGCTAAACAATGAATAAGCAAAGCCTATAGAAAACGAAAACTTCCGTAAGTATTAAAAATAACAATGAACATCAATGTTACACAAAATTACAACTCAAAATCAAAAAGCATACCAAAACACAATCTTGAGACTTATAAAGGTAAAGCCTTGAACAACTACGTGACTTCTGCCCTGCTGTGATTATGTATTCATTCGTGGTTGAATAACAGTTGCTTGCTTGCGGACTGGTGTGAGGAAAGTTTGGCGCATCACTTTTCTTCACACACAGGGACAAAAGTTCAGCGGCGAAAAATGATTTTTGCCTATATTAGCTGAAGCTGCTCAAGTTATGTTATTTATAGGCCGTGCGATACTTTCCAGGGTTGATCAGGTTAGTTTAGCCCACTACGAAAAGTAGGTGTTTTCTTCTATATTAAAGAGACATTTTTTGTTATTTCTTTAACTTCTTTAAAACTTTCACTGAACACTTGTAAATTTAGTGTTTCTGTCTTGCGTTTCTTTGACAAATTGTCCTGCTTAGAATGGTGACATATGCAGCCATGGTGCTGTCGTAACGAATATTAGTTTTCCTTCAGTCTGCAACAGGGGAGAGACGAGATTTGAAAATATAATCAAACCGGCTTTTAATATAATGCTAGACTCGGAAAAGCCAAACTCGCTTTCCGAAGTAGCCACACTAGTGCACGAAATTTTGTCCACAGTCACATACATGCACATACCAACAATATATTTTTCAATTTATTTATAGCCCTTGTATACAAGGCGAGCGTCGAAGGAAAAAAGCCAGAAATTGTGGCTTGACGTGCCTCTTGGCCCCTACCATTGCAGGACAGCTGGCAACATTCAAATTTCTTTCAGTAGTGTGTACAAAAAAGGCTGTCAAAGAAAGAAAAAGCTGGCCCAGAATTAAGCAATGTAGTAGCAATAGTAGCAATACATAGTAGAATAGTAGCAACAAAATCGCTCTTTCCTCAAAAGTAAGAATAACTGAATTTTGACCGCTATATATTTTCTACCAAACATAATTAGAATCATTTCTTTCATCCAAAACTAATTTTTCGAAGTAATTATAGGCTCACAGCCTAAACGTTTTTGCGCTCCTTAATATTTTCACTTCAAAATCATGTTGTTTTATTCGAAACTGCGCACTCCAACGTTGTTTGCACTTTAGAGCCCGCAGAAAAGAAAGGAACGGTGTTCATTCAAAGGACGCCGCATTGAAAGGAGTTTTAAGTAATAGAAATTAAAAAGCAACTGAGACGGGCTCAATAACGTTATTGGAGACAGCCCAATAACGTTTCATCCCCCCTCCCTTCTCCCCCTACGTCGCGGTGTGCCGCACTAATAACGTTATTGGAGACAGCCCAATAACGTTTCATCCCCCCTCCCTTCTCCCCCTACGTCGCGGTGTGCCGCACTATCGTTCCAATGGGCCACAAAAGAAGGCGGAAACTACGCATCGTCCCGAGACCTCCCCAGGCGATTCCTGGGAAGGCCCGTTTTCATTCCGCGGACCTTGTTTTGGGGTTATGCACGTAAACAGGTTGCTTCTCTTACTTAAACGAGCACGGATGTGCATAAAGTGGCCCGCCCGGCTTCCTCGCTACCCGAAGGTTATCTTGTTCCTCTGCGCTTTATTTACGAACTCCTCTCCACGAAGCCGCTGACGCGCCAATTTTCGCACACATATCTCTGCCGGGCCCTTTACCTCAATTTTTAAATTGTGTGCTTCTTGTCGGTGGACAATGGACCCGGCTTGTCTTAGCCGTGCTGCGCAGCAGCCTGGAGGAGGAATTGAGGGTGACAATGTGATGCTCAATTGTGCGCGCTTGTGGAGCGCAGTCTAGTGGTGACCCACTCCAGGAAGCGAGCTTCTACAGTGAGGCTGAAATTGGATGGGATCTCGACGGCCTCAAAAAGATAAGCCGCCTCAACTCTTCAGTACCTCGTTCTGAACTTTTAATTGTTTTATTCTGAATCTTGCGTTTGTATTTCATTTCAGTTGTCACTTTGATCGTTTATTCTGCAAGGTAAAATTTATTCTGTCTGTCTTATGTAGCGTATTGTTTTATGAATATCGATAATAAGAGTGACCCTGTATTAATTGCAATAATTCTCAATACAGACTGCTATGCAGCAAGCTGCTGGTCAGGCATGGCCATATCCTATGGAGAGACACAATTAGCATTCTAATGTACGCATACCTTTAGTGTTGGATCATTTGATGCGAAACGTCTCAGGCCTAAAAAATAGAACTCCTTGGCAATTGCGCGAAATGCTTTTCGTGAGGTATTTCTTTATGAATGTTCTTGCATAAGCGCTGTTTGAAGTTTTCAGAACCCAAGGCATCAAATTTTAAATTTCGCGTAAAATAAGATGCAATGCCGTATGTTGTTATTTAATGTTATTAACTTGCTTTGTTCTGTGTTGTGTCTTCATTGATAGAACAATACAAGAATTTGGCATCATTTTGGGTCACTAATAACGCAACAAATGCGGAGTTTAAGAAATTTCTCACAATAACTCCAACGTTACAACCAGAAAAAAAATTACAATGGTTGCTGTACACGATATTAAAATTATTTCAGTTGATTGTACGAATCGGTATCTAAAGCTATATCCTTTAAATCCCGCCAAAGTTTACCTTCTTGTTATTCAAGCTTTTATTGGGAGCCAAGGCCCTCGATATAAAAACGCTTGAGATAGCTGGTGGTACACAGTACGAAAGTCATACCCTTTTATTTGGAAAAGTTTGTACGTTTAAATTTTGTTCGACTGGAGAAAGGATTTTTTTTAAATTCCATAAACAAACCAAATGGTAGGCACTACCGAACTGTAACTTTATTGTAGAACACGTATATGCCGCAGCATAATATCATGCTTTCGCGTATGCCGTCGTGCTTTTTACGAAGCAGTGTCGCTTTAAATCAGTTCAATTGCATCGAAAGCGATATATTTTCGTCAGTTGGCTGTATCCACTTTTGATAAAGCCTCCTACCAGTTACTTCCAGTGTACCCCAAGGTAGTGTGCTTGGCCCCTTACTTTTCCTGATTTTTTGTAATGATATTGTAAATGTCATTAACGAGCCTACTAAAATCCGCTTATTTGCAGACGATTGCATCCTTTTCAACGAGGTACAGAGTATCTCTGACCAACATGCCCTTAAGCTCTAATCTTACCAATATTGTAACCTGGCGTAATGAGTGGGGAATGAAAATTAACACCGATAATTCTGTCCTACTTCGCGTTACCAACAAGAAAAAACCGTTTATATTTTCTTATTCTATAGAGGGCATGCTGTTAACTGAGCTCACTAAATTTAAGTATGTGGGTGTGACGCTAACGAACAACTGGAAGTGGAATTCCCCTATTAGCGACATCTGCTCATCCGCGTTTCGCAGGCTTTGTTTACTGCGACATAAGCTTAAAGATGCCCCTTCACAGATTAAAAAACTAGCTTATACAGCCTTAATAACATCCAAACTCGAGTACGCATGCGTCATCTGGGACCCACATACAAAGTTAAACATAGATGCGCTTGAAAAAATTCAGCGAAGATCAGTTCGTTTTATCTTCTCAAAGTACAGTCGCACTGACTCTGTTTCAAAACTTATGCATGGTGATGGTATAAGAACTCTGCAGTCCAGACGCAAGTTTTTGCGTCTAAAATTTTTATTTTTATTAATAAACCGCAAACTTGCTCTTGATCCTTACCCGTATCTATCCCCTCTTGCAACGCGCATAACCCGCCATACCCATCCCCTTTCTCTTACACCATATTTTGCTAGGACAAACTTATTCAAATTTTCGCTCTTTCCCCGGACTGTTCATGACTGGAATGATTTACCTGCGCATTGCCTTCACTCGCTTGACTCCATTGACAGTGTGCTGCAATCAAATGATTAATGTTATCCTTATGTATTTTGTTTTTGTAGCACCGCATCAATTCATCAATTTGTTTTTTTTTTTTTTTGCTTTTTTGTGTGCCCTGATCACGTACCATTGCTTCAGTTTATGTATCTTGTGCTTGTATTTCATCGTTCTCTACATCTTGTATGCCCCTCCTGCCTGGGGCCTTTCGCCTGCAGTATCATATAAATAAATATAAATAAAATAAATAAATGCCTCGGGGCGCTCAGTAAAAGCAGCAATGCATAGGTGTTTGATTTTGACCACCTTTTCTAAATGTGTCTGTCTCTTAGGCATAAATAATATTGCTCGTCAAAGGCTTTAGGGAGATACAGTGGGGCCTCACAATAGGCAATGTTCACCAACAAAAGGAAGTTTTGTTTCCCTTGTGCTCTGCTTAGCTTTCCTTTTTCTTATTAACTCACGTTCAACTTTTCAACGCTTAAAACGTTAGTGCCGTACGAAGTGAGGCCACCTATGTACACATGTCTATTCCCTGAAATGAATTTATTGGCTCAGTGCTATAAAATTCCAGCGAGAATGGTTGATATCGTAGCAGTTCCGAGATGGATGAACTGTGATGAACTACGGTTACGGTTACAACAGATAAAAATTCGAAGGCCGTTCAATTTCGTGCTTCTATTTTGGAACATATGTCAGCCAAATTATTTTAATACCCTTTGTCTTAGTCCTGGTAAATACACATTCTTATGATTTTTTTTCCTAAAGATATTACCTCTACAAGCTTGATATCGCTGCCGCTTCTGTCTGTGTGCCGCACGCGTGTTTAGCGCACTTCCTGTGTTAAATAATAAAGAAATATTATTTTGGCAATAAATTATGGTACCCTTCTTGTCAGCAAAGAAATTTTTCATCCTTTATTTCTACGAAGCCCCGTCGGAGAATTTTTTTTTTTTTTGTGCCTGCAAGTCTTGATACCTTACATCTGCGTGCATTACTCTCAGCAGTGTGATGTGAACGTACTAAACGTATCGTCCTGTTCATCACTTGGAGAAGCTGGCTCTACAGGGAATATGCGATTGATTATTATAGGCGGTGACATTTCAGTGATCTGCAGTGAAATCAAACTTCAGCAGCGCACCGCTGTGGCTGGTAGTGGATTTGAAAAGAAAAATATTTCTGCCGTCAAGGAAAGTTTACTCGCACAAATTCTTAAAACAATGGAGGTTGATGTAATCAGTGAGTCATCTCATTTCTTTTTTTTTTTTTTTTATCGCTACAGTCTCGCCCTGTAAAACAGCCTTGAATATCAATACATAGTTTTCTTGAAACTTGGAACTTTTTCTTCTATAACCCGCTTCGTTGAACGAGTTTGAATTATTTTTAATGTTCAGTATCATCATCATCAGCCTGACTATACCCACTGCAGGGCGAAGGCCTCTCCCATATTTCTCCACTTAACCCGTTTCTGTGCTAGCTGCATCCACTTGACCCCTGCGAACTTCTTAATCTCATCCGCCCACCTAACTTTCTGCCGCCCCTTGCTACGCTTTCCTTCCCTTGGAATCCAGTTTTTTACCCTAAGCGACCATCGGTTATCCTCTCTTCGCACTACATGTCCTGCCCATGTCCATTTATTCTTCTTAATTTCCACTAGAATGTCGGTAACTTGAGTTATTTCTCTGACCCACTCTGCACGCTTCCTATCTCTTAATGTTACCCCTACCATTTTTCGTTCCATAGCCCTCTGGGTTGTCCTCAACTTAAGTAGAACTCTCTTGGTTAGCCTCCACGTTTCAGCGCTATAGGTGAGTACAGGTAAGATGCAACTGGTATATACTTTCCTCTTTAGCGATACCGGTAAGCTGCTAGACATAATCTGCAAGTGCTTGCCAAATGTTCAGTATAACAACCTATAAAGGTTAAACATTGCATCAGGTGAAACGTTAATGAATTGCAAATTCCCCGAACTTCCAAATATTTTGCATGTTTAGTGAACCAAGAAAAATGCAAAACTTCATCTTGTTTTAATCATGAATTTACATGAAATAGGAACGCAATTGCAATATTCTAAAAATATATTCGTAATTGCATCTTGTTTTGCGTATATTCTAAAAATGTGTTTTTGAGGCCAATTTATGTCCTTTACCGGAAACCTCAATTATTATTTGCGCCACCAAAAAAAGAATATCTCGATAAATAAACTTTCACGAAAGACCTTTCTCACAATTTCGAAAAGGCATAAATTACATCTGGAAAATTACCGGTGGTCGTTTTTGGAACCTGGGAAGTTTCGTATGGAAGGACTCTGTGGCATTTAACTTCCGATCAACAAAGAAGTAATCTAATGCTATGAAGATTCTCCGTCCCAGGTGGTACCGACGAGGTAGCCTTATAGAATAGCCCGTTCTGGCCAAAAAGAAACGCCGCGATCTTTTGGTACATATACTACATGACAGCATAATCACCTGCCTCGATTCGTACGTTCGTACTTGCGGCTTCTCGGCTTACTGAGTAGCTTTGCTTTGCTGCTGTCAAGATATAATTGTGTACGCCTGTTGACAGCACGCTTATTTCCAGGCGCTGATGGCAGTCGCTGGCGCTTTAAAATAGCTTCAATAAAAAACTGGGGCACTAAAACTGCGGCACTAAAACTGCTGAGGGCATTTTCATACTCTCCGCAAAGGTGGAGCGTGCAGAAAGCGGATATTATGTACGTACAAAGTTTGCAAGTAAAAACCTGTTAATTATATATATAAATTCGAAATTTTTATTATTTTTGGGGTACGAATATGGACCGAAATAGAAAGCTTGATGTTCTTGAAATAGAAAGCTTGATGAATACTTGATGTTCAGCTGAAGCTTATTGTTTTTTAATGAGGTGTGCTCGAAATATGAATGTATCATAAGTACTCAGTACGAGGATCAGTTGGATTTTCTGCAAAAATAATTGGCAAATTGCATCAGTGAACACAGTATCATCGCTAAATCCACGTTTGTTCTTCATCATCAGATAAACAAATGTATTTGATTATCACACATAAAAACATCGAATGACGCTATTTTATATATATGCGCTGGGAGGGGGGGGGGGGGGAGGAAAATGAACGCTATATCAAGGGCGTATTTTTAAAATTCAATATTTCGAAGGGCATTGCCACCTAGGAAAATTTGAAAGTCAGGCACACCTTCGGTGTTGCCAGCCGTCAATTTCTGTTATCGGTATACTTGCCTAAATCAGTTGATAAGTTGAGTGCTTTAATCTTGTCACGAATATAGTTCTGTCGCGTACGCAACGTTCACTTTCGAGAAAGGCCGCAGTGAGGCGATTCTTATGGTATTTGTAAGCGAAATCTGTAAAGTTTACAAACCTCCCCATATGCATGATCTCATGCAGTTAATATTTTAGTTGCATTATACACCTTGTACCCGCTAGATTAATAAGCACTAAAAATAAATAATTAGAAACTAGCGGTGGAAACCGCATATTGCTGGCAGCCACTTTGTGCAGTAGTCAAACTTTTTTGTATGTAGTTCATGCCGGCTATTTGCACCAAATGCTAAATATTCAATTTAGACAATAAAAGGAATATACAGAGATGAACAGCACCTTCAGAAACCCCTGTTTCATTATCTTCGGTAAAGAAACCTCACATGTACCTTTGTTTTCTCCAGAGAAACTCCGCGAAATGCCGATAAAGAAACCTACCAGTCCATTTGCCCGCCACAATTATGCTGCTATCAACCATTACTAGAGCGAATGATACAACCTGCAGCCATGACCGATAGCCCCCTTCCACTGTAAGGACATCATGCTGGATGTGTTGCATCACGTCAGCCCTTTGGCACACGTGTGAAGGCATGAGTTACATCGAGCGCGCCGCACTTTGCAAAGACGATGAAGACTAAAAAGCTATAAGGACATAAATGAGAGGATTAATGTGTGCCAGTTGTAACAAAAGGAAACGCAAATATATCCGAATGGTTTTGCCTGACATGGGCGAAGAAATCATTGCCAACTTACAGTTCTACCGCTGCAATGGCCTGTCGAGCCAAAGCCGCAATTGTACTCTCTGACCATCTGATTTTTGTATAGTTGAAAAGACGATCGGCAGTGGCGCAAAAGGAGCCCTCGCGCCAGGCTAGCCAATAAATCATCTTTAATCACGTCGCCGTGTTGTGCCGTCTTCTTGCTTGTCGCCACGTAACACCGTGGTCGGAGGTGCACGTCATCTCCGTCCTCACCTTGGAGCGTCGACGCCATTCGTGCACCGGGACTATCGGCCGAGAGCCCGGGGATATCGCCGCGCAGCTTCTCTCCAGCCCTTCCTGCCCAGACCCGACAAGCCGCAACTACCTCCTCCCTTCCTCCAGCCTGGTTCTAAAGACAAGGTGCACAGACAAACTAACTAGAGCCGACACCAGAGTGAAATCCAGAAGGACAAGAAAGAACCGAAGGACATAAAACACGCAAACCCCGCCCAGCCGCTCGACGCGATCACGATCAATTTATCCCATGGACATTAGTGGTGGATGGCTGAAGAGCTCCAGTGGAGGCGGCTCACCCAAGCATCTTCTTGGTCAACGTCATCGCGCTGGCAAGCCAATCATTCTCTTCCATCTTTTCTTCAACATCTTCACGGTCACTTCACCACCGTATTCAACGAACCGATCGAGACGATCGCTTGGTGGCTCTGGGAAGTGTTGCGAAGAAGATCGGGAGTGGCGCGAGAAGAGCCCTCACGCTGGGCCAGCCATTAAATCATCTTTCACCTGTCCCCGTGTTCTGCTATCTTCCTGCTTGCCGCCACGTAGCAGTATTTTCGGCCTTTCTTGTTTTATCTTGCACAAAATTATTACCATGAAAGTTGCTCACCTCAAGTGTGGTTTGTTAGGTGCTCTTCGACGCAGAATTACCATTCACTGTGTAAGGTCACTATTTAGTGGCTTAGGCAAATAATGTCAAATAACAATTGACAACAAAAGCTTTTCTGTAGCGGTCAGTGCAGTTGCCGGTAATATGTAACCGGCTTCCTTCGCCTGCCTCTGAAATGTCTTTTCATAGCCCTGGAATAAAGTTATCTTGGACAAGCAGTATGTGTTTAAAAATTGTGCTCCCCATATTTCGATCAACGTCAGATATCATCCGATGACTGCAATACCAAACCTCACCGGTAATCACACTGATGATGCTTATGATTATTGCTTAAGTGAGAGCCTTTTACCACTTTTCAAATGCTGGAAAATCATTATTCCTATGAATACAAAATGAAAGCTGATTTTTTTTTTCATATATATTTTAGGATGCCTGAGGAGGGACAGCGTGCCTCTGAGTGACGTACTGTCCCTGAAGGCCGCGACAGCAGCCATGCGATGACTAATAACAGCGATCGAATGCGACGGCGGACAAAACCAGTAAGAAAAAGTGACCTCTTCAATTCGGCCTAGAAGCTGAAAGCCAGAATAAATTGCTGTGAAGCCTCACAAACTTAATGTGGTGTAAGTAAAGTGCTTCTTTTTATTATAGCGTTTTGAGCCTGTTTTGGTTCAGAAAAGCCAATAAAAATGCTTTTTGAATCTAGCTTTATTGGTCTGCAGGGTTTTTGAGCTACATTTATATTGTTGCTCATCGCCTATCGGAAGAATAGCTTCATTTTATATTGATGATGCCCCAAAGTTCGAGCCCGCTTGAAGAAAAAGGTGCGCATCTAAAATTACTGTCGCAGCATCAATTTCTAAGCAAAATCGAACTGCAGACATTGCGTAGGTAGCCCACGGGGCATGAACGAGTAGATCGCAGGCAAGGCCTGGATAAACCACCGGGAAGCGAGTACCACCGACGTGGGCAGGCTGCGGTCGTAGTTGCGCCGTGCATGCATAAGCCATGCATGACCCTACCGCTGCAGTAGGATGGTCAAGTGGGCCATACTGGTCAGTGCGAGGTCGATTGCCGAAGATCGGTAGTTCTTATGCCAGTGTCAATCCCCGACCTGGGGCCAAGATGAGCGCCCAAGCTCAGCCCGATCAGTTTCAGTTGGCCATATTGGCAAGGGCTAGCCCGGGCCGACCATAGGCTTGTCTCGTGGCAATGAACGGGAAAGGAAGCGTGCTAGACTCGCGTCATTAACAGAAGATCACAGAGGGCCCGTCTTCTTAAGAGAAAGGCGATAAAACGTGTCAACGACACAGTGGGGCTCGTCTTAAGAGAAAGGCAATAAAACGTGTCAACGACACAGTGGAATATTGATTTGGACCTGGTGTTCCACAAGTTGCCGCTTGAATGAGACCTCAAAGTTTCGAACGTTCTAACAGTAAATAACTCTTTTACCAACCGCAGGACTGCCTTCTCTTTAATCGACACTAAAGATCCTTACGGGGATTGCGGGGTGTTGAACAATAATGACTGACATAGGCTTGGTCAAAAAAATTCTGCAGGACACTTTGGATCAATCAAGTGCGATGAGGCGAAAACATTATAGCGTGGTGGATCGTAGCCATCCATTACGGCACCTCCATCTCCCCTCTTTTTTCCCACCCATCTTCCTCCCTTACTGCATGGTACGTGTCCGCGGAGAATTGTGACAGATACAGCGCCTTTTCTATCCTGTAAATCAATTCCAACGCCGCTGATGCCTGCGGTACTAACGCCTCCTAGGCATCTGGGTCTGCTGCTGTTTGCTCGGTGGTGCGGCGTTCGAGGAAGCGGCAAATGAAAGGCGCCACACTGATGCCTCGATCGGACGCCCGGCGGATTCAGCCTCTTATGTGCATGAATCGCCTGATAATGTCATGACCTGTCGTTAGGGTACGTCGCTCGCTCTTTGTCGAACACAACCAGCAGTTTATTGAGCGCATCTAAGTTCACCGGCGTTCTATAATAATAATAATAATTGGTTCACAGAGAGAGAAATGTGCAGTATCTCTCGGTGGACACCTGAACCGCGCTGTAAGGGAAGGAATGAAGGTGGGAGTGAAGGAGGAAAGAGAGAAAGTTGAGCCGTAGTGGAGGGCAGCGGACTAATTTCGACCACTTGAGAATCTTTAGCGTGCGCTGACATCGCACAGCACACATGCGACTTCGTTTCGCCTCCATCAAAATTTAGCCGCCGTGGTCGTAATCGAACCCAGGAACTCAGTCACAGTAGTCGGATGTCTAACCACTGCACCACCCAGGCGGGGCTATAATTCGTGTACAAGAAAGGAAAGGCCCAGTATCTGGAACTGTTGTTGTTGTGGCTCTAGGAAGAAGCAAAACAAACTGCACGGGCCTGCTTCTGGCTCGTAGCTGAGCCACCTCCTCTGCCTCGTGCGGACAGAAGAGAAAATAGAAAAGAAAGAAAAAGAAGAGGGAGAGAAAGATGCGTGCTGCAACAACAGCCGTCGTCCACCACCGAAGCGGTGGCGGGTGCAATGACAACCTACAACAGATAAAAATTCGGTGGCTGGCTAGCCACAGCCGCAAACGGCATTGACCTACCGTGCCAGCCCCGTAGGGTCAGGAACAGCCACCCTTTACATGGAGGTTGAACTCCTGGTAGAGTGGAGGTTTATTAATTTATTTTTAACTCTCGCTCTCAAAAGCGTGACACCCTCTGCCGGCAGCCTCTGCTGACAGCTCCTGCTGACAACGATGAGAGCTTACAGGCTTTCGCCTTAAAGAAGACGAACTAAAGATAATGTGCGTCTTACCATGCGTAACCAATTTTTGGCTCCGTATAATCAGATTTAGCCGAGACGAATCTCAGCCAGTTTGCTGAATGGCGAGTGAAAGATATATTTAGCAGTGCATGTTTAGCAAGACCTAACCGCAGCTAAGCAGAGGCTTAATCAAATTATGCCAAAGCTTTCCTGGCATAATCAGGAATAGCTGAGCTAAGGAAAAGACATTTTTTGTGACAGCTTGCGCCCCCCTTGTTTAATTGTTTATCGTGAAAGTGCAAAACAACATGGACAATAGCGAAATACACACGTTCATCCGTCCGCATTTTTTTTCCATGTCCCTATTTCCGGCGCGTTCACGGGTATCATGGCTAACTCGCCCAAACGCAGCCTTTATTGCCTAACTGGCAGCCAGTCGTTGTGGGCTTGGATATCGCCTGATTCATCATCTGCCTGCTGTTCCTTCTCGGCAAATGTTTGCAGATCGATGCTGACGACCTTTGACGACCTTCCATGCTCCGAGTTCTGCCGATCGCAGCGAAAGTCTCAATACTTCCCGTAACGTAACATGTTTGGTGGATGTCTCGGGTTCGAGACGGCTCCACGCTGGATCTTCGTAGAAATCACCTTGAAACCTTCTACTCTTTCAGGACATCTCTACGGTTGACTCCGTTCTACAGGTTTGTCGACGCTTCTTGCAGACCATGTACCACCGCTTCGACCGGCTCCCCAACACCGCCGCTAGCTCCACGTGCAATGATCTGCCGACCTTAGGTCATCCTTCAAACACTGAAAAAGTGAATCGCATCGTTCCTCGTGAACAAGAAGCACTAGTTCCTGGTTCATCCACTCGGGCATTGCCTGTGCACTGCCCGAATCATCCTTGCCGGTCATCACAGCCCGGTTTTGTTCACTGTCCTCAAACAGTGCCGTCACAACGTAATCTTCGCTCTTGACATTTTAACGACCTGCTCTGCCCTGATCCACTGCTCCAGTGTCCTTCGTTTTTGGATATACCTGTTTGCTCAGAAGATCCTCAATCTATACACAGCCTTCGCTCCACCGAGTTCCCTCGCCTGCCCCCGACTCTGCTGTGTACCTCCTACTGTCACCTCTCCTCCCTGCTGCCTGATGGTGACTACGTTGCTTGCCCCATCACCGAGGTGCTTCTCCACCGCAACGTCATTCGTGCCCACCTCATTGTACGCATCACCCAGAATAGCAGCTACCTTCCTGTCCTGAAATTCAGGCTGTTGCCCTACGTTCTCCCCGAAGACATATTCCTTGCTACCTTGTCCCCTCTCACAGACTGCACCATCTCTGTTCTCACACCTGACCCACCGTCAAGCGTTCTTCAAACAGCCGCATTCCACACCACCATTACCGACCCTATTTCCGCGAATATGTCGTCCGAGCTCAGTCCCGAGCATGCTCAGGATCTTCAAAACCTTTTGTTGTTCTTCACCGACATTTTTTACTTTGCCCGCGGTTCTCTGAGTCAAACATAAATTGTGCCTCACCGCATTGACACCGGCAATGCGAGACCTGCACATCGGAGGCCTTATCGTGTGTTCCTTTCTGAGCTCCACGTCATCCCGCATGAGGCCGAGAAGATGCTTGCGAAGGATATCATAGAACCTTCGAACAGCCTATGACATCTCTTGTCGTGCTGGTTAAAAAAACGACAGTTAGAGATTTTGCGTTCACTATTGGCATCTGCCCGGATGTCTACCCGCTTCCACGAATAGACGATGCCTTCGATTGTTTACATGGAGGCCGCTACTTTTCCCACATCTACCTACGTTGCGGTTACTGGCAAATCTCTGTTGACACACAATACCAGGAGAATACAGATTTCTTCATATCCGATGGATTTTACCAATTTAAGGTGATACCTTTTGGAGCTTCTAACACACCTGCCTCGTTTGAACGGATGATGGAGTCCTTACTTCGCGGCTTCAAGTGGACGAGTTTCCTATATTACTTGGATGATGTCATTGTTTCCTTGCCCTCGTTTCAAAGCAACCTCCGTCGCCTTTCGTGCATCTTGGCACTTTTCCGTCGTGCCGGACTTCAACTGAACTTAAAGAAGTGCGGTTTTGGTCGCCGCGAACTTAAAAGTCTTCACAATGTGGTGAATGTCACCGACGTGCAACCCGATCCCAATAAAGTTCGCGTTGTCAGTGCTTTTCCATCTCTCCGTTCACTCCGTGACGTTCGCATGTTTATAGGGCTGTGTTCTTATTTCCGCCGGTTTGTCCCGAACTTCGCAGCCATCTCTCGCCCTCTCACCAATCTGCCGAAGAAAGGCGTTCCTTTCTCTTGGGGACCAGAGCAGGATAAAGCATTCTCCAGCCTCATCGATGTTCTCACCAATTCTCTTTGTTGGCCCATTTCAACCCGTCTGCCCCGACGGAACTTCGCACCGACGCCAGTGGCCACGGGATTGGTGCCATTCCTGCACAGCGACAACACGGCCAACACTGCGTGATTGCGTACACCAGCCGCCTCTTGTCTTCAGCGGAGCAGAGCTATTCTATTACGGAACGGCAGGGCCTGGCTCTCGTTGGGGGGAGGAGAAAATTCCGACCCTACTTGTTTGGCCGATCCTTCACTGTTATTACCGACCCACCACGCCTTGTGTTGGCTTTCTTCCCTCAAGGATCCTGCTGGCCACCTCGGCCGCTGGGCATTGCGCTTGCAGGAGTATACCTTTTCCGTTGTACACAAATCCGGCCGGTTTCATCAGGACGCAAACTACCTTTTTTGTACCTCTTATTGATTATATCAGAACACGTAAAAAAAAATGCAAAAGAATGAGAGGAAGCCTGGACTAGTAAAGCTTTGCCGGGCTTAAGCCAATTTAAGGTAAAAGAAAAGGAGTAAACGGCCAAAATAAGAAACGTAATTTACAGGCAAAAACAAGAATATAACATATACAGAACACAACTACCTATTTGCGACAAGCAGTTCGATGAAATAAAATAAAGGAGAAAAGAAAGGAACGAAAGTGAGAGAAGAAAAGGACAAACAAATGAAGAGCTCTATGAAAGAAGGAGGCCCAGAAGGAAGCGTCCTTGAGCAGCTAGAAACGGCAAGAGAAGATAGAACAAAATTCTACAAAATTGTTCATTAAGAATTATCCAATACAAAACGATTTCACTTTATATAGAGCATGCTAAGCACACCTCAGCATTGGAAAAAGACAGGTCTAGAAAGCGATTATCAAAGTCTTCAATGAAATGAGAAACAAAATAGTATTAAAAATGTCGTGTGTACAAAACAGATGGAGGCACAAGGACGCACAAAAGACCACGCTTGAAACATTTGACAGTTTGATAAGACGTCCATTACTATGCATTTATAAAATAAAATTCCGTCCTAATCGAAAGGGAGAAAGCAGTAGATTAGGTACACCGAAAATTAAAATGCCGGAAATGTGAAAATATAATATAGCGGCCAACACAAAAAGAATTAAGGTAACATATGAAAAGGAAAAATGCGGATAAATGTATATAATAAAAATGATAAAAAAATGAAGTGTACAGAGAAAGGAAAAGCAATAGTAATAACATTAGTTGAAACGAAATAACAAATTTAAAAAGAAAAGACTATAGATTTCATATCCGAAAATAGTACAATGCAGCACAAGCAATGGCCATATGGATGAGGAAGGCTGCAAATGCGCTGTGAAGGGCATGCAAATTAATAGCCTTTATCGATCTCTCGGGCGTCATGTTAGTGTGACTCTGCGGCTATAAGGCAAATCCGACAAGCGGGAGTGGCTCAGACATCTGCACCTTAGTCATGAATTGCTCAGGCAAGTAAATACAGTGCCTCAGGAGAGCATATTCGTTCGGCAAAAGTGATGCAAAGCTCCACCCTGCAGTCATGTTGTGCCTGATGCTTAGCAGATCGGGCATGACCAAAGCCCTCATGCTCGACGAAGGTGCACGGACCCCTACCCTGAGCAGAGCGTGCCCCCTTCCACAGTCGGGTTCAAATACAGGATCAATAGGTTTCCGCTGATGTTAATAATAACAGAGGCGAAAGGTTAGCTACAGCAAAATTGCCGACCACGACGTGGATTATGTCCGAAGTACTTGCCAGACGAATCAAACAGAGAAGTTGCAGAGCAAAGCCTATTAGGAACAGAGGGCTGTATATGATAAAAAACAACAAACGACAAAAAAACCCTAAAAAAAACAACATATATACCTAAACCGCACTTTCCCCCCAAAAATATTTCTTAATTATTCCGATTATAAGATGGAAGATCGAAAATGAGGATTCCGTTCAAACTACAAACAAAACTATTAAGATAAACCGAATATTCCTAAGATAGGGAAGAATGCTGGCAAAAGACTCAAAAAAAAAAAAGGGGTATGGCGAGGTAGAAAATCAGCTTGTATAGTTGGGAATATTGCTGCTTATTTGGTGAATCGTTTGGATCAAAACTGCAGAAGCAAACGGTATTTCTGAGAAGAGAGGAATAAGTATCCGGTGCAATCTCCGATGATCATAGTGATGTTAAACGAAAAATAAAAGGGGCTGTAAATGAGCAATTTCGGAAATAGTGATGGACATCTTCACATAACATTCCACATAAACAAAGAGTGGATTCTGATAGGCCATTTTTTGTAAATGAAACGGGAATATACCATGCCCAGTAATTAAAGTTATGAGAAGATGTCTGGGTAGACAAATGGTAGTAATACTGAGAGTATCTTAGATCTAAATGAATATTTCTGTGCCTCCATTATTTTCTCGCCAAAAATGCTCCTGAGCTGAAGTGATGACTGATGTAGACGTGAAAGTACGCAGCGTCGCAGCAGAGAAGAGCTTTTACCTGGCCCTATTTGCCAGCGCTTTCAGCAGCCAGATCTGCTTACTCATTCCCTTAAATACCAAAGTGGCCTCGGATATGAAACAGAACAAATATAGTCAGAGAAGATAAGCGACAGAGATCTTTCTTAACAGCGATTACTTTTGAAATAAACGAAGTCATTGAAGATATGGCAGAAAGAGAGATAGAGAATCAGTGTAGAAATGAATAGGCATACAGGGAGATTGATTAATAGCAGATTCAACGGTCGAATGAAACGGTATAAGCTCAGCGGCGTGTGGCTTGAAGGTTGTTCTAAAGAAAGACGGTGGACGTATAAAATATTTTTTGTTGAGCTAAGTACAACAAATTTCGCACAAGCAGAGTGATCAATTAAAGAGCCATCGGTGTAAATATGCAAGGTATTTGTCGACTCGGAAAACAGAGGGCTTCCTGATAAGTAAGTTGAACAAAACAAAATTTAAATTTTATGAGGGATGCTCATTCCAGTGACTGAACAAAGGATCAATTGCGGATGTATTATGAAATATATTACCATATTCTCCAGATTGCCGTAGTGTGAGGATCATAAACTCGGCGCATAACTGATCGAGATAAATCCGCAACGGAAGTACATTTGCAAGAACATGGTGAGCTATGAGGCGGGTAGTAGTGTAGGCACCAGTAATAGTAGGCACCAGTAGTATTCTTTGAAGTGACAAGACGCAATATTTAAGTCGGGAAAGGGGGCAATGAAACCACTATACAGGAGCTGCATAGGTAATAGTGGGATGAATCACCTTGTGATAAATTTGACGCAAATGAAAAGGGGATACACAAAAATGTAATGGAAACCAGTTTAAAAGTTTGATGGTAGAAGCAAGACTTTTATTTTGTAAGTGAATACCATGAGGAATGAAGCTTAGATAAGAGTCAAAAACAACTCCTAATAATTTAATATGCAGTTCAGACTTGAGACTAAGGGTCTAGACGGAGCCGCAGATGCCGGCTTGTAGCTGAAATGGGGCATTTACGCTATGCAATAAATTTTAAGTGCTGAGCTCACCTTTGGTGTGACGGCCGTCGATTAAGAAATCTTGTGTCACGTTATCCCATCAATCTCCCTCCCGTATAGACTATATGAGTCGGACCTCTGTGTCTTCTCTATATCCGATTTCTCCGACATCGCCAACGAACAGCGCTTGGACCCAACCCTCAGCTCTTTCATCGACCGCCTCCATACAGACAGCCGTGACTCTTCCCTCGCCATATTCTTACAGCATGGAAACACGCTGTACCGCCGCAACATGCGACCTGATGGTGGTGTGCACTTGCTGGTCGTTCCTCAAC
>NC_139344.1:359637033-359672033 GCF_055883805.1 Amblyomma maculatum | reverse complement strand
CATGAAGAACTGTGCCACTTTGGAGGATGTTGCGTGCGGCACCGCCAGTTTCCACGTAATGTATCAGATAGTGAGTAGCCACAATAATCCGCTTATTGCCAGCTGACGATAGAGAAAAAGGGCTGCAAAAGTGGATATTATTTTGTCAAATGGTACTAGCGATAGAGGAATAGGCTGCAGGAAACCAGTTGGCTTCAATTGCGGTGTCTTGCGTCACTGGCATACGCGGCAACCGGTAATATATCGATGGCAGGTGGCTGAAAGTGTGGGCAATAGTATGCCCAGCGCAATCTGATAAGAGTGCATGCAGAAGCCAATTAAATGTCTAGCAGTGGGCATCATTGCAAGCATGAAGGGTTTCTTAAAATTCCTCATATTCGGCGCATAAGGACAGGCCACACGCAAATAAAACACGGATAACACAAGTTTATGTCTTTGGCCGAAGCGCTGATGAAGAAGTCCGGTGCATGCCCTAAAGCTGCAAAAGCTTTATTTACAGGTTAACCATGCAGAATCTCCAAATTCCGTATATTCATAAAATCACCCACAGGCTTATGCAGGCGGCTCAACGGTTCAACGTGCCGATGGTTTTCCTGGCCCCACGAAGCTCGCTCAGCTAAGCCGTCGCATCACTTGCGTAGACGAACAAAAACCTGGGCTGTCAAAAGAAGCATGAACAGCGTTTTGTTCGGTGGGCCACGAACATTGTGTACGATATTCCCATGTCCTGCGGCAAATCGCACATCGGCCAGTCGGGCGTTGCGTGAAAGACCGACGCAGGAAGCATGTAAAAGATCTAAATCACAGGGAGGCCACCATAGAGAAAGGATTGGATCAAGAGCGGACACTTTCAAAGAGTCCAGCACCCCAATTGACTGTAGCGCACCAAGCGGCCGGTGATTTACGCAGACCCGCTCTCTGCTAAAGCCGCGCGTTTTGAATGCCAAAATGCGCTGTGCCGTCCCATCTTAATAAGATAGTAGGCATCAAACATAGCATCTATGCCGACGATATAACAATCTGGACAGATGAAAGCTCTAGCGCCGATATATCGCATAGGCTGCAGGAAGCGGCGTATATAGTTGAAAACTACGCCCTAGTTAGAGGTGGGCTATCTTGCTCTCCTCATAAATCTGAACTTTTCTCAATATGCAGCAAATCACAACTAACCAGAGAATCCTACCTATCGCACCTACACAAACCAGTGGAGGTATACGTGGGAGGGAGCAAGGTACTGAGAGCCAGCACCATTATGATCGTGGGGTATTTCCTGCAGCAGAATAAGAAAAACACCACCAACCTGAAAAAGCTTCACACGTATGTCGACCGGGTAACGGAGATATTCAGGTGAATTTCTCTCAGGAACAAATTCCTCAGAGAACACTGCGTAATAAAACTGCTTTGTGCTTTTGTAATCAGCAGGATAGATTATGCCACCCTCTTTCTCAATAATACCCTGGTGAAGTAGAGAAGTTAGAGAAAATGATCGGAACGTCATTCAAAGGGGCTTTTGGCATCCCCCTTAACTCGTCAACAGAGAAGCTTCTAGCTATGGCATTGTATAATACCTGGGAAGAGATTGCTAAAGCGGTCAGGGAGGCCCAGCTCTGGCGGCTCAACTCCACTGTAGTGGGCAAAAAAATACTACAAGAACTACAGCTTCAGTCAGGTGAGCCACCCTAGGTCGCTGAACACCCGGAGCTTGTTGAGACGCGGAAACTATTCAAAATTGCACCGAACCCGATTCATGACAAGGAACGAAGATAGCATAGAGCAAAATGTATTCAAAGCAGACTAATAAATGACCCTCCTGAGGAATCAGCCTATTGCGATGCTGCCTGCGGGCTAGAAGCGGCCGCGGTCATAGCAGTGGTAGAAGGGAACCACTCCCAGAAAGTAATTGGATCGATTAATACGCGTAACGCTTCAATAGCTGGAAAGGCTGCGATAGCGATAGTATGTAGAGGCACTAAAGCCAGAACTATCCTTTCAGATAATAAGGCAGCTGTTAGGAACTTCGGAAAAGACCTAATTTCCAAGCAGGCGGCCAGTCTACTGAGAAAGCACTCGCTAAACCAGGCGGTTTCAGTCATCTGGGTTCCAGCTCGAGGGTCTACCAGGCAATGATGCTGTCCATCGCCTCGCTCGAGATGTATACTCCCGAGCGGCCATAGAGACCCCGCTACCCGGATACAAATACCCCCTCATGACCTGCAAGCTCTCTGAGACTCCCAGACTAAACAGAAGGATATATCCGCCATCAGATAGGTCCCTAATACACTTAGAATGCGAAGCCTGGCGAAAAATTCAGGCCAATCGTTTCTTTCCTCATGTTACTCTGCATAATGAGTTGACAGGGGACCAAGAGCCTTGTAATCTCTGCAATGTATCTCTGAGTCAAAATCGCCTGTTCTGGCAATGCCCCAATTCTCCGGGAGCTAAAGAAACTGATGCCCTTGATCAAATTACTTGGGAGTCCTACATCCGCAGCCCAAATGTGCACGAACAAAAGATCGTCCTACGCCTGGCGGAGGAGGCTTACTTCAAAACCTTCTCTGCGGCCACGGCGCAGGAGAGCCGCCAAAGAGACCCTCCCCTTGGCTGAGCCCCTGCCCCGAGGTCCATGTCGGTGTAAATAAAGTCTTCTCACTCACTCACAAGGCACGCAGTTTGAATGCTAGCAAGCGCTGCCGTGCTGCCGCGCCCTTTTGGCGCATTATTTCTGTTCTGTACGGTGTGGTATTGTTTTCCTGTTGATTTTAAGCACTGAATTATACAATTAGGCCGAAATTACTGCTGACCGGCCATCGACGCAGCAGCGTCAAAGCCTTTGCCACACAGCAGTATTGCAAGAAAGATGTCAGGAGCTCTATGAAATGAACATTTATTGTGCTTCATACAAAAACAAAGCCGATATGATTCTGTAATATTTTGGTGCATAAATGCAATCAGGAAGAGAAACAATAAGTAGAATACATCAGCCGATGTGTATATCACACAAAAAATTATAAAATATTTCCCAACACATGAAACAATACATACGTAGACAAATGAATCATTACATGCATCTATGCAAAGTACGGAAAATAATACATAAAAAAATAGACATACACTGTGCTCCAAATACACTCTCGGCTCCTTCAGAGTACCCTATATTTTATATTAAACAGGGATTTTAAGGAGATACATCAATTCGTCTTGGGTATTACGCCAGAGAGACAACAATGCTTTGAGCCTAAATGCGCACCCTTTCCCCACACATTCATGTGCCTGTGGGTACGACTTAGGCAGCAAAATTCCAACAGGCGGTCATGTCTTACATCCTGTGTTACGTTTTTCATAAAGTTTAAAGGGTTTTTAAACACAAATATTCTCTAATCCTGAAGTAAGCTGGTAAAAAGTTCAGACTCATGTTACAAAGTGCCTTGCATTCATCTTACGACGCAAATGTAACTAGCACTCGTTAAATTCATAGCCAGAATGCCCGACAGTTTCAATTTAAGAATGGTTCCCCTATTATGCGCGTTTTTATAGCATGGGTCGCTTTGGGACGGTAAACAGTATAAACCAACCAAGCATAGCTTCCAGTGTTACCACATGGTGAATTTGTAGGAATGGGAAAATATGTACTGATATTAATATTTATGAAACAGTAGGGACAATATTTCACACCAATTAATACATTTTGCACGTTGCTTACCACTTATATTGTTGTAAAAACACCTCATGTGCTCATTAAATCATGTGAAATGGCAAGCCGAAAGTGAAAGCCCAAACCTATTGACTGGTTGGATGCGGAAGATTGGTCCGCACCTCTTGCAATTATGCTGCAATGGTTTCACCAGGGCACGCAGCACGGACTGCCGCGTCCTTGCATCAGCTGGGAACTTCAGAGCAGATGTATTTGTTCTTGCGATACACCTTTTACTAAAACTGTATAAACAGATTAAACGTCAGAAATCTTTAAAGGAATTAAATTACGAATATGGCAAATTTGATATATCGAACCTCGCGTGCGTACCCACGTAAAGTACTCATATCAAGCTACACGGCGAAGATCCCTACCAGTAATTTAAAAGCTGTGCTCCATTTCCAAATGTAAATATTTGGTTTCAAAAGCTGCATTGACAGCAGACTACGCGTTTTATTCGAAAAAAATATCTGATACAAGAGGGCCAATAACAAAGGAACTACCAGCCAGACGTTCATAGTGTGCATTAGGAGCAGTGAAAGTGAATGCTCGGGTGGAATGCATGTTTTCAGAAACGGAGAGGACGCAAGTATCGGCGTGCCACATCTTTAGTATCAAGCTGTTTAGAAACACCTCGGCGTTTTCATTTTCATGGCGTTTTTTTTTTATAGCGCAAGCCCTTGCTGCGCGCGTGTAATGCTGGTTTTTCGTCGCAGGGGGCAGCCTTCGACAGACAGTTTCTGGTTTTCCAGCTTTTTACACTTTACCTTTTTTTCCTGCCGTCTTAACAATAACGAACCCGTACGTACTACGTAAGACCGCTCGTCTTTAACACATTAGCCTACTCTTTCGATGTTCAGATTTCAATCGGCCAACACTGAAAGAATGTGCGCTGGTAAATACCGTAATAAACACACAAAAACGTAAAACTCAACGCGAAACCACGCAAAGCTAACTGCTAGGCAAACCAAGCAAAGAGCGTCAGGCGTGGGTTCGACCTTATCTAACTGCGCACCAACCTCGAGCCCTTGTTGCAACAATAACTAAGCACATAAGCCTCCACTTCACAACCGCGCAATTCAGAGTGCTGAGCTGAACTGCTTGAAATACAGCCTAGTTTACAAGCAGAAACGATTTCTCACCTACCCTTTGCTGGAAGATGCCTGGATGTCATAACCTGGCTGGCGTATGACCTGACTGGCAAAACTCAAGGAACCAGTCATGGCGGTCAGCATGACAGGCTCGAAATGCAACATTTTAAGACAGAATAACGTTCCTAACCTTGCCACCCTGACAAACTGCAGTACCGCTTGGAAGCCCAAGAAAGTTGTTAAACTGCGCAGTCTGTCGTCACGAAGAAATAGGCAGCCCGCGCAGACGACCTTCTGCTTCGGTCAGCGCCGGCGGCACAAGTGCTGGTGGCGCCATTCATTTGCTGTTGCTGAACTAACGTTATCAGTCATACGTCATTTCCTGGGGCCACATTACGCTGAGTGTCCACTCTTAACCCAATCCTTCCTCTATGGGCCACGCGTATTGACCATTGCCTCGCTTGCACCAACTGTAGAATGTGTTTCCGTAGGGTTAGGATCCTAGGCAAAAGTATGCAGGAACCGCACGTTAAACTTTGGAGGCATTTTTTATCAGAAAACCCGCCCAGGGTTGTGTCATTGATACCTCAGTTGCTCTTTAAAATGCTACAATGGAAATTATTTCGCGCCACGACATACGGCACGTCATTATGTGTCGGACGCGTCAGGGGTTCCGCAATCTTGACCAAGTCAGCAATGAAACAGCTATTTCTATGCGCACAGTCCAAAGAATTGTCGCACTACTTTCTTCGTGGTAGGATTGGAGAAGTTCGCCACAGTGACTGTTTTTTCAGGATCGGGGTGGATACCGGCAGCAGTAACCGCAAAAGCAAGAAACTTTAGCAGGTGATATCCAAAGTGGCATTTCGTCGGCTTGAGTGTGAAATCGGCTGAGCGGAGAGCATCGGATACCGTTCGCATCCATTTAAAATGTTGTTCTAAAGTTTTGGAGAACACGATGACATCATCCAAATAAACGAAACAAATTTGCAATTTCAGGTCAGCAAATACGGTGTCCATCATTCGCTGGAGCGTCGCAGGCGCTGAACGCAGACCGAAAGGCAATACTTCAAATTCATTTGAGCCATCGGGTGTAAAAAAGCAGCCTATTCCCGATCGCGCTCATCAACTTCTATCTGCCAATAGCCCTTTTTTAAATCGATGGTGGAAAATAACTTATTGTTGCAAAGTCGGTCGAGCGAATCATGGATACGCGGGAGTGGATATACGACCTTTTTGTGATATCATGCAGTTTCCTGTAGCCAACAAAAAGCACAGTGTGCCATCCTTTTTCTAACCAGCATCACTGGCGACGACCGTGGACTTTTAACCGGCTGAATAACACCATCTTTAAGCAGTTCCTGGACTTGTGTCCGGATTGCGTCACATTCTTTGGTCGTAATGCGGTACAACTGTTGTTGAATTGGCCGGGCATCGTCAGATGTTAAGATTCGATACTTGGTGATAAACGTTTACCGGACTTTTAATGATGAAGCGAAGCATGTGGAGTACTCCAGCAGTAAGGCCTGCAGGTCGCGCTGTTGACAGGCTGAAAGGTCACTGCTAACATCGATATAATCGAGAATACCCGGAACATCAATAATGTTGGACGCAAACCATTCGGAAACTTCGCTTAACAGTTCGGCGAACGGGATGGCAGTAGAGCGATAGAGATGGCGAGAAGCCCGGAGTGACTACTGCGGATGATGAATAAGCTTCGAGATACACGATTACATGGGAAAATAAAAGCGAACGGTTGCCTCCGGCAACTATCGGCCCGTTATGTAGCCCGTCACACACAGCACTCACAAAACTGCTGCAGCGAGTAGGTACCGCAACACACTCAGCTGAAACTCGTAGGGCATATGTACGTTAGCCGCCGGTGAGGCTGGCAGCGACTTTCTCTGTTGAGAAAGAGACCGTTCGCTGTCGGATATCGATGATAGCGCATATTCCCGCAGGAAATCTAGCCCGAGAATCAAATCACGAGAATAATGCCATAGAACGACGCACCAGACAAATAATGTTGACGTACGAATCTGTATCCTAGCCGTGCACTGTCTAAAAGGAGTAATTGCTTATGCCTCAGACGTGCGTAATTAAGTATTACACCCTGGTGTCATAACTTTCCTTATCGCTGCGAGTTTCCCCACTTAAACTCGAAAAGTCTGCTCCAATGAAGGGCTGACGTAATGACCATCGATACACACAGGAATGTCCAGTGATAATCGGTCTCGTTAACTAAATGCTGTTGTTGCTGTTTAAAATCCATCTATGCTCTCATTGGGGGATTTCATTGTACTGACGTTTCATGGCCCCGCCCCCGGAGGTGGCTCTACTCAGTTTTCCTATGGGGGCTCGGCGGGCGACCAAGCGGTGCTCGCGGAAAGTCACCTGTTATTGAAGGTGTGGTCAATGTGCAGATGGGGACCTGGATTGCCGGAAATTGCACGAGGTCGTTGACCGAATGTGGGTCTAGGCGCGTCGGCGGAATAACCCTCCAGTCCGAGTTCCCAATATGGGCCCCATCGCAAAATGTAAAAAGGTTCCCCACGTGATAGCAAAGGCGCCAGTAGTCAGAGTGCCGCCAGACGCTCGTTGTTCGTACTTGTGACAACAGTGGCCGCACGTACTGCGTTGGCTGCTGTACAGGCTGTACAGGAATGTATTGCATTGGCTGCTGAGCTGGCATACACTGGTTTGGTATCATCTGCAGTCAGCCAGACAGCGAAGCTTGAACTTAGGCTTGGCTTCGAAGGACATCTGCGTATGTCTGAGCAGTATAGTCAGGAATACGCGAACTTTGTTTCTTCAACAATATTCAGTGATGGCCGCGTGACTTACTGAACCTCTTCGCGGATGACATGTGCAAGAGAATCGCCTCTGAGTTGGAATGTGTCAAAAGTTGTTTGTACTTCCTCCCATACAATAGAACGAATAGGATAACGGAGGGGGTTAGTGTTGCCTACAGTGGCTGGAAGAGGCTCGGCAGCAGTAGTAGCGAGGACTGGTATGTCGTAGACAGCCGAGCGCTGGTGGAGCATCTTTTCGATTGTGACCGCCTCTTTGGTTGGCTACGCACAAGACCAGCAAAAGGCTGTTCTTAAACCCACGCATCAGATGACGCAGCTTTCTGGCTTCACATATGCTAGGATCCGCTCGTCGAAAGAGCGTCATCATGTGCTCAACATACATCATGACGGCCTCGTTGGCATCTGTATTCGTGATTGCAGAACCCTTTATGCTCGTTCGTGCCTAATCAGGCTGTCATACGGCTCTAAGATATGAAGGCGAAATTGCGGCCGCGATCATTATATGCCTTCTCGGTTCTCAAACCACGTTACAGCACGGTCTTCTAAAGAACATAGCGTTCCGCAGTTTAAGGTTGTCGTCCCACTAATTATATGATGCGACTCGTTCACACTGAGTGAGTCAGTCCTCTACGTCTTCATGCGCAGTGCCATAAAACTTCGGCACTTAGGAGTTCCCAAGGCTGTACACAGAAGTATTTTACATCAATGAAGTGGTGCTTTGCGTGGCTAGCCGCAGGTTCGTAGTCGAAGTGGACTATAAGGACCTGGACTCGGGAGAAAGGCCCAGGTTTCTCCGGCTGATGCGATGCACAGCACGAGTCAGAGTCGTTGGTCCGTGGAGGGATTTACGACATTGAGAGGCCAGGAACCCAGCACAGCCACCAAAACTGTCACGAAGACAAAGATATACGTGAAAAGGCAATAGGGCGTAGACACACACTCAGGAGCTAATCTACCGTAAGTCCCAGCTTGCAGAAAAAGCGCACGAGAGCCTCTAACTTCTTCATCTCTTACGAGCCCCCTGAAACCACCTGGTTACAATATTTATGCCATTAAACCACTTAGATTTTATATAATTTTATAGCATTTAAGTCCTGCACATTTGAAATGATTTCCCTTTCTCTAGAAATAGAGAGTTCAATTTACTTATCGCGTACGAGTCATACTTTCATGTGCAGCAGCACTAACATGTCTACTTTCTTGCCATTCAGCCTGCTCTACCTATTTAAAACGATATGTGCCGACGCTGAGAATATGCACTCGTCTAGTACCGATATTGATGGAATGCTAAAGTACTTCCTAGCCGCTTCTGAGAGCGTCGCTTTGAGGGGTTGTCGAAAAGTTCAGAACTGTAGGGAATTGCTTTTTATACCCTGTGTATGTATACATATGTTCTCGAGAACCCTTATCTCTTCATTCTGCGATTCTGCGATTAAAATGTCTTATCGCCGTCTCCCAAGGAGCCGCAGAAGTCAGCTTAGTGTCACTGCTCCGTTTAAACCCACATGCTTCACAGATGTTTAAACGGCAGGACCAGGTGAGGTTTCCTAAAATCGTCCGCTTAGCTCATCAACCAATGAAGCACTGGCGTGTTGAACTTTTGTTTGTACGCTCCCTTTATTATCCGTGCGTCGCAGTGTTACAAGGGATGTTAGTTCGTTCTTAAGTATCCATTGCTTTATAAAAAGAAGTGGTACACACTCCAAACACTTTGTCAACTTCGATTTTGAAAGCAGGCACGACGAATTACATCTTCAAAACATGGTGAGACATCCTGTCATAGTTACCTGTCCTCCATGCCACAAACTCAGGACTGATTCCTGCTGCACTTAGTTCGCACCGATGGCTCATATTATTGGCAGTATTTTGAATCGCTAATATTGTCAATCAAACTATTCATAGTTATATCGATACTGCTTACTATCAACAGCACACGTTATCGAAAAACTATAGGTGACGCAATGGATACAGCATCGCTAGATCAGCAGAGAAGCGCAACAAAGAGACTATCATTGATACTGTGCATCATTGATACTGTCCTCCATAGACACAAACATGATTTCAAACCACGTGTAGAAACGTAACCTTAATGCATAAAATCTATTATTGATATACAGTTCGAGCATTCACGTAGTACTAAGAACTATATTAATTTTATGGTTAGTTGCCACCCGCAAACGCTCTGAAGGACGTAATTTGTCTAGTATGACAATCATGGTGCGGTTCCAGGACAGTGGAAGCAGTCGCGATCTTAAGGCAAAGTACCCTGTGATTCGAAAACACTGCATAACAGGTAGCTTTGACTGCAAGCCCACACATACACAGGAACTTGCTGGCGTCTTTACTGCAGCATACCATCCAGGCTTTCCATTCCTGGGTCGTGCTTATGGCTTTTGAGGACGACATGATGGCCGAGGAGATCATGACCTTCGATAACACCCCTCCCACCCCCCCTTCGTCGCAGTGTTACTAGGGTCTAAGCATGTACTTACGCCGCCTTTATTTTCCCCTTCTCTTTGTTCTTCTTTTGATTTCAGCATGGGAGAAAGGGCGAAAAGTTGTGTGAGGCGGAAATTTGTTTTTGATGTGTCCAGTCTTATTACGTGGAGACACAAGTTTGTTGTTTACGAAATCTTTTCCCTTCCTGCATTTCTTCCTTCCTTCTTTTCTTTCGGCCACGCGTCCGATGCTCCTTCAGTGTTCCTGCAGAACTAATGTAAGGGGTTTCCCTTTAGCCAGCCATTCGACTCACCCTATATCTCTTTGGTTCAACAACATATGGCGTGTCGTCCAGTAGAGTCGAGTACTCTGCGCCCGCTAAGGGACGCTTACGTACTCGTATAAACTGAACGGCATGCGTATTACACGAGGTGTGCGAGTGGAAACGGGACAAACAGGCTGCAACGGGAAACGTAAGGTCCCAAATGGCAGCGTCCTCATTGAATAACGGCGCGTTCAAAATCTCTCGGGGCCATGACAAGCGGACAAACGACCCGATGGTGGGTCGCTCCCGGTCGCTAATGCGGCGAGCCGGCTTTTGGTCGTGATGACTGATGGTGGCTTCCATTCGGGCATTCCTTTCCTCTTACAGACCCGCTCGCTGTTCTGCCACACCGAACACGTAAGGGAGTCCGCGGAGGTCGGCCGAGCGCGCTAGCAGGGGAAAGACGTCGCCGTACGCCGGTGCTGCGGAGCTACGGACGATAAATGTTCGGGCTACCCCGTCCCGAAGAGAGCGTCTGTTAGCCCCGCTGGCCTGGACGTCCAACCAAAGAATGGCGAAATTTAAACGCGGGACGAAGCAGCGAAAAGATGGTCCTCGCGACGGGAGCAAAGGGCATCGAAGGGAGGAGAAAGTTTCATTTACTCCCTTGCTTTTTTTTTTCTGCATCTCGCGATTCCTGAACCAACTAGCGCTCTACGAGCTCACCGTCTCTGCTCTGCACTTTCCCGCACAGAACTACTGAGGCATTTTTGCATTCTTTCGGATCGCCTCTGCACTGCTTCTGTGTTTGCGTTGAGTGTGAATTTATGACCGGCCTGACGAGACTGATGACGGAAAGGAATGTTTGCTCGGGCGGAAATTGAAGCGAGCTGATTTTGCTTTTCCTCGGCGTTCAACGCGTTTGTAGCTCGACAAGCCGGCAAGAGGTTGAAATCATCCATCCTCTGGAAGTGCGATAGAAGCGCGTATCTGGGAACACAGCTGGCTGAAATAGTACCGAGACCTGAAGTGCCAAAAGAACAGGCGGAGGGACGGGCGCACAAAGTATACAAGATTAGTTTTGCAAAGCTTGTCCGAGTCGTCATCAGAAAGACGGGTTTTCCGGAATGTGCAGGAGTGGCTGAGAGATGATGCATTTTCATATGAGTTCTTGGAAGAAATAAAATTTAAGCTAATAAGAAATGCGTCTCTTAATCTATGAGAGCTCAATTTTCTGTTTTTCGCAGTGCAGCTTTCGCATTAGCGAGGTCCTGATGATGTGCGTTGAGTTCGGTGTTGTTTGCATCAGAAACGATTGCCGCAGTCCCACTGTTGTAAGTACACCTTAATGCCTTTTGCTATTTTAGAGGTGCAGGACGCAGACAGGAAAAAAAATGTCAAACCCTACTCTTTACGGCCCTCCAAAACATAGGGTGGTTCGGCCTGCCCCTTGGGAGCAATATTTCAGTAACTGTTTTAGTCGACAACCGTCTCGTTAGAAGAAAAACGGCACGTTGCACATGCAGCATAATTAGAAACAATCATCCATTTCCAGTGTTCTTCTTTTCCAGTCCATTACGATTCACAAGAAACTTCACTCTCCACAATTCCAAACTTCCCCTTACTAGAAATGTGTACGGTGAGAGACATACAATATGTTGGCGCAATAGTGTGGAATAAAATTCCTGTTGACCTGAGGAATGAGCAACATTTGTGTACAAAGCTGAAAGACCATTACCTGTTGGTAAAGGCCGAAGATGGTTCTCCGTATTAGATATATATATTTCTCTCTGTTAATGTATCTGCGATGTGAGCATTTGTACAAGCCGTGATGTTTCTGCTTTATCTCTGCTAGCTTTATGTGCTATTCCACCTTTAGTAGTGCCCTGCATCTGTAAATAGTGTCTATGATATTTGTTTAATATTATTATATAGTAGCCTTTCTAACCTGATAACTTTCATGACGACTGCTTGTGAATATGCACTTTTAATCATTGGACCCACAACTAGCCTTCGGCAATGGGTCCAAGCACTGTCTCCAAATGTTTTTGTACTAATGCAGGAAATAAAGCAAACTTCAAACTTCAAACGCTGCAATAAGTACTCGCGAACTTGGCACTTTTTTATGTGGCTTTGTTTTCCGGAGGACAGTTCACACCCAAAAAAGACAAGTTTGGATGTCTTTATGCAAAAATGGCAAAATCCTGATGTACGAGCAAGATTGTCACTTCCGACAGAGCTCCTTGTTTCTACGGCGTCGACATGACTTTCATACAAGGAATCGGAACGACATAACTGCAGAGATGGGGTCATGTTCGGAGGCAACGAATCTCTTTCCACGAATCAGGCCACAGATTCGACACCGCTTTGAAGCTGAGGAATTTCGGCGAATTATTCTCGCGTTTGCTCCGCAGACGCACAGAAGATTCTTCGGCAGCTTCAGCACAATCCAAAATCTGCCCTCTCGTTTGGCGGACTGCCAACGTTTCTTTGCAAGGCAATGCGCCTACGACATCAAGACGACAATATCTGTAGACTCTGCCGAGAATGCAAATTCGTTGCTCCTGGGGCCACAGCGCACTGCCTGCTTAGTCGTAGCGTTAAGAGATTCGACTTTTTCCCTCGAGGAATTCAAAATTATGCACTCTGGGAGTGGCAGAATGCGCGAAAAAATAGCATGCATTCGAGCGAATCTTGGCGCTGCTTTTGTAATATATCCCCCATATGTGCGCCAATGGAAAGCGCATGTAAAGATATTCACAAAAGGATGTGCAAAATAAAGTATGTGAACATATTCTAATTACGTAAAGTATTCCTTCTATGTGATCTCTTCTGATAACGCGCTTTATAAAGGATGCGATAGTCTGCGAAGTGTGCTTTTTCCAGAGTCTGGAAAAATCGTTGATGCTAGGAAAAGTTTTCTTGAGACAGTAAGTGCTGTAAATAACATTGCGATTGGTATCTTGGTCGCAGTACTTTGTTCCCGTAGATAAGACTGCTATTGAGTCTTTTTGGGCTTATAAGTAAATTCATTATTGTGACATATTTTATTTGTGGCTGCCAAGTAAGCGCCTTTAAGGATCGCACCTTCGGAATCGACTCTCCATCCTATCTAAGAAGAACCGGCTCGCTGTCTGTAAGGGACACTGCTGTAGAGCGGCCTGGGTTAATTTTAACCACCTAAGTGTTTTTTTTTTTTTAACTTGTGCTGATATAATAGAAAACAGGAATGCTTTTCTCGTTCGCATTCACGGAAAGACGGCCACCACAGTCGGCATCGCATAAACAACTCAGTCAGCAGCCGAATACCGAAGCGTCTGAGGCACTTGGGAGGCTGTGGAACGGATTACATAAAACAACCGCATTTACCTTTTGCATTAAGTTTGACAAAACACTCCGGACAGCATGCACATTAGGGGACACCTGTGAGAGATAAAAATGATTCCTATTGAAGCATTCTCAAGTAATGTTTTACTCTATGACTCTGAACTATCAACGTTTTGGAATAACAGCGCGAAGGACGAGGACGAAGATCAGAAGGACACAAACACAGCGCTGACAGACAACTGATTTTATTTCCAGAAGTTATTTCCATGTCACGACCCCCTGTTCGACGTGTCGTGGACTTTCTCAAGGAACATTCCTTATGTGTTATGCCCGCTGACAAAGAGGGTGGGTTCACTGTTTTATCTTTTGGTTTGTTTAACTCCAAAGCGGATGACGCCATTTCGAAAGTTTTTCAACTCCATGATGATATTAACTTGTCCAAGCTTAAAGCTAGAGCAAAGAAACTATGTGACAGATTGAACCTGCAACAACTGGTAAAGTCTATTGACAATAGCAGCAAAAGTCATTTAGATTTGTTCTTCTCTGCAAAAACTCACAAGCCTGAATGCCCTTTGCGTGTTATCATCTCAGAAAATGGATCCTGGCAGAAATCAATAGCCCATTATTTGCAAGCTACACTGGCTCTTTTGCGGGTAAATGACCCTTTCCTGGTGAAGAAGTCCGAAGATGTTAACTTTCTGAACGCCTGTCATAAGAACCGTCTCAGTGCAATGTCAATTGACATCAAGGATTTGTACTACTATCTGCCTCAAGATAAGCTGTTAGAATGTGTGGAGGAATGTATCGATGAACTTGGAGTGGTGGCCTTTCAAAATTCCGCAGGAATAAACGCTAGTGGATTTTTAGAACTTTTAACTTTTTACCTTAATTCAACTTTTGCTAAATGGAAAGACAATTTTTACCTTCAAAAAGACGGCATATGTATTGGCTCATGCATAGCTCCAATTCTTAGCGACTTACTATTAGCTAAATATGACCGGCTACTGCAAGACAGTCTAGAGGGATCAAGTGTTTTTAAAGTTTTTAGTTTTGTAGACGACTTTTTACTGGTTTTAGACATCAGCTCTGGATTTTACGAGCATGATGTTTTTAATACACTCACCATTTTTCGTAAGCCTCTTAATCCATTAACTTTAGACTCACGAACTTCCATAAGGTGGGGCAATTCGGTTTTTAGACTTAAAAATTATATTTTCTGTTAATCATGTGTGTTGGGCGTATGACCCCCTTTCTAAGCAGCCACTACTGCAGGTTCATTCGGCTCATTCTAAGCTGGTAAAAAGAGCCGTAGTTACCTCTTGTTTTAAGAATGCCCTAAAAAACTCCTGTGAGCACCTCGCTGACTTTAGTTTCGCCCAGCAATCATCTAGATTAGCGGCCGTTGGCTACCCGATTCATATGCTGGTTTCCGTTGCTGAAGGCTTGCTAAGGCAGGAACGGAAAAACAAAGATAACCAACAACCTGATAACTTGAACAAGCAGAAAAAGACAATTGTAATCCCGTACATTCATGCCCTGTCGCACAATCTAAACAAGATCGCACAGCGTTCTCAGGTACGAGTAGCCTTCTCAGCTCCGTGTAAGCTGTCAATGCTCAGTCGCATCAGTTATCCTGTGACCGAGCCAACTGGTGCTTGCAAAACTAAACATAAGAACAGATTTGTTGACTGTACTGAGGAACTAGTTTACGAGATTCCTCTGTCATGTGGAAAAGTTTATGTAGGGCAAACGGGGCGATGCCTTAATGAAAGTTTAAGAGAACATAAAAAGGATGTGGAACATTCCAAGGACCGTAACCTGCCTCTTCACTGCCTCGCATGCACTAAGCAACGTAAAACAGAATGTAAACCCCTTTTCGATAAATGCAAATCTTACCAGAAAAATAAAGACCGCACCACAAGAGAAATTATTGAAGCCGAAAGACTTTTGGAGCTTGGGGACCGATGCATTAGCACTCCTTCCTTTGCGTTATCGGACAAAGAGCTTGCATTCTTGGCAATGCGTAGAAAGAGATAATTGGCTTTGGTTTCGGCATGCGCATTGCATCTGTTTTATCTGTTTTTCTGTCGCGCTTCAAGACATGTATATATGCTTGCCAACTTCTGGAAATAAAATCAGTTGTCTTTCAGCGATGTGTTTGTGTCCTTCTGATCTTCGTCCTCGTCCTTCGCGCTGTTATTCCAAAATATATTACCAACTAGCCGGCACCTCAACGCTTGTTATCAACGTTTTGTATGGCTTCCATAGGTTGACACTGATCGCAATGGTTACAAACTTACAGAATGTACGCGGTGGGTACATTTCAATAGACACAATTTTCAAAACACCAGTATATCGCGGTTTCAATCTAGGTTAAGGAAATTTATGTGGTCCAGATTAATCCGTAGCCAGTGTGGGTTTTCGGGAGCGATTGTTCCTAACCTGCCAGCTGTTTGATTTCAAACCTGTTACCTTAAAGCCGAAGCATACGGCCAGGTAAAGGAACGGAGGGACAGCCTCTTTTGTGTAAAGTATATTTTGCTTGAAATGGCTGTCTCACGCTAATTTTTTTGTTTGCGATTAGTGGCCATAAAGCTGTAGCCGAATATTCCTTAAGTATTTTTTGAAAACAGTCTCTGGCAGCAGAGGGGAGAAAGGAACGGTTTTGGGCGATGTTCACACACCGGTATCGCACCGAGCGAAGCCAGGAAAGAGGAGTTCCTTACAGAATAAGGGTGGCAGTGTGCGAGCACGAGAGCTCGGAACACAGGCCACGGCAAGCGATTTGGCAGTTCAAAAGCAAGAGACCTAGTCCGCGCAAACGGGCGTCAATTGCGGCTGGCGCTTCCGGAAGGCACTCCCGCATTCGGACATCCTCGGCCACAGAGCGAAGTCATCTGCGTATATGGAGATGTGCACATGGTGTCGCACGCCTGCGGGCAGGCATCTCGGCACTAAAATCATCGCCATATTAAACAGAAATGGTGACAAGACAGAAACCTGCGCAAAGCCCACGTGAAGCGGACGAGGCGTAGAGAGTTTGCTCGCGAGTCGACACCCGGTGTTGGGCGCATAAAGGCGCGAACGTTACGTGACAGGTACCAGCTATATAGCACCAGCGCCTTGCAGCGTCGCGAGGATCGCTACGCGGCAGACGTGATCGAACGCGTTCGAGACGTCAAGCAACAGCTACAGGGCGACCCACCTCGTATTCGCGGCATGCTAGAACGCGCACATGACTGAAATATAATCAGTCGTGCAGCGTATCTCACGAAAGGCCATCTGGCGCTGATCTAACATACTGGCTTCCGCATCCAGTGAGTTCAGCCGCTGCAGCGTCATGTGCTCCATCAGCTTATCCTTCGCCGTTAAAAGTGCCACTGGGCGGTATCTAGAAAGCTCTGTGGATAGGCGTCCTGAATTGGCGATGGGTATCAGGAACGTTATAAGCTAAATCATCAGAGAGGGGCCCACGTCTCAACGCCAGATTGTCCTGCTGCAGTCGGACCTCACGTTACTCCGTCCATAAGTTGCGCAGCATCTGGTAGGTCGACGCATTCAGTCCCATCGTCGAGCAACAAAGGTATGGAACACGTTGCCGAGCTTTGTGGCGACAAATGGTGCGTTGCACGAACCTTTCGAGGTGAAGGGAGGGAATCTAGCGTCGCTTGCGTGTCTCGATAAAGCAGTCATTCTGCTTTGTTCGCGGTGCATTGCGGTGCGAACCGATCAGAGAACCTCTCGGCAAGCTCCTCGAAACTGTGGCCGCTCGAGATGCGAAAGCTGCCAAGGGCTTAGGGGACGCTGTGAGGTTTTGATGCTCTGCAGAGTGGTGGAGAGCTGCCGTGAGCTGCGTTCTTCCTTTATCCTCGGCAAAGCGAAGCCCAATGTCGGCGATAGAGCTTGTTGGCGTGCCGTCCCGTATCGCGCGCGTCCAGCCGACGGTACCCTTCGTTGTATATTGGCTCGTTGCGTGCCACAAAATGTTTGCGAAATTGGATGGAAAGCGATCGAGGCTATGGCACGGCCAAAGAAAGGAAAACAGCCAAAGAAACGGAACGTAGTTTCTTGTTTTCGATGCTTCTCAAAAGCCGAAAGCAGCCAGAGAGACTGTACGCGCTGCCCTGCTGGAATAATTCAAGCACGTGAATGCGGGCCGCATGTTCGCGAGAAACATCACCTGGTTATTGCTTGTGTGTAAAATACCATCTATGAACATTTTGGCAAAGTACCTAATCGCATATTATGCTTGCAGAGAATCTCAACGACAAGACATTCTGCAGAATGCGCTTGTGTGTGGGTGTTCAGGTTTGTTGTTATTGATCGTCGTCTTGATCAGGCCCTGCACAGAGAAAATCCCTTTTCGTCATGTAATTAAGTTTTAGCTTGTCGGCCTACCAAAGAGAGTAGATAAGTTAGCAGGGTAGATGTGTAGGCCAGTTGGTGAGACATAAGGAAAATAAAACCGCAGCAGACACATGACGGAGGCTGGAGACAACACCTGTGTCTGCTGCGGTTTTATTTTCCTTAAGAGTAGATAAGATTTGATGCCTAATCTGAAATTTGTAGTAAGGGCAAAAACGCGGAAATGCGTTTCCCATGCTTAGTTTAAAGGGGGAATTAACGGCATTTGACGGACAAATAAAAAATATTACTTTTGCATGATGAGTCTTAAGTAAATGAAGGAAGTGTGCCGTATACTAAAGTCGCAACGACCGCTGTACTTGAGGCGAGCAATAACCTTCATTATCAATAGTTGATTTCTAATGACGCCGTAGCATAAATAAATGCCTTAGTCGCTGTGTTGCCAGGGTGGATATTACTATGCAATGCAACGTCGCATGTTTTGTCTCTTTTGTTTATTCCGTAAGCACATATACTCAGTCGTGTAATCTTTGTCCGACCAAAAGAAGACTTCTTGCGCAGTCTTGAAGCATCGATGCAGCTGCTTCGTCATGCAGTCAGTCTTTTAAGGCGATATTAAAACATACACACGACATGCACAACGGGTGCAGCTAAAGTTTAGTCATACCGTTTAGCATTTTATTATTGCAGACGAGGTTTACATCAATATAGGGAGACTTTGCAAGGGGTGCAGCGCAGGCCATCTCGCCTGGCTTTAGTCAGCAGTGACGTACGTTGTGAGGATTGCATGTTTCCTCAAATGCGGAGGAATCAGTCCGAAAACGGGATGGCAATCAGTTTCGGCAGTGACGACACTGCCTCAAAATAAGGGGCATGCAAATCCTCAAAATTCCGCTGAAGATAACTGTCAAGGTAAGAGGCAGAATGGTGAGAAGAGGAAATGCATGTACGCATCCTTACAGTTCTAGGAGAAAAACGCCCAGAAGTAATGAAGCATTTCTATTCCTTCACGTACTTTCGGAGATAAAAAAAGCTTTATTGAAGCTCCGACTCTAGCTATATGCCGCCTTTGTCTCTTTCTGTACATCGCGAATGTGCCGAGCAGCAGTGAGGTTAAAATGGCCAAGGAGGTCGCAGCAGGGTGTTCTGAGTTGGCCCGAGATGAGGTTATACTCTGCGCCGGGCTAGACATTGCCAGCTTTATGGTTCGAGGACATTGTAACTATACCAGTGAAGGTAGGTTTATACGCAGTGTGCGCCACACTTCTCTGGACCCAGTGGATCAGATTAGAATTGATTGTGGTGCGACGCTTTTATGTAGCTAGACCGTAGTACCAGCCTTATATTTCTTAGTAGCAACTGTCTTTTCCACTGTGCGCGCTGTTGCAGATTGGTGTGATGAAATCCTCTCGGAACAGTCTTAGGGTGTCCAGGGTTGTCATTCCTTCCAAAACTGAGAAACCGTGAGGTTGCAATATACTGCGGTCTTGCTAACTGAGGTGTCGGCAATGCCTACCTGAACAGGGGCATTACATTACGAATGCTGTTGATGTACATTTGTAGTGATGGGAGTTCCACAGGGCTCTCGGAAAGCGTTCTGCTTTGGGCCCATTGCTTTGATGATGATGAGCTCTTATTATGGCACTTTTAACGTCAAGGATATGAGGAAAATTCCATCTGGAATTTCGCAATTCTGAGCGATTGCGACAGGTGTCCTCGTTGCGCAGAACATTCATTACATCAATCGAACTTTGTGTTTTTACCCTGTGCAACGCTTTCAGCTTTTTCATGTGAGGAAAGAGACTTCGCTTTATTAGAGTCGTGACTTGGTGGCTAGAAATTGTATAAAATTGTAGGTCATATATGCTTTTTCTAAAGCTTATTTTCAGCAACTATTTGGTCGGGAGAAAACTCTGAGGAGATTCCTCCATATCGTATAGTGTCCAGCAGTGTTTTGCACAGCTACAATTTTATTAGGTTTCATTATTTGAACCATATTAATCACGTATCGGCTCTCAAATATCCTGACCGGAATTGTGGGCCAATGGCAACGTCCTTAACTGTGGAGTACGTAATGAGATCTAATCTCTAAACATTATAAGTGCAGCTTTGTCTTAATGCTAATCCATGTCCCAGCTCCAACACTAATTAATGGGATTTTAGTTCTCTTTGATATTTTTATAGTGTGGTGCCTCTTGTTACTAAGCATCGCCTGATTCGTACAGAAATGCTGTCGAATGTCTGGACGCTTTTTCGCAAGTAAGCTGCACGCAGAAAAAAAAAAACATATTAGTCACTACAACATTTTAAAAACCTTTAACAAAAACAAGACTCATTCGTAACAAGGGCAAGTGATTCTACGAGCGCATCGTCAGACAGGTAGAAAGAAGCTGCTACTTGCAATATCTGTTTTTAATAACCATGAAATATTGTTCTTACAAGCCCCCTAGATAGTGACAATACAAACATTTGGAATTTCACAGAAATTGAAAAACGTTTTAGAAAAGAGCGTCTTATAGTAAAATGAAGAAAGTGCACCAAACTGAGACAGAGAAAATGAAACCTATGAATGAAGCAGTGCTACATGCTGACAGGGGCGTGCGAACATTTGTAAGTTAAGAAATGTTTTTTCAGCTAATTCTGTACAAGTGTGTACAAATACTAGTACCCAGCTGCTATATTCACGAAATTCGAGTTGCAACTTTCCGCCTTCCGACTTCAAACTTGAGGCGGATAGTAGCATGCTTGTCTGCCGAGGACTATGCTCGGAAGTCTATGTCGTCAATTTGTCTCCCTTGACCAGTTCACAGAATGGAATATGCAAGAAGGAAAACGCATCATCGGAGAAATATTTGAATACATGAAAGGTCTCCCAGACACACAAATTCGATCATCGAACTCCGCTTTCAGAATACTGTTGCGCAGTCCTTTTTTATATTAGTTCCTTGCACTCTTAGATGTCAATCACATAATAAATAGTTTGGTTTCGTTTAGTTTATAGGAAAAAAAGTCCCAAAGCGATTCAAGCTATGAGAGACGCCGTTGTGGAGCTCTCCGAACATTTCGGCCACCCGGGGTTCTTTCACGTTCAATGACATTTATGCAAGTGTATCGCGGTCACTGCTGGCTTTTGGTGATATGAATTCACTGTCTCCCTTGCCAAATATATGTGTAGCCCAAGGAGTCTCAGCTCATCCACTTGTTTTATGTGTGGTTGCAAATCTTCAATGTGACGTAAAAAAAATATCTTGCAATCAATTTTTTTTAAAAAAACCGGCATCAGCTTGTGTGGGCTTCTGCGTTCGGACCGAGCAACTTGACCCTCCCCCTTTTCTGACCTTGTCTCTAAAATGCTACTAGCGTCAGTTGCTGGATTATTCGGTAGGTCTCGTCGGAGAATCAGTAGCTCATTTTCTTTTTCCATCTCCGCTATCTGGAGTTGGGCTTTCTGCGACTCTAGTTCCTTTTGTTTCCCCATTTCCGACATCCGTAACTTTTCTTTTTCCATCTCCGCCATCCGGAGTTGGGCCTCCTGCGATTCTAGTTCTGCTTCCTCTTTCCGCAGCGCACATTCCTCATTGCGTTCTTCTCTGCGACGAGCTCGCTCTTGATCTGCCCATTTAAGCAGCTCTTGAACCTCAAAGCCAAAAGTTCGGCCATACTCAACAAGTCGTTCTAACTCTGCATCAGCCATCTTAGGGGTGAAGCGTTGTACATTGAAGTAGGATGGACAGTTGTGCAAGTTGGGCTAGGATGCAGTATTAGGACACAAAACTGAAAAAGAAATTTGCGCCTACTCCTCTCTCTCTCACCGACACTTGGTTGACTAGTCCTGTTCGCGGACGCAAGTTATGTCACAAACTCCCGCCTTTACGGTCAACAGAGGAGCGGGATGCCCTTTACGGTTACCCGTCGTCCCTCTATGGGGTTTGAGAACACATTTAAACGTTATGCCGGTCACCCGTGAAATACATGTATCGGTGTGCAATTAGGAATAAGTTCAAGCAGTTCACTTTCTTTTACAAACAATTGAATGTTTATAAATAGTAGTCCAAAGTGCACCGCATAATGTTAGAGTACAATAAAAAAAAATGCCACGACAAGATTTTGATAAAAGCCGACTGATTAAATGACAAGAGGAAAACGCCAGCAATGAACAAAACGCTGCGATAAAAGAAGACTATAAGGATAATGAAGCAAGTATTCCAGATATAACAAGTATGGGCAAACGTCACACAAAAAACACAGCGAAAAATATTACTAAGTCAGGTAAAGGTTAAGAAAAGCGAAAATAATGTTCGATTCGACAGTAGTGTGTGGCCAAATAGAATTGTCACAGCTTTCTTGTCAGTTAAGGCGTCGAAGGCTGGGTTGTTCGGTAGCAGCGGCCGTACAGGTGACGAGAAGGATGCGTCGATCGCGGGCCCGATGAAACACAATGCGCTTTCCCGGAGCGGCCGCGAGAGAGGCGCGGAAGACGTAATCTTCCCAGAGCACACTGGCGCGGGCGTGCTGCTGTATGCGTTTTTATGTTCTTGGCTGTCTATGCAGTGGCCGTGTCAAGGGCGCGCGGTCGCTGCCCCGTCAGCGTGTTGAAGCCTGCTCAGAGGAGCAGCGAGATCCCGTGAGTCTCGCTCTATATCTGAGGTAAAAGGCCCCGCAACATCCGCTCTATAGGTGAGGCAGCTTGTGACACATTGCTTACCCATTTTATAGTTTTATATGCGTTTTACAATTTGCAATGTTTTGTTTTGCTTTAATATAAAACGTTCTCACGGATATTCTTCCACTGTATACATTGTTTATCTTCATTTCTTACATTTTAGTGCAGATGAACGAACACAGTATATTTCCAGTTTTTACATTTTAGTTCAGATGAACGAACTTAATTTTTTTCTCTGTATAATAATGCGATTGTAGTTTGTTTGTAGGAAGGATATCCGATATATCTGCCACACTGCTTTCTGTACACCTGACTGCGCCTTAAAGGAAGGGAGGAAGGTGGGAGTAAAATTGGAAAGAGAGGAAGAGGTGTCAAACTGGATAGCTGCGGAGTAATTTCGACAACCTGGGGATTTTTAACGTTCACTGACATCGCACAGCACACGGACGCCTCTTCGTTTCGCTTGTATTGAAACGCAGTCACCTGCGGTGGGGTTCAGCAGGTGATCGAAATTACTCTGACGCACTCCCTTACCACACCTTTCCTAGCGAGAGCTACATTAACGGTGTAAGAGTAGAAAGGGCGCCGCTTGTTCTATTCTACAAACATTGCACTTTGAACTGGGATATATTATATATATTCTAGTTCACCATACCCCGAATTTTATATATTATATATTCGAGTTCACTATACCCCGAATTTTATAGGTTATATATTCTAGTTCACTATAATTCGGGGACACGTCTCGCAGTTCCGCTACCAGCCGCAAGGCGGCAAAGCAGGCATGCGGGCGCTCCCGCAGTTTGCGCCGTTGTCATCGGCTTGCAGTGAACGCTCCGCTAAACGCAAATTTTGTTCGGCACACTCTCCTAATTCGGCCTGTATTGTTATTTTTTCACTAAAATATGAAAGCGTTTAGTTGTGGGCGTGTATGATGCTGTCGCCGGTTTTTAGGTTCTTCGACGATAGGACTAAAGTGCTACGCTATGCGATGCACTACAGCCTACAAGTCGGGCAAAGAAACGTTGTCGCCGCTTTCGACACCAAAGGACGAAGAACGTTGAAAGTTTGGAGAAATGTCAACAGACGGAAGGAAGGTTTCCTTCAACGTTCATGCTTTTTATCTGAGAAGCATTTAGAGCCTCATCTTGCGTCAAAATCACAGGAAGCTATCGGCAACAGCCATCTACTCATAAATGATCCGCGGCGACCGTGTCTTGCAAATGATGCAGTGCGAACAACGTTTCCTGACGTCTCTGCACACCTGTCGAAAGTCAGTAAGGAAAGAAAAAGGTCTGGTGAGAGGTACAGCATTCCGTTGCCAAAGAAACCCGATAGTCCTCACGAGCCTGTCGACTGTCCTCAAGAGGACCCACCGAATCAAAACCCATACATACACGGAAGAGAGTAAGCTAAGAAAATCCTCCCCAGACTCTACATTTCAGAGCTTCAAATACATGTTTGAAGTGTCGCCGAACATTTTGCCTTCGAGCTAATTGTGGGGCTGCCGTCGACTCGGCGTTCAAAACGTGAGAAGCTTTCCTAAATAACATGCGCTTCAGGTCTAATTTATGTGCTGTCTGTGTTGTAAGCAGCCCATATAGGCTCTTTGGCTTCCCAGTGACACCAATTTTAACGTTTCTTTGAAGGTAATTACGAGCGCAATATATATGCAGTTTCAGTATAACATGTCGACCGATTCACAAAACACGCCTGCGCGCGTTTTTTTTTTTTTTTGTGCTTGAGACAGTTTCACACATGGAAAGTATTTTAAATTTAATTTGTTTATTTTCTGTAGTGACGATTATAGTAGCTATCAGATTCTCTTCCGCTCAGCCCACCATGACGAAAGAATTGCGATCGCTCACCGCCATCCACACTACTGCTCAGACAAGCTGCACGCCGAGGACAAAATTTCCTGAATGTATTTCGGTTCGAAGGGTTGATAAATAACAGATGACCGATCAATACAGCATTCAACCTTTATTGGCCTGGTGGAAAGCGATTTGTGGGAATTTTTAGTGTTTCTCACGCGATAAAATACCTGAAGGTCATAGGAAATACTGGTGAGCATTGATGAAGGAAAGAAGCCAACAGTCGGCGGCGAGCCAAGGAAAGCATTGGGGATTGTACTTTGTCTTTTTTTTATTTTTTACTTCGGTAATCACATAAATTAGTAATGTAGTCTTTTTAGGGGAAAGATAAACACAAAGTAGAAGAAAAAACAACGTGCCGATGGTGGGATCCGAACCCACGACCTCCGAATATCGCGTCCGGTGCTCTTCCAACTGAGCTACGTTGGCCTCTGTCCGTCCTGCTACTTTCTTGGGTATTATTGCTGTCTGTATACGAACCTTGAGAGTGTTCACCAGCGCCACCCTCAACCATAGCGGTGGACGTGGAACGTCCTGTGTTACCGCCAGCGTCACGTAGAACGTGATCGAGAGCGGGGGCGAAAGCTGTGCTACAACCCTCTTACGCTATCTACGGCTTCAAGACTGCCAGAACCGAGACCCCCGTAAGCTACAAGCAGATAAATGAAGGGGAAATGAGGGTGCTCGTTATAATACATGAAGGAAAGTAGCCAACAGTCGGCGAGGCCAAGGAAAGCATTTGGGATTTTTTTTGTCTTTTTTTATTTTACTCGGTAATCACATCAATTAGTAATGTAATCTGTTTAGGAGAAAGATAATTAAACACAAAGTTGTAGAAAAAACAACGTGCCGATGGTGGGAACCAAACATTATATGTATACAATGTTATTAAAATGCAAGATCTTTCTATGAGGTACAGTAGAAATAATCTAAGCCATTAATGCATAAACATGATTTGCTTCAGTAGTTTCTCTTGAAGTCGGAACTAGTGATAACTACCGAGGTAGAAAGGTAGAAAATTCTGTAAAGAGGACATGCCAATTTGTGTTCAATACAAAATCCCAGACGAACTCATTTTCAGATCTTTATCGAGAGTCGAGCGTGAGTGTTCCTCTGACTTTGTGTCTAAGGGCGTCTTTCCCGCGTGCTTCAATGAAGGCAGTAGTCAACTTACCAGGCAAATCTCCTGGCGCATAAACGGAAGCTCTGCAGCATTTAGGCAACAGACTACGGGACTGGCGCAGTGCTAGTGACATGTGCTAATAAAACGTGCGAAAGTGCATCGGCGCGCCCTGTTAGAGGGAGCGACGAGAGAGGCTGTTGCTGCTTTCTCGGCTCTATATTACCAGACGCGAGAGCCCCATGTGTACAGTTCCCGTCTACATGGCTATGACTAGCGTCAAGTGGTCGAGTCTCGAGCACTTAACTCTGCGAATCAGGTGCGTTTCTCTCATAATGAGGGTGCGCTTTCGTTTGTTCATTTGTGACCAATGATCACCCGGCTTGCAGTTGGGCTATACCACTCCCGAAGCGCGCCGCTAAGCCTCTGTTGCATCCGACCTTATCGCGTGTATTTTTCTAAGTTGAATATCGCTAACCACAATGCTAAATTTGGAAATTTGGAACTTCTCCGCTTCCTAAATTTTGATTACCTTATTTTTAGCGATATCATACTGCACCCTAAAACCTAAAAGTAAAATGCTGACTAGTTATTACATAACTAACCGTCTTATAGCTATGTAACAAAAATTATACAGATTCCGCTACGCCACACAATCCACTTGCAAACAAATCATTGTTTTATCTCGCACGCAGTTTTTAAGAAAAATGTGCACTCATTAAAAAAAGTCGCCCTGTGTATATGGTTGTCACTGCAGTCTTTGAAAAGGTGTGCACAATTTATATTCATGTCAGTTGCGGTAGATTGGATATGCGTTTCTTTCATGATGCTGATATATTAATGACATATTTTACTTTCACTTTGAAAGCTATATGCGAACCTTACCTAAATTGAAGCTATAATCTTCCACAAAACATTCAATATTTCTGCCATCTTCTTCACAGAGACAGCCCCACCGGGGTGGCGCAATGTTTACGGCACTCGACTACTGTTCCCAAGGACGCGGAATCGAATCCAGGTCTCGGCGGCCGCTTTTCAATGGAGGCGAAAAGCAAGGGGCCCGTGTGCTGTGCGATGTCAGTGCACGTTAAAGAGCCCCAGATGGTCGAAATTTCCGGAGTCCTCCACTACGGCGTCTCTCATAGCCTGAGTCGCTTTAGGACGTTAAACCCCACAAACCAAACCAAACTAAACCTTCACAGCTACAATGGTTCTGTAATGTTCGTGGAGCTCCATTTCGTTTAGTAAACTCAGCTGGTGATAATTCATTTGAGAAGTAGAATAAAAAACCTTACATTAGTTTCTTATAAAGAGCCCTAAAAAGTTATTTTGATTAGCCTATTTGAAGATTCCGCCTGTACTTATCCTAAAAATGGTTTCCAAAAAAGCTAGCATGGCTTTTTTTATTGCAGTGACGAGCATTGAGCTAATAATTAAGAGTGAAAATAACTTTTCTCTTGATCAAATTTACTGGTGTAATAGGAACATAGATCTTCTGTAGCGACTTGGTTTGTATACAGCAGAAAACCGGAAATTAGGGCAACGGGCACTGCATTCATGATTGAAGCAGCCCCTGGAATGAGGACGACTGGGAAGGGTACGGCACGACATAAGCGATGTTTGTATAACTAGAACTTTATTATAAAAGTATGGAATATACCAAACCATGTACCTTAAACGAAAAATTCTTAAAATGTTAAGAAAATGAAAACAAATGAAGAAACAATAGGGACCAAACATTGCATTACGGAACAACTATATGAGAAAAGAGTATTTCCACTCAAGATGTGAAAGAAAAGAAGCATCACACACTATATCTAGAAACCTTGTGATACGTACTGTCCGAGATATGCCAGTAGCTTCGCATTAAGTGAAACAACACGTCTTTCCTCACCGTGATATGTAAAACACCTCCACGATTTTGCGTGCTAGTTGATCCCAGTAAAAAACATATAATAAAATCCAGCGCATCATGAAGACCGAGCTGGTACGTAATGATTTAAAACATTGTACACCGAAGCGGAATAAAAAAAAAACGTTATTTTCGGGTGTGCTCTTGTTTACTTCTCATGTCATGTTCACTGCTCAATTTGTTGTTTTAGATCGCGTTACCAATGGGAGTGTAATTCCCCGCTCCGAATTCCAAGCCTACAAATGTAAGCAACCTTACTTATTTGGAAGCTGACCAAGTGTGGGTATATAAGTCATTAGTTTTTTAATGCTCTGTTGCTTGGTGAACATAAGAGAGAATTTACTTGAATTTTCGACGCATTCGTGGCTATTTCGGACATATGATTCTGTACCGTTGCAATGTTCCAAAACGAAAGTCTCTGTGTCAGATGCATTAAGGTAAAGAAGACCGAGCTCTGACGAACTAAGCACATGTCATCAATGTGATAATCATGCCGTTTAACCCGAAAGTAACAGCCAGTAGTAACTGCATTCAAAGAATATTCAATTTGTGTTCACGAGACACGACCATCCACGGTTCTGAACAGCGCGCCCAGACAGACAAAGAGTGAGCATCGGAAGCTATGTTAGCCGACCACCAGTGGGAGCCTCCGTCCACAGCGCGCAAGGGCCCTCCCTACCATCGCGCTCCGTCAGCGTTTCCGAGAAACACCGAGACGCGGCGACCAGTTGTCTTGCGAGCCGCGCTTTGCGCCGCACACTCGCGTCGCCTGGAAGGGTGCTCGTGTGTCGCTCCAGCGTTTCGACCCACGTCCCTTCAAACGTTTCTTTTTTGTCTATGTGCTTGTCCACACTCCCATCTCGCACCTCTCGCTGCGTTTTATTTTTTTTTTTCGTCTTTGCCATCTTTTGCCCGAGGAATGTGTTCATCGTGCTCTACGTCATGCCCTTTCGCCGCCTGCTGCTTCAGTGCACTTCCGTTGTTAGTAAATCCAATTGTTGTTAATGCCGAAAACTTCGCACGAAAGTCGCAAATCTCGGATTGCTGCTCTGCGAACCTGTGGCGCTGTGCTGGATCTTTGTGACTGACTTTGTTAAGAGTGTGTGCTTGAGTTCAGAGAATGCCCTATGGTGGGCAAGTTTCTTTTCAATGGTGAAAAGTTTATATGAGTGAACGAAATCTTTTTTTCGCAACCAAATCGCAGTGAACAGATGAAACACTAAGGATTTTCCCACAAGACAAGGGAGATACGAGGAAAAGGCTCAAGAAATGTGGTGCTTCTACTTGAATTATAAATCTGTCGATGGATAAGTCGTTGCGGTGCCCATGGTTGGTGCCCTTGTGCCAAAGTTGCAGCTCGTCGGTACTCCGTAAAGAAACTGGCAGTTTTCTTGTTACCTCTACCTAGCGTTTGCCCGCAGGGTGATGCGGCGCGTGTTCGGTGTCTTCTGAGGATGCCGTCCATACGGGCCGCCACCATCGGCTCTATAGCCCTTGTGCTAGTCTTTGGGACGTTCACACACGCGGGCGAGTTACCAACGGTTCACATAGGTGAGTGTTTCCACCACGCCACATTTATATTGGTTGGACTGTTACATCGCATTCTCCTGTCTTTATGGTGTGAACGTTTTCATGTTAACAAGCTTTCACCACTGAGTTTTGTAGGTGTAAACTTGTCGCTCTAATTACCTCAGATGTATATGGCTGTACCCAGTTAATGCAGTATTGTTCGCAACTATAACTAAGTGGTAATTAAGATACGGAGATAAATGGAGAATGCTTCATCAAAATTAGCTGTCTGGCATTACGTACTCTGCACAGTTCTCTCATTTTAATTGTGGTATTACTATGCTACATCCACGAATAAGTGTGGAAACAAATCTACAAGTGCGTTTCTTGATGAAAATGTGCGAAGCGATGTTCTATTTGCATACTCTACTGTATCAGATATACCTATGAGTCTTTCTTCAAGTACAAGAAAATAAAATTAAAGACCAAGAAAATTTCAGTACATGTAAGAGCAACTACATCTGTGGCGCAGGCGTGAGTTGACATTGGTGTTTTGATTTCGCAGCATTATCACTGGTATATTTTCACTAGTCACACCCCGATCGCTTGATCATCTCTTATTAAAGGTGAACTAAATTTGATCGGTGCCGTCGATATCTTCATATATTTTGGTAAATGCTTCAAGTGCTTTGACTTGCGACAAAAAATATTCACATAGTCATACAAGGGTTTTGTGTAGTACATAAAAAGCTTGTAACTTGCTTAACACAGCTGGTAAATTAATAAGGATTTATGCTTATTTTCCCTTTCACTATTAGAGAAGAGGTTTACAACAACTTGATTCCCTTTCTTAGCTTTAAAATCGCCTTGATAATTAAGCACACCGAGTGAAGCATAGAGTATAAAACAACCAAAGCTTTTCTAGTGTACATCTGTAACGTCGCTCTTCCGTATATTTTGTGTTCTATGGACTGCTGTAACATGACATAAGTTGTTCGCCGTCATTTTTGCTATTTAAACGTCTTCAATTTGGACTACTTAAAGAGCTTGTAAATATAATGTTGAGAACAGATGCCGACCTTTCAAAGTGGCCATTAGGTGGAACGCACATACCAATGCAAACCTACTCGACAAGCGTGTTGGAAATATGTGTAACAGTAACAGGGTGACACCCGTGCGCTTATGCCTTATATAAGTTGTTGTGTTATAGTGGCTTGTGTTCCGTTCGTGTGTCTAAGCGTTGTTAACCAATAAGAAAAATGGAGCATTTGTGCGGCGGAGAACGTGATATAAACCCCCTATCAAGGCAAGTGCGGTGACCTATCGAGAGTTCTGCTCCGCTACGACTTTTTCACCAAACACACAGTGTTGAAAAGTACACCCTCATCCGGAACACTGCCACGAGGTCCGCTTTTCAATGAGTGGAGTGTTTAAACGTTGCTTGGCCTTTGTCAATTTTTAATAGAGTCTGCAGTACATTCGGCACCGTTCATTTTGAAGACCAGTAAATGAAAGAGTCGACTAATCTGCCACTTTGGTATGCCTCAACGGCCGCGAAAGCGCCTAGGTGTCACCAGTCCGCACAAATCTGTGCAACTTACACTTTACATTTCCGACCTCTGATAAAGCATGAAATCCATGTAACTAGCCGCTGAATATTTGATAGGATGAACCTGATGAGACTCGGGAGTTTGGTCTGCATGGTCTTCTGTACATTGGACGAGCGTATGGTGCAATGCTGCGTCGATGAACACTGGTTAGCACTGCCGCCATAAGATGGCGCCACTGCTTCAATTTAGTGCTTTTGTGAACACTTGGTTCAGTACCAACCGACGATACTACACCATTATTTTACCCTGCAATGGTATAGGTGCTACATAAATGTGTACGCAGCTGCAGGCGCTTTGGAAACTACGGAATGCACGTCTTCTTTTCCCAACTGCGCGAGCATGTCGATAATGTCCATCAGTGCCTTTAGGAAGAAAAAGCATCGAACTTGGTATCTGTGAGTTGAAAGATCTGATTTTCGGCGGTGGTTACAGCATGGAGGGAACATCAGAACGAGAAAACGCGAACATCCGCTTACTGTCAGCTTGCAATACCTGTTTTTATTGTATTCACTTTAGCAACGTTTGTAACAGGATATAAAAAGCCGCAACTGCGGACTGCCTTGGATGGGCTTTCCCAGTCTGCAAGGTTCCATCAAGTCAACGGCAAACGCTGCTCTAGATAGAAGCTCTAATGGCGTTCACACTCCTTCAGGAAAACCCTTAGTTTGTGCCGTGAATACTTGAAGCCGGTGGCATTCTAACAGAAGAAGTGGCGTTTAACCGATAGCTTGTAGAGTTCGTTCCGTCTAAAAGCTATCGGCGTAGTAGTAGTAGGCACCGTATGTCGACAATAATCGGGCCATGCGTAAAGAAAATTTTATTATGGTAACTTGTGGCTCTAGTGATTCATAACTACGGACTGTTGTATGACAGCTGATGCCGACTGAACAAAATACTTCTTTTTGTTTATTGAAAAAGGAAACAAATACATAAAAATTGGGAAGGGGAGCTCCAAGATGTCAAAATAGAATGAAAAGTTAATGGTTGATGATGCTAAGAAAATTTAGAGTGTATGTTTATCAATAAATAATTGAAATAATTGGAAAAAGTGTTCAAAGGTACTAATAATCTCAGAATGAAATAGCAATGTTTGACTGTACTAATTAGAAAATAGAGTTTCTAACTGATCAATTCAACAATTGAAACAGTGAAAAAAATATATAAAAAGAGTGTTCAAAGCATCAGAAAGTCCAGAATGCTAACGCAATGTTTGCTGATGCTAATTAGGAACTGTTAGAGTGACTAATTGATCAAATGAGCAAACAAAATAATTAGTAATAGTTAAAAACACTTTCAATGGTGTAAAGCTGATAAGGATGGAAAGTCATTGTTTCAAGATGCTAAGCATGGATGTCACATATATATCAGCTTGAAAGCCATTCAATCATTACAAGAGTTAGCTCTCAGGAAAGACGAAAACTTAGCGCCGCTTTGGTTGACAACCTGAAGAGGTTTAGATAAAAGACAACTCAGATCACCGTTTTTCAGCTTCTGATAACCGAATAAAGACTCGGTTTCCTTTGGTTACTACATTGCTTGCGGACGCAAAGTCAAATATTACCTCAAACTGACATTTTCCGATCGTTGTTACTCATTTGAAGCCGCGCATTAGGCTATAAAGCAGTCCGTTTCCGCATTTACATATTGTGCTGTAGCTCCGCGGTCCAGCGCTTAACCGCACTTCTCAGATCAAACATTCGCTGCACCCCTGTACCTAAATGTATACAAAACATGGGCATAGTACATACAATTCGCAGGACCTGAGAAGACGTCCACAGAGAGGAAATCATCAAAGTACGATATCTGCATGGGATTCATAAATGGAGAAAGATTTTATAAAATGCATATGAACAAATCATGTTCCGAAGCACTTTTATTCTACCCTTGTCGGCAGCTCCACGAGCATTAGGAAAACACCTAATCCCACAGTTAATAACTGGAAGAAATTGGTGATTGTATGCAGATATATGTATAAGAAATCCCAGCTGTGGAAGAACGACCCAAAGACCCATGTCCCCTCCTATAATGTTTTCGCATGACCAACAGTAAAAATATTATTTGTCCCTGGGAATATTAAATTCGTTTTTGCAAAAAGAAATACACTTCTCGCGCCTTATTGCGCGCTTCTTTGTGGAAAAAGAAATGCATTTCACTACAGAACAAAATTTCTATTATCCAGAAGAAATAAATAAGAAAAGCCTCGAAGTGAATATATTTTGGTTTCCATGTATTTCGAACTATATAAAGAGTAGGTCTCTCCTGAGATTCGTCAGCAGCAAGTACATTTTACTTTGTAACGCCGTGGTGCAAATAACGTTAATAATAGCCGCCACACTCTTGAAAAAGCTAAACTATTACGCAGCATATTCCTCCAATGCACCCTCGCGGTTGCACATATTGTTTCCTTTTTCACCGAAGTGATGTGTTGATGGGGCCGCAGGTCACGGAACATTGTGGATACAGATTCTTGCTAGGTGAAAAAGAAGCTCTAAAATAACACCAGCTCCTATGAGCAATTCATTAGATATTCTTAAAGCGCTTTGCATCTCTGCACGAACGATTCTCTAATTATATTTTCTTAGACGTCAAAGCTCACGGGCGGCGATATTTCAGTTCCTCTAGCGCCGGTATTCGTTAATTTAATCACTCTTCCTACACTTGTACGCTTACTTTCCTAACGGCGTTAATTTTAACTTCGCACATTCTTCTTGTCATCCTCAGATCTTTTTTAGCACGTTTTAGCCTAAATACTCTGCGTAGCTGTCCTTCCGTGTGATCACGATCCGTAATATTCAATGCTCCGCTTTGCGTGTGCGTGTGCGTGTGCGTGTGCGTGTGCGCGTGCGCGTGCGCGTGTGCGTGTAATGCTACTTCTTTTGATCGCGGACTGCCTGCATGCTAAACTTAATATTCCTCAGGATTTTATAATGCCATACAAACACCTTTTTTCAAAATTTCAGCACAAGCATTTTTATTGCTTGTTTGCCGGAATATTAGTGAACACTGTTCTGAAAAATTGTATAGTTTTGAACAACTAAGGCGTTTTTCTGCTGCATGTAACTTGCCTGCTAGTGCATATGCAAATTGGAAAATTGTGCTCCCACTTTGAAATTTGTTTGTGTACGCCTCAGAAAATCTGCAATAACTGCTATACTGCATTAAAAGACCACAAATTTTAAGTCGAAAAACCTGTCAACTCGAAGGTGTTCGTTTTCAAGAAACATCAACGCGCTATTACTGCCGCTAAAGATGATGCTTCAGTAGATAATCCTAGTACCGCAAGTAAATGTTTTTAAATATTTATAGAAAAAAAAAGCGTCAAGAGCTCACAACGGACTCTAGTGCACGTTTTTTTAAGTTAGGCACTTGTCTACAATCTTTCGTTACTTACCGTTTGTTTTTGCGCACAAAGTTTTTCAGTACGTTTTAGAGCCAAGCCTCAATCAAGCTCCAGCTCTAACTTTAGCACGAGTATAAATGTAAAGAGCAATGAGCTCATCGATGAGAGAGCAGTCCAAATTATTTTTTGCTGTCTAAATGCACCCTGGCGCTTCTGTCTGAAAACTTAACAAAATGATATCCATATAATTTCATTAGATGTTAGCAAAACGGCTTTCGGTTTGTTACTTTCGTCTACTCAATGATCTTGTGAAAAACAAAAATCAACGGATGGCATTAGGTTGCTGGCAAGTGGGTACATTATAGCAAAAATAAGGAAAAAAGAACACCGCACGGTACAATAATAAGTATTCGTGCTCTTGGCTGCGAGCAAAAAATTGAAAGAAATAAGGAAAAACGTTAGTGCCGCTTCATTTACGTTTAACGACTTCCGGATTTGCCTACCCCATGGAAGAAGCCGCTGTAATCAAATATTTATCACCATAATACTTAACGTTTGCCTTCCTCTGCTATCCGCAATTTGCTGCTCGCTAAAGTGCACAGTTTAGACATTACCGCTGACGCAGAGCGAGCCCTCGGAGTAGGAAGCATGCAGCCTTTCAAGCGCCGTCTGGCGTCCAGGCCGGAGGCGAACGGGGTGACCAAAAATGTAGACAAATGAGCCATGTGGGGACTGCTAGCACGTCACACGCAATGGCGTTCATTTGACTATTTGTGGTTGATTTACCCATACACCCAACAGTTTCTTTTCTTTTTTTTGTATCTCCTCCCATTTCATTTTTATCGCCTGAAACCTAAACGATCCTTGGATGAAGGCGAAAAAAGTACAAAGAGAGAACATTCAGTGCTATACACGAAAGCATTTATGATTGCCCTTGAAAGTATTTCACGCATGCTCTGTTATTCTGGCAGACGATGTGAA
>NC_139344.1:359384533-359632033 GCF_055883805.1 Amblyomma maculatum | reverse complement strand
CATCACGGTTGACGGCATTATGTAATTTCACATCCCTCACAGCAGACAGAACAAAAAGGATTATAACCAAAAAAACAATTTTCTTCACCATCGTGCACATCTGTCTCCCTTTCTTGCGTTATCCCGCCGGGGTGGCGCAGTGGTTACGGCGCTCGACTACTGTTCCCAAGGACGCGGGATCGAATCCCGGCCTCGGCGGCAGCTTTTCGATGGAGGCGAAAAGCAAGGCGCCCGTGTGCTGTGCGATGTCAGTGCACGTTAAAGAACCCCAGGTGGTCGAAATTACCGGAGTCCTCCACTACGGCGTCTCTCATAGCCTGAGTTGCTTTGGGACGTTAAACCCACAAACCAACCAACCAACCAACCAACCTTTCTTGCGTTACGCAGCTTTAACTATTTTTTAAGCTTTTTGAATATACTGAGTACGCGCCAAGGATTGCCGCGCGTACTGGCTCCTTCAGGGCATGTTCAAGGCCATATTCATATCTGACAGCTCTTCATAACAAGTGGAAAGGACGGTTTTAAGGTTGAAGAGTGTGCCGGCATTTTGCATCAACCAGTCTCGTCAACGAGCTCATGTCCGCCATCTCCAACTATGACAGCGCAGTAACTGTCGTAACCTTCATAAGAAGGTTTCAAGAATTGTAGCATTACTATATTTCCTATTAGTTCCTAACGTGTTGGTGAACTTTCTTTTGTTGTTACGCCGTGATGGTCACAGCGCCTTTTTTACTTAAACAACTGCGGCCAGGATCAAAATGTTTCGAGAAACATTTTTGCAGTTGCCAAGTGGACGCAGCTAGCACAGAACCGGGCTAATTGGAGAAATATGGGAGAGGCCTTCGCCCTGCAGTGGGAATAGTCAGGCTGATGATGAGATGAGATGAGATGAGATATATTTGCTCTATTGGTCACAGCCAGTCAATGAAATGTGCTGAGTACCGAAGCGTATGCGCGCGCCATCCGCCACGATGTATTATCTGACTGAAGAGGCGGCGCTAACCGATGCCTTTCAGCGCTCCCGCATGCCGTCAAAATTTATGTGTATTACTGCACGCGACTAATGTAGAGCAGGCACACAACCGACATTTTTCCGAACCTCATGTCCATTGTCACCAGCATCGACATGATATAGCAAAAGGCACCTGCTAGAACTCGTGAAGAATTAAAATTTTGTCTGTGTCATATCTGTGCTTCAGGCCCATGTTAGATGCAAGGCTACATACATATTTAGTGCGTTTTGTTTTATGTATTAAATTTTTTTGGTGACATTCAATAACAATATGTCCGTTGCTTCAGGTCGCTAAAAGCAGTTTTTGCTTGTCGTATAATACAGGCTTTAAGGTGGAGATGAAATAGTTTCGCTAACGTTATTGAATATACTTCCTGCTCAAAAGACAGAATAATATAACGACAATTGTGGCATTTATTTGTACACCCAACTTAGGCTTCATAACTGAAAGGCTAACATTCATTCGACATGTCTGTAACTTTGCCGTGGTAGCAATATTGGAAGTGCACAGATTGCGGAAGTTTTTAAAATTTTCATATCAAGAGCAAACAAAACAAATATTTGGAGCATTTCACTACCTGATGCCCTGAAATCTTATTTTCGCCCTACATCCTCAGCACGTCGTTCACATTAGGCGAGGAGAAAAGCCTTTAATATCTATTTTCTGGTTACTACGATTTTCCTAATGGGACACCCTCAAAGCGGATAACCTCAAAATATGGCGCGAATCGCAATAGTGATGGCAGTTTAAACGGCGAAATGGAAGCAAGTCATTGTTGCGCTATGCCACCTCATGCTTAGTCCTTCATCCGGGCGAATGACGTAGCCTGGGAATTCATAAGTCCGTGCTACCGCCATATCGAGCATCCCAGGAAAGCCAGACTTCTAATGTTTTTTTTTTGCCCCTCCGTACATGGCCTGAATAATTGGATGGGCAGCTATGAATATTTCATGAGATCACAAACCCGCCAGATGACCTCTGCGTTTTCCACAAGTTTCTGATTTGTGGAGAAAAAAAAAAAGGGAGTTGGGAAAAACCTATATAGCCATCTTTAATATAAATGATGGATGCGAAGACTGCGTAATGAGACTGGAATAAAATTGCGTCATTACGCAACGCTTTGACTACCAGGGAAATAGAAGCTCTGCGCGAGAAATGCGTGATAAGTTATGCAGAGAATATTTTGCGTTCGTATTCATTGCTCGCAGCCTCAGTCGTACTTTTTTTCCGCCTCTTTATTGCATGCCTTTTGAGATATATAAACTATACTCTGCGCACGCGAAAAATTTTGAGAACGGTTATTTTAGAAAACGGAAAGGCCCAAGACGCTCCAAGGATCGTGCGTTCCTTATATTGCTTTGTTGGGCGACTGAATTGGACAAGAAGGAATTGTAAATAAACGTTTATGCTTAGGTGAGTTCCCCAGGTTCCGCTTGTTTTTGTCGACAACTTCCCACAGCACGTACACTTTTAAGCACGTTATAGCCGATGATGGAACTATTGTAGTTGCAAACAGTTTTGATTATAAGTGTACAATTTCAGATTAATAGCACTTACTTTTCACAAATACAAAGTAAAATAACCCTGTAAGGGAAGCAGTCAGTTTACTTTGTTGCTGGTTTTGGCCATTTATGTCTAAATATTGCGAAATCAAGAAGGAGAAATTTTCTTTGCTTTGTTCTTTTTGAACCTTTTATTAGTAAATATTTGTCTTTTGCGAGTAATTCATTCGGTATATATCTACCAGGCCGCCACTATATAACTCCTTTGTTTCGAGATGCCAAGGCGCTTAGGCAGAAATAGGATAAATATTTTTTTACGGTGCAAACAAATATTTCTAAGCGAATCCAGCAATCCAGCGATGTTTAAACGCTTTCGTAGAGTTAGTTGTTGGGCTAGTTGGTATTCTAGATTTAAGGACATGGTTTTCTTTGGCCGCGTGCCTTTGCGCTGAAAACCATGTCTTTAAACGCTTGCTCCGGGAAAGCACGCTGCCAACAAACCGCAGCCTGACATATTGCGTCTGGAACAAGGTTGCCGTCAGGCAAAATAGGTTTCTGTTGTTGTTGCTGTTAAATTTTTAATGCGAAGTGGTGTAAGCATGAAAGGTGGGAAATAGGATTCGGTATGAGACGCGGGAATAAAATCAATGCACTGTAAAGAAGACAAAGAACAGAAAAACTCTGCGGCATCGCCATCACCATCGCTTGTCTCCGGCGCCCATCTCGCTCGCGCTGAAGCTGTGCCCTGCGGCTGGTAATTCTACTCTGCTGTGCCCGAAGTACTGCCAGTGCTACACGTTCCAGCCAACCATTAAATCCACATTTCACTTGGTGGAGGTCAATCTGAGGTTCCCTGTACCAATCTCGCCCTGGAACTTCGCAGCAGAACATTGACTACCCAAATGACGGAGCCGACTTCATTGCACCTACCTCCGCCAGTCACCTGCACAGGTGCCGTTCGTCAACGGGACCCGGCTACCTTCAGTGGAAGCAGCGATGACGACGTCGACGATTGGCTGACCACTTACGAACGGGTCAGCCGTCACAATAACTGGGACGACAACCGTAAGCTCAACAATGTCATCTTTTACTTGAGCGACGTCGCTAATCTGTGGTTTCGAAACCACGAGTCGGACTTTGGCACCTGGGCGAATTTCAAGACGAAATTTTCTGATATCTTTGGCCGCCCCGCCGTCTGAAAACTCCGCGCGGAACAGCGTCTTCGGTCGCGACTGCAGCTGCCCGGTGAAACGTTCACCAGTTACATTGAGGACATTGTTGATATGTGTCGTCGCGTTGACCCGACCATGACCGAGGCCGCTAAAATACGTCATGTCATCACAGGAATTGATGACGGCGCTTTTCACATGCTCAGCGCGAAAGGCCCCACTACGGTCAATGAAATCTATGACCTCTGTCAAAGCTACGACGAGCTCCGGAGAGAGCGTGCTTTGATTCGCCAGCCTCATACATCACTTGCTGGACTAGCCGCGGAGTGGGAGTCATCTAGCCTCTCTGAAGACATCAAGGCTTTTGTACGCCAGGAAGTCGCGCGACAACTGTCCGTGCAGCCCTATGTTAAGGAGTCGTCAACAACTGGCCTTGTTCCGGAGCTTCGCCATGCAATTCAACAGCATGTATCTGAAGTCCTCCCTAATCCTGTTCCTCAACCAGCTCTGGTCGCACCTTCAATGCCGTTACTCACGCCCACAGTTTCATCGTCTGGCGTTGCGCCACTGAGCTACGCTCCAGCATTCGCGCCGGCTCCTCCTCAAGTATTGCGCCGCACGTATGCCGAAGTCACTTCAAGTCCACCGCCTGAGCCAGCATATGCCTATGCTTCGCCCCCCATGCGGTCGGCACCAACAGCTTTTGCTCCCCCCTTGCTTCCGACACGATCTTCATGGCGCACATCAGACAACAGGCCTATTTGCTACCACTGCGGCATCCCTGGGCACACTACACGCTACTGCAGGCGCCGAATAAATATGGCCTTTGCTGCACGGCCTGCGCCACCTTATTTGGCCCCCCAGTTCCCAGTCCCATCGGGTTCTCCAACAGCACCCCCTGAACCTCCGGACTTCCGCCCTCGTCGTTCGCCATCACCACGTCGCCGCTCCATTTCGCCAATGCGCCGACGACCCGCTACCCAGCCGGAAAACTAACCGCCGCAGTTCGCGAGGCACGAACTGCGTATCCGACCGAATTTCAAAGTCCTCGTCTTAATCCCGCGAATGTTATTCCTGTCATCGTTGAAGGTGTTCATACTCTTGCGCTCGTCGACACCGGTGCCGCTGTATCAGTTATCAGCCAAAAACTCTGCCGCTCCATCCGAAAGGTGACTACGCCTCTCGAGGGACTATCGCTTCGTACCGCATCCGCTCACAGTATACAGCCGACAGCTATCTGCACTGCTCGCGTCGTCATTGCTGCAGCCTTGTACATCATCGAATTCGTCGTTCTCCCCACATGTTCTCATGACGTCATTCTCGGCTGGGATTTCCTGTCCCAGCATCATGCTATCATCGACTGCGCCAGTCCTCAAGTAGAGCTCATTGAATCGAGTGATGCACCGTCTGATGCCCTGCTCCACGAGCCGTGTCCTCGTTTTGCGACCAAACTCCTCATAGCACATGACACAACCATCCCACCCGTTTGCGCTGTTCTGGTTCCCCTCACTGCCTCTTTTACCACCGCCGCGACAGTCCTCTTTGTGCCCTCTAACGTTGTCTGCCGCCGCCGCCACTTACCGCTGCCGTTTGCCGTCCTTGACATAAAAAACGGCGCTAGCACACTTCTGGTAGCCAATCCTCTTCCGTCTCCCGCTATGTTGATCGAAGGGGAGTGCCTCGGCCGCATCGAGCCCGTGGACCTTCTGTTCACCTTTGATGATGTGTCATTCCCTGTTTGCCAAGTTGACGCCTTGACTCCAACTCGTGTGGCTTCAGATCCACTACAGCGGGACCTTTTTGACCATTCCGTGGAAAGCGCTCTAGAACCGCGCCACCGCGAGCAACTTCTTGTCCTTCTACACCAATTCCGCGCCTCCTTCGACATTCCGCAATCTTCCTTGGGCCGCACGACGACCGTTTCCCACCTCATCAACACTGGCGCTCATCCACCTCTCCATCAGCGGCCGTATCGGGTGTCCCCGACTGAGCGCCGTGTTATTGCCCAACAAGTCGATGACATGCTGCAACGCGGAGTAACTAGAGAATCCTGTAACCCATGGTCGTCTCCTGTGGTCCTAGTTAAAAAGAAGGATGGCTCCATACGATTTTGTGTTGATTATCGCCGCCTCAACAAAATCACTCGTCGTGATGTGTACCCCCTCCCACGAATCGACGATGCCCTAGACTGTTTGCAAGGCACAGAATTCTTTTCCTCACTCGATTTACGCTCCGGGTATTGGCAGGTGCCCATGGCAGAGGCGGATCGTCCTAAGACCGCCTTTATTACTCCAGACGGACTATACGAATTTAATGTTATGCCATTCGGACTCTGTAACGCCCAGCCACATTTGAAAGAATGATGGACACTGTACTGCGCGGCCTGAAATGGAACATCTGTTTATGCTACCTCGACGATATCGTCGTATTTTCAACCGACTTCCCGACCCACCTGACTCGACTTCGCCAGGTCTTCCCCTGCCTAACCCGCGCCGGTCTTCAACTGAACCTCAAAAAGTGCCGCTTTGGTGCCCGCCAGCTCACAATACTCGGACATGTTGTGTGTAAAGATGGCGTTCTGCCTGATCTTGAGAAGCTGCGCGCCGTCGCTGACTTTCCGAAACCGACCACTTTGAAACAACTGCGAAGCTTCGTGGGCCTCTGCTCGTACTTTCGTCGTTTTGTTCGGAATTTCGCAACCATCATAGCCCCCCTTACACAGCTCTTGAAAGGCACCCCTAACCTCTCCTCTTGGTCGCCAGCCTGCGATGATGCATTCGCGACACTGCGCAATGTTCTGACGTCACCACCAATCCTTCGCCATTACGACCCTACTGCACCTACAGAACTTCACACCGATGCCAGTGGTGTCGGCCTCGGCGCCGTCCTCGCCCAGCGCAAGCCTGGCTTCTCCGAATACGTTGTCGCCTACGCAAGCCGTGCTCTCACCAAAGCCGAGTCCAACTACTCCGTTACCGAAAAGGAGTGCTTAGCAATCGTGTGGGCTGTAACGAAGTCCCGCCCTTATACGGCCACTCCTTCGAGGTAGTTACAGATCATCACGCTCTCTGCTGGCTCGCGTCTCTCAAGGATCCGTCTGGCCGTCTCGGGCGCTGGGCTCTCAGGCTTCAGGAATACGACATCCGTGTAGTGTACCGCTCTGGCCGCAAGCACTCTGACGCCGACGCTCTTTCTCGGTCACCGGTGCGCTCGCCTAACTCATCGTCCCCTCCTCAAGCACTCTTGTCAGCACTCACCATTGAGGATATGCCTTTCGAGCAACGACAAGATCCTTGGGTTTCTGACCTGCTGGATATCCTTGGCACTACTTCCGCGGCTACGCATCCTCGGGCACTCCGCCGACAGGCCTCCCATTTCGCCATTCGGGACGGCCTTCTCTACCGCAGGAACTACAACTCAGACGGCAGAACGTGGCTTCTTGTCATTCCGCGCCACCTCCGCTCCGAGGTTTGTGCCCACCATCACATTGACCCTCAAAGCGCTCATGCCGGCGTCCTCAAAACCTATGATCGAATTCGTCAGAGGTACTACTGGCGGGGAATGTACAATTTCGTACGGCGCTACATTCGCTCTTGTACCGCCTGTCAACAACGCAAGATTCCTCGCCACCCCGCTGGCCCTCTCCAGCCTTTACCTTGTCCAGCTCGCCCGTTTGATCGCGTGGGAATCGACCTTTATGGTCCGCTACCATGCACTGCCGCTGGTAATCGATGGGTCATCGTCGCAGTCGATCACCTGACCCGTTACGCCGAGACTGCTGCACTTTCCGCGGCGACAGCCCGAGAGGTAGCCCATTTTCTTCTACACCACTTCATTCTTCGACACGGCGCCCCTCGCGAGCTACTGAGTGACAGAGGTCGTGTCTTTCTTTCCGAAGTAGTTCAAGAGCTCCTGTCGTCTTGCAAATCGATACATCGGGCTACAACCGCGTATCACCCGCAAACAAACGGCCTCACGAAGCGCTTCAACCGTACGCTTGGGGACATGCTCGCAATGTATGTTACATCTGAATCGGGAAGCTCCAACTGGGACCAGGTACTGCCATTCGTAACGTTCGCGTACAACACTGCCACCCAAGCAACAACTGGGTTTTCGCCCTTCTTTCTCTTGTATGGCCGTGAACCATCTTGTACTCTGGACACAATTTTGCCATACCATCCAGATGCCTCTGAGTACAGTGCTTTGTCAGATATTGCACAGAAGGCCGAGGAATGCCGTCAGCTTGCTCGCACGTTTACCTCCAACACTCAAGGCTATCGCAAAGATCAGCATGATACCGATACGCCTGCTCCCACGTTCCTGGCCGACAGCTTCGTTTGGCTATGCGTTCCTGCCACCAACAAACTAGACACCAAATACCACGGACCTTATCGCGTCTTGGAACGCACATCCCCTGTGAACTACGTCATCGAGCCAGTCACCCCTTCTTCCGACCACCGCCGTCGCGGCCGCGAGGTTGTCCACGTTAGCCGCCTCAAGCCATATTACAACCCTCTGGTCGTCTCTTCTCCCTGAGTCGCCAGGATGGCGACTTCTTCACGCGGGGGAAATGTAAAGAAGACAAAGAACAGAAAAACGCTGCGGCATCGCCATCACCATCGCTTGTCTCCGGCGCCCATCTCGCTCGCGCTGAAGCTGTGCCCTGCGGCTGGTAATTCGACCCTGCTGTGCCCGAAGTACTGCTAGTGCTAGACGTTCCAGCCAACCATTAAATCCACATTTCAGCACATTAAAATTTCGACCCTTGTAGCACTTGGCACGGTATTTTGTGCAATTTTGCTTAAGAGAATCAGGTTTTGAGGTATCTGCATAAATTTTCTTGGGAAATAACCTTGGTTTAAACTAAATGACGCAACATATGTGCAACATATCTACGCGTCAGCAGCTATAATGTAATTTTACATATGCAAATTACATTCAGGAAGTTCATTATAGGCATTTCGGCATAAAAAAATACTAAAACATACTCGATTAAAGGTCGTGATATCACTGCGGATGCAGTGATATTTATAAAACTGTTTATAAAACTCTATGCGTATTTGCGAAATAAATTTTTGTATCTAAATTTGAAGGTTGTTATGACGGATAGACTGGGGCGCGTTTCAAGGCGGCTAGAAGCCTCCTTGAAACACGCCTTTTGTTCAGGTATACAGCGCAACATGCAGTAAAGGCAGACAGAATATTTCTTACTTCAGCCATTACGCAGTGTAGGTATTGCACCATCATTGTGAATATTGAAGGCATTTTACGAGACGAAAACCAGCGGACAGGACGCGTCACAAAGAAGAGTACACGTACGATGCTGGGCTATCGCCCTGTGTACTACGTTGTCCGGCGCATTCCTTCTACTTGTGAACATGCCCTTTCGGCTGGTTTATTCCCCCATCATGTACCAACCGTCCAAACAAGCTAGGCTTCTTGGAGATATATCTGTCTCTCTTCAAGAAGAGTAGCTGTGCTTCTTTATTTTTGTTTACTCTGTAGGAAGAATTGTGTTCGTTTGGCCGACCCTCTTGAGCATGATAATGACAGCCTTCCTTTCAAGTCAGTATACTGTGCACAGCTCTTTAGAGATAGAAGTTACGTCGATCGTTATCTCCTTTTTTTTTTCTAATAATAACTCCAGAAATAGCATTCATCGCCTACAGGACCAAAATTATTTACTAGATTTTTATTCCAATATGTATATATGATATGCCGAATGGGCAATTCTAGAATTATCAAAATCGTAGCTTATATTTGCGGAGCAAAATAGCCAGAGCCTGTTACTGTCGTATTGTACTACCAGTCTGCCGAGAAAATGAATGAGCGAAAGCAAATAGAAACATCCTGCTGTGTGGGATGGCAGTCGTTATTCTGAGCTAAACGGCAGTTTCAGAGTAACTAACAGTCTTCGCAGATCAGATTTATGGACAGCAAAGTAGTGCAACATAGTTACAAAGTGTAATGAAAATAATCCTTCCCCTTCAGGGGACTGTTCAACTAAATCTCGCCGACAGCTGGCGCGTCCTGTATCGCCAGTTCGTGAATGGCTGCACTTTTGCTGGAACCTTCGTGCACTGAGTGGTGTGTCCATATCGCTTCTTGCTTAATGCGATGGAGTGAACATTAGCGAAAATTCATCAGCCCAGATTACCCTCGCTTGAATGAACTGCACGAGAGAAGGGCTGCTTATTTTTGCATCGTCGCGTCGAATCGACCACATGAGTTCGCTGGAGTGATCAGTGCGCTCCGATAGTCCACTCCAAACAAAGGAAGCTGCCTTTCGTAACTGCCAGGTCCGAGGGAATTATGGCTCCATGCTTATGCAAATATGTCTCGGTCGATAATTTTGCGCAAGAAGAGACGAGATTAGAGGTGCTTTGTACGAGCTGTGTGTTTAATAAGCAGATTTCTAGCAGTCGCTTAGGTGAAATATTTTGAAGCGCAGCTCATCGATCAGGCGTTGGTCTAAGTGGAACGGATTGCAGGGCAAAAATGACGCGAGAGCCGCACGCACGTACCAACTGCAACCTCATTATTCACCGCTCTTTTACATGACTCAATAAGACAGCTATGTGCACGTAGTCCCAACAGCTACTGCGTTATGTTGCTCGAGATGCGTTCTGTTTCATACACGAGGTGTGACGAAATTCAGCCCCGAAGAACCATGCTGAAAGGGCAAAAAGTTTTGTTCGATAAGGCTAACAAATTCGGGGCACCACTTATTTTGTAAAGCGCTCTTTTCTTCATTACAAAGCTATCTCATGGCATGGGAACATAAAGATAAAACACTTTATTAGGAACACGATTAATTTTAAACGAGAGTAAATATTACATTCTCTTGCACAATGTAGGAAATTTTGTCGCTCATGCCTTTTTCATGAAGTTATTATCGCCAGTCACTGCAGAGACTTCTTATCACTACACCAATCTCGGTTTTTTGTGTTGCTAAAAAGCACTTGCTTGAGTCATTCCTTCTTTTTTGCCTTACGAACACGTTTTTGTATTCTTTTATTCCCCAAACGTCGAGAGATTAGAACCATCTTCCTGGTTCTGAGGCTGGAGTAGCTGTCTATATATTATCGTGCGTCTGTGATGAAGCTCTTTTTATACAATATAACATGGTAGTTGTTCTTTCTTCGTGTTTTCTTTATTTCTTTAGTGCTGTTTATTGAGGTTTTTACCTTTTATGACTTTTTCAGCACTATTTTCAGTACTTGTTGAATATTGTGTTCTTGCAAAGAATAAACGTGTATATTTTTCGCTTTTTACCTTTATTTTGGGGTTTGTTTCCCCACTCCGTTCTTCAATATATGCTACAGCATACATAATTGTACCCCGATTGAAAAAATTATATATTATTCTCAAGTTGCTCAAATTTACAGCTATTTGCGTGCATAGCCCTATACAAACATATATTGGAAAATTGTTTCAATCTTCCGTTGGCAGTCCCATTCATTATCACTTAGATGTCCGCATACGTGTCAGTCTTCCAGCTGGATGTAGACTAAAGATATTTAAAATATGTGTAAAGTAATAGCCGATAATATATTTTTCCGCATTGTCCTGCTCCAATCGTATTACACCCTTTTCCAGTTGGGTAGATAAAAAACCCTTTAAGCTCCAGAAAGCTATTTTAGAGCTGTGATGGGTGGACCTCCTAGTTATTGATTCTAATAAAAGAGATCGCCACAATATCTCGTTTTTAGCCGTACCTCTTGCGGCACGTGGGAATAAAGGCGTAAAAGCAAATTTGTGCATTGCACACAAGGGATGGCAACCGTAATCCTTTGACTTAAAGCCGAGTATGCGTAGGGTAAACTGGCAGACGTCTAAATGAAAAATACCAGACGGAACAAAGGCAACTTGTCTGAACACTGCTGTGATTGCCCTATTAAAACCTGCCATCCAATGTATTCGGAAAGTGCGCTGTTGAGGCAAGGAGCGGGAACTGAACCGTACGTGAAATAATTGAGGTACATTTGATCTGAAAGAATGCAGTTGTGGGCTTCATGACTTCATCGGCGAATTTATCAGATGAGAAAACCGTGTTCTTCAATGTCCATGGAAGGAGCGTGTGATGAGTAGCCTTTTCTTTTTTTTTTTGCTTTTGTCAGGACGTTTTCTTCTATATATGTGCTTCGGTGCTCCAAATAAAACTCTGATAGCGCTTTGTCTTGTGTTTCTTATATATGCCTGTCTTTTTTTGCGCTTCAGTCTAGGCTAAAATACGCAAACGTTACCAACTAGCACAAGAAAAAGCCTTGCTGATCTCCATTCGTATTTGAGGAATTTAAGACCAAATATTTGGTGATGAGCCACCCAAAGTTCGTGTTTGTGTGCGGGGAAGGGGGACATGTCTAAACTTACTTTGTTTTGAATGTTGTGTCACCTAAATTTTTGAATTGTACAAAATACTCTTTGGGAGTCGGCGACCCAAATTTTGAGGGTTGGCCAACTCCAAAAGTCATGTTGGTTTCTTCCTCGTCCCTTGTCTTTTTGAGCACTTTCATGATTGGTTTGGTTTGGTTTGTGTGGTTGAACGTCGCAAAGCTACTCAGGCTGTGAGAGACGCCGTAGTTGATGACTTCATAAATTTCGACCACCTGGGATTCTTTAACGTGCACTGACAGCAGATAATACACGGACGCCTTGCTTTTCGCCTCCACCGAAAAGTGACCGCCGAGGAAAAGATTCGATTGCGCGTCCTTAAAAACAGTAGCCTAGCGCTCTAACCACTTCGCTACCCCGGCGGGGTCCGTTTCATGGTGTACTCTAATACTAGTCACAGCCCGCCTCTAACTTTTATACTCCATAAGTCAAACCGTCTCTAAAAAAGTGAATTCAATAGCGCTGTGTTTGGCTTCATTGTTCACGAAGGGAAGGTAATTAAGACGACGACATGCAGTTCACATCGCTGTAGAGAGGTAGTTAAAACTCTACCGGACCGGCTGCGGCGATAACAGGACTGATCCAAGCCAAAAAGTTTCTCGCCATCCTGATCTTCTTATCAGACCAACCTAGGTGCATTTTGGTGATTCCGTCCGTGTACATATTTGATGTTTTGATAACTCAGTCATGTGTAGCGGGGTTTGTGAACTCGTTGGAAAAACTGATGAAATAGTACTTTTTTGTTATTCGATGTATTGTATACAAAACGGCTCACGTTTGAAAAACCGGCCTGCCAGATTTTTTTAAGGTCGGAGCCGTGCTTCGCGTTGTCGTATGCCGCGACCGAGTGACGGCTCTTCCGGCGTTGCTAGCAACGCTTTAGATGCGTGCGACTCCTGCTTATAAAAAAATCAAAATTAGTCTCCATCCGGGAATCCAGCAAAGAGACTTCCATCCCTTGGATCCCCAGCCGAGTGCTATACCACTGTGCTACACCCCGGGTCGTGAAACGCTCTTCATAATTACGCTTGTCTACCGTGAGGATGATAGCGGGATTCCGCGAGTGACAGAAACTGCGATTGGCGCGCCATTTGAAAGTGTCCGAGACTAAAATAGACAAGTCACCCAATTAGGGTGACGCCAGAGATATGAAGTCCCCCATCTGCCGTCAGCAATGAGGACCAAGCAATAACGAGCGCGCTCCAACGCCGCCGGGCGGCGCTTCTTGCCTTCCGCGAGTGACAGATGCTGCGCTTTTCCTTTCCTGTAAACAATTTATAGAACGCCGGTGAACTTAGATGCGCTCGATATGAAAGCCAAGGAGAGTTTAGCTGCTGGCGAAATTAACTTCATCTGATCCTGAGGTAGTTACTGCTTTTCGCTACGTATATCCGGGCATGGCAGAGCTAACCCATCTCATTTTTCTGAAATAAAGACAAAGCCGATTGCTGCGAGATTCCATACTCGCTTGTCACGGACATTGGGAGGTGAGAATTCTCTTACGGGTTTTTTTTTTATTAGGTCTGCAAATATTTTAACACAAGATTCGTGGTTGGGTTTGACCATGCTGAGTAGCACTTTTGATCACCGTGTATACCAGACTATCTGAAATAGCAACACCAGCTTCCTTTTTTATTTATTTCTTCTGGGGGGGGGGGGGGGGGGCAAAGGGGCTACATTTATGTGATAAAAGATTACTCTGAAGAAGGATGGACAGCTTGGTGCCTTGCTGAGAATTCACAGAGAATAGTAGAGTGCAATACTGATGAAACACAGGGAACACCACTCCTCTTTGTAATTTTATTCTTTCTTCTGTTTTATGCTGTACCATTAACGTATATGGCAGATAGCTTGTGTAAGTCTAGCCTTTTGATACGTTATTGGTTGAGACACCTCTTGTATTTGCAATCCTGTGGATGGAAGCGAAACTTCGTATAATGGCCTCCCGAGCAATCTTTGTTGAACGAAGAACACCGATGAAACCTAAGCGCCAAGAGAAACATGGCTTCCCTAAATACCAGGCACCATTAAAGCCGTTGCCAACAAAAAAAAATTTTCCATCAAATGCCTCTCTTCGTTTTGGTCGCCTTCCTTTGTGGCCGATTCCCTGTAGGTAGAAGATGAAACTGCCTGATGCGGTGAAGGTTTCAACGCTCCATATAGGTTGTCACCGCAAATGGCGGGGAGGGAACGGGAAGCGCCTTCATTGCCACGGCTTCGAGCTGCCGACGTCGTCGTCTCCTTTCTGAAGTGGTTTCCCGCGACCCAGGCTACTTCCGCCCGCGGATGCGGAAATGGTATGGTGGAAGTTCTTCGCGCGTGACTCCCGGAAATTGGCCCAGCACCTCGCGGAAACCGCACAGCTCGTCTTACGATGGAGATCTACTCCTGGACACGTGGGAACCACTGTAAAATAACTATTTCAGTTCAGAGCTACTTCTATGCAGTGTGGTAATTTAGCCTTCTGCAACGATCTTAATGCTTTAAAGAAGAGTAATTATTACATTGTTTCATTAAACGGTCATTGAAAAATGGATGCAATCCTCATTGTTGACTCGTTGGACGATAAATATGCGTCACGCGCGTGCCGGTTAAACTTCCTACGTGCTGCGGTGCATTTTACTTCTACGCTAGTACTACAATCCACGCATTTATGCTACACCCGATATCTCAAACGAGTGCCATGACTTTCATCAAACTAATCTAACAGTTGTTCTTGTACGCTTTTCACAGGTACTGTTTACTTCTGGTATAGCCTCGTGACTGAGAAAAGTTCCAGCACAACAACATGCGACCGCATTGATGTAGCGGCTAGGGCTGGACTGAACGCATTTGCAACGAACTGTAAATGCGTTAAGCCATTTAAATGCTCGCAGTCTGTATATTGCATCAGTATCGTATGCTGCCTTGATGAGGACTGGCGCCTCGTTAGGATACTGCGCAGTTTATTTCCAACCTTCACACCATATCGTAAGTCAATGTTCGCTCTATTGTTTTGTAAGCAACTCTGCAAAACAGGGGTGCATGATCAAGCATGTTTACTCGCTTCGCTGGTTCGAAGCCAAGTGAACTCGCCACAAAGTGAAGCTTAATGTTTTCGCACCGCCTTCTGAAACTGGTTTCCCCACTGTACTGATAAGCGCCTGACGCCAAGACTTGTGCCGTCACTTTCAGGGCAGACCCTGTATATAATATTTATATACATCCATTAACGTCCAGATCTTATCTCAAGGTTCGGTTAGTGAATTTGGGTTCTTCTAAAATTATCGTTTTATTGAATTTCTGTTATTTGTAAACTTGCTTTCTTTTTTTCATTTCAGAGAGGCCAATAATGAAATTAGCGGCCTGGTGGTGGTAGAAAAGTTTATTGCCAATATTACAGAGGGTGGGGGCGTAGCCCCCTACATGGTATTTGAGAGCCCCTACATGTACGGAGGGCCCTCTTAGAAAGCAAAGGAAAGGCCTTGAAGCGCTGGTCCTGCTAGGAAGTACTGGTGAGTAGGTAGACCCAGTAATCTAAGGGCAACCTCTGTTGAAGGTGGATGTAAATTAGCGGCCTAATTCGTGGTACGTGTAAATTATTCCAATGCAGTAATGTATGCGTGCTCGTCCATGTTCTCTTGCCATATGCAAAGGACAGTGTTTGAGGAAACATACTTAAAATAACGCGTGTAGTTCGGGCTTTTGCGTAGGACAGTGCGTAACAGCATGTTATAACTGAATACTCATAGTTCATGCTAGTTACATCCATATGTCGTGCAAAGATGTAATCAATGAAAGATGCCCATGACTTTGAAATTGCCCTGTCTGTCCTTTCGCGTGGTCATGTAGTTGCCTGTCACTACCTAAGGCGAACGCGTTCTCGGCGACGAGCAGCAGTACTATTGGAAGGTTCCTCCAATGAGAACGCGACTGACTAGGTTATATCTTAGGAACACAGCTGACAGTAGAGTAAAACATATATCCAGAACGGAAATGGCTTTCAAGCACAAACTCCGGTATAGCTGAGGACAGAATTTTGAGCACCCACTGTACACGCGTTCATTGGTCCCAAGATGCCATATTTTCGGCTACTCACGGATAAATGGCGCCATCTGGTGTCGCCACTGCTACCCCCCTTTGAATAGCTCTGTAACACACGGCGGTGGCATTCCTTGGAGCCAGGCCACACACGCTTGAAACTCTTCAATAATAGCAATCTCATAAAATTTAGGTAGTAATTAAAGAACGGTCCGCAGTTAGCATTGCTTCACTTGAAATATTTGAAACCGTGACGTACAGTGAGATCTGAAAATGTAGACATTAAATACATTTCTGTAATATTAATCTATTTTTTTTTTATATACAATAAATCGCCGTAGTTAAAAACCTTCACCTTTTTCCTTTCTAGCATCTATTCCCAGAGGGGAGGAAGAAACGACGTGTTTATTTCTGCCAAGGAAAAAGAACACCGGTCCGCCCGCTCTCCGCGCATTCAAGCCATTACTTCACCCCATTCAGTTTTTTTTTTTTTGTGTGTGTGTGTGTGTGTGTGCGCGCGCGCGTATGCGTGTGTGTACATGTGTGTACCAAGTTTGAAATGCAGACTGACAAAAAACCAGAAACAGTTCTTGACGGCGAGGAATTCGAGAAGGGCAAACACATCACCATCCGCTGCCTCTGTTTCCCAATCCGAGCTTGCCGTCTCGCATGCCTGCACTTCTCGCCCGCCTAGGCGTCCGGAGAAAGCACCTAGACTGGCGTTAAACCACCTGGAGCCTCGAATGATTGAGGCGTTGAGGGCAGGGCCCCACGCTTCATTACGGACGCTTTAACCGGACTCGCTTGCGAGACAGCTGGCGAAAGACGAAACGACGCTGCAAGCGATGACGGCAACAAAATTTGCTCCAGCTCATATGCGTAAGCGATTGCGACGTCTTTAGCGGAGCAGGACGCTAAAAAAAAAAAAAGCGGAATGACTGCTTCTTCTTTGCACAAAGAAGAAGAGAATAGGCAAATGGATAAAGGGAGGCGGCAAAAGGACGAGGAGAGCACAGTCGTGAGTTTTCCGTGCAGTGGCGTTTTCGAATTGTCGTCCGGGGTCAAAAATTGCGATCGACGAAATAAAGAATCTTATCAGTAGAGCTGGGTGTTCCATCATTGTTACTCATATGTACCGAATAACCCTTTCATTTCTTATTCTTTTTTTTGTTGTTGTTTTTTGCATTGTGATTGAGGCGAAAGTACATCGGTGAGCAATCAGATGATTGTTAAAAGCGATGGATGTTGCGTAAGCGAGAGCTCTCAGGAATAAACATAATCAAAAGCAATCGAGAATTGGAAGGAAACGAACCTGCCTGTGAGGCTATAATCATGTGTGGAAAGTAAAAATGTTGATATTATGGGAAAACGGTACAAATATTGCCAAATATCTACGCAACGGTTTTCCATGTTTGGATCAAATAACGTTCTCCTTATAACGCTTTCTATAAGGTATCAGACGGCTGCGGTTTGATCGTCTTGGGTCTGAGGCAGCATTTTTTTGTGCTGCTACGCTTTTCTGTAATCCGCCCTTACATAAAAGAAACAAGCAGTTTGCGGTGAACCCTTACAAACTCTTGAATTCAGCTTCTTTGTACTGCGAAAACCTCTTCACAATGGCTGCCGAATCAATTTTGGAAACCTAATTTGGATGCAGTGCAGAGACCTCTATTTTCACGTAATGGCCGTATCCACTTTCTTCGGCGAAGCCACTACCTTGAAGATGCTATTGATGCCACCTCATCCCTCCTCGACCACCTCCCGGTTTTCAACGTCGGCTTTCCCTTAAAACGTTAGCTGTATGAAAATGCGATGTTTAAGGGGCTGTCATATGTACTCTTAAGAAAAAAATTATGCATGCCCCCAATGCTTGACTTGAATAGAAACATCTGTCATAGCCTGAGTCGCTTTGGGCCGTTAAACCTTACAAAACAAACAAACAAACAATTCTTGAAACAGTCGTTTGCTTGCGCCTTATCTGCGCTATGTTTATGTTGCAGAAACTATATGAAGGATAATTAGCAGGCATAAGATAATTGGGTCGAATCGTCAACATTATCATCATCATCATCATCATCATAAGCCTGACTATACCACCTGCAGGGCGAAGGCCTTTCCCATAGTTCTCCAATTAACCCGGTCCTGTGCTAGCTGCATCGACTTGACCCCTGCAAACTTCTTAACCTCATCCGCCCACCTAACTTTCTGGCGCCCCCTGCTACGCTTTCCTTCCCTTAAATTATAATTTGTTACCCTAAGCGACCGTCCGTTATCCTCTCTTCGCACTACATTTCCTGCCCATGCCCATTCCCCTTCCTTTCTGATTTCCACTACAGTTTCAGTAACTTGACTTATTTCTCTGACCCACTCTACACGCTTCCTCTCTCTTAATGTTACCCCTACCATTTTTCGTTCCATAGCCCTCTGAGTTGTCCTCAACATAAGTAGAACCCTCTTAGTTAGCCTCCACGTTTCAGCCCTATAAGTGAGTACAGGTAAGATAGAACTTTCGTATACTTTCCTCTTGAGCGATACCGTTAAGGTGCTAGTCATAATCTGCGAATGCCTGCCAAATGCGCTCCATCCTAATCTTGGGTTCAATATTCTTAAGCAATCACACAAAGGTATATCTGTTAGCGCTGCATTTACTCATTCCATGCCATCCCCTTCCGGTGCCCAGTTTCGTTCGCTTTCTTTACGCCACAATTGTCCCTCTTCTGTCTGGACATCCTATCGCTTACGCGTCGAGGAAAACTATGCTTGACCTGTGGCACATATCAAACCCTTGCACAGTATATGTAATTGCATCCAACGCATGAGATCCCCTTATGTGAGTGGGTTGCGGTGTCACACTTTCCTTGCAGTGACGGCGCTGGAGCGACATCCGAACTTCGCGTATTGCTTTTGCACTTCCCATCGGCTGGCCTATCTATGGCAGAGCTGCGTGTGCAAAATGTATAAAAAAAGAACCGAAGGGTGCACTACTTATTGCCGTCTATGCGTATGTTTTGGACTGCGTTGTTTATCTGCTTATCGTGAGTTGCCGGTAACGTTGCTGCAGTTACAGTACTCACAGAGGTTTTCTTCACTGTTTCTGGTATCTCCCACATCAATAACTGTGTTGAAAATTGAAGAAAGTTATCGATGAGAAAAACCAAAGAAATGCAATATAATATATTAAGCTCCGCCTTCTTGCTGTGTTTGTCTAGTGGATTTTTCGTTATCCTATCTAATGCATCCAACGAAATTGCAGATCAAGACGTGTCGAATTATACGCTGTCAGTATACACGCGCTGTAGCTATAGTGACAGTGCATAAATGGTAAACTTTGGTAAAGAGTGAGCCTGAAAGATAGAACTATATAAAGGCGCCATAGACAAATATTCGGCAGCGACAATTAGTGCGACATACGCGTATGAATCCTGAACTTTTCATTAGATATGCAACGCCTGCACCCGGCGCTTCATTTGGTGCCAGCCACCGAAACACTGGGTACGTGATGCCGTCTGATATCTACACTGATCGCTCCTTCTCCACACATCCTCCTCCTTCTGTGGTGCCCTTCCCACTCTCCCCTTTGCGCGGGGTCAGAAGTGTGGCGAGGTGATTAAGGCATGCAGTCCGAGGTGCATAAGCCATCGGCATGAATCGCTATCAAAAAAGAGCCTTTCCACTTGACTATCACGTGAACGCCCAGGGGAAGTGAAGCCTTAAACACCAACCAGAACACCGCAGAAATACTGGTTGCTTCAGAATTTTCATTTCTGAAAATTCTGAAGCAACTTTATGTTTTAGTCTTGAGGTGGTTATAATGAGGAGAAACCAAATCTCCAACAAAGTTATTTAAACCAAAAATGGCGCCTAAAACTGTTTCCACAATTTGCCAAACGAGGAAAAGTTTATGCTCTACGCAAGGGCAGATTAACGTGCCGCTCTGTGAACAGAAAAAAGAGGGCAGCGGACGGTCTCATATCAATCACGTATTTTGTTTTCTAAACGTTCCCTCTCAGGAGGTTCGGCTCTCTCCATCTCAGAGCCGGTGCTCACTCAGCAAAACAAGAAGTTGAGTGGCAGAAAATTAAACAGTTATGATCCACAAATATTGTATATTAGAAAAAAAATGAAATGTGGGCGCAACAAACCCTTCAAAGTGAAGCTGAGTTGCAGGTTACTAAAATGCAGATTCCTAGCACTGTACGGTCGACACGAGAAAGAATAAAAGGGCACAAAATCTTTCTAGCAGAAAAAAAAACGACCTGCGATCCTCCTAATGCTCGTTTCCTAGAAAGATCTGCAAATAGGTGATGTGGAAGTTGAGCATCTTACACCTTGTAAGCGTACCTCAATAAGAGAAACTGTCATGCTGGTTGTCTTTTTCTGAGCGCGATAATGTCCTTAGCCTTATTTCCGCGCAGATTTATTTATAGACCGCAAAAAGCGTAGCCTTCAAAGCAGTTTCTGACCACGAAAGAATGATCTGGGGCGAGCCGTAGAGGTGCTGCCGGCATTCGGTGTAATATTCCAGCCTCGGAGGCACACATGCGTGCACCTCTCCTTCGCTATCTCTGCATGTCTCCATTTTAAGATTTGCATCTCCAACTATATTCCGTATGGAATAAAATCGCGACTCCCTGCTCGCGCTACTTCTTCACCGTTCGCAACAACCTGTCACCAGACTGCGTTTTTTGTTTTTTGTTTTTGCACAGGACTTTCCTTTTGTCCACATTCCACCTCTTCGTAGACACCATCTTTCATCGCGGCGTAGAGAACAAGTACAGTATGCGAGGCGTACGCAGCTCTTATCTGCATTAATACTCCCACGCCGGTGACAGCGCTGTCTGCCTCGCACACAGAATTGGTATAGTGAGCAGAAATATGATTTTGTTTGTGCGTTCGTCTCTGCCCGGAAGGATGAAGCGAGTGTTATTTTCTTTTAAGACTTTCCACACGTGGGAGCTAGATCATGTTCTCTACTTTTTTTCATAGCTGTCGCTAGCCATATCTCATTCTTGCTCGCGTCGTGACACTCTGTCCGTATCGATGCGGACCTCGCAAAAGCGTGCTGTGTGTGCCTGCTTGCTTTTATCTCGACTGTTTCCTCCTACTTGAGATCCGCGCTTGCTGCTTCTGCTCTCGCATTCATGGCGAATATGTCAAGGTTCAATATTTTTTTCATTATTCGGTTCCACGCGAACGAGTGATTGTCGGATGCTGGAAGAGGGTATATTCTGCTTCTGCGTTTCTTCCCTCTTCACTTTCGTCTCGTTGCTCACGTCGCCCAACCATTTACTTCTTTGATTACAGGCAATTCCTCTCACGGCGGGCTTCTTGAGAGTCCGGCAATGCCTATCTTTTCCTTCATTCGTCCATTATTAACAACCGGGAGCGGAAACCTGACTAGGACTGACCGGATGTTAACTGTCCCTTTTATTCTGTCGCACTAGTTCATGCTTGAAATGAAGTCGATATCTCCAACCCGCGCTTGATCCAGGCACAGAACGTCTCCTCCGCGATTGTATATATCTTTCGGAACTATTATATCATGTTTCATTTTTCGCGTGCCAATTGACAGACAGACATAGGACCAGCAATTCAAGCGCCGAAGCGGACAGCGCTTCTGATCTTTCCTGGCAAATATGTATGAATTCAAAATCTGAACTAGATCATATTTAAAGGTAACGATCGAAAGTGCACAAAGGAGCTGAATGTGGATGGAATAGGCCTCCTCAGTAGTATCTCTTCAGCAGGAAAACAAATCATGAAATCCAGTAGCTTTGTTAAAATATGGCTTTGTTCGCTTTGCAGAAGGCAGATAGAACACTTTAAGAAACCTTGCTTACGCTTACTCATTGCTACGCGAACTCCGCCGCTGCCTCAAAGTCACAACGGCGTGAGTCGTAGACAGCGGCTTCTATTCCTGCTTTAACTTGCCAACGATCGAGCTTCTAGGCTTGAAATGGGGGAAGTGAAATTTATTGTGTCGAGGGAGAAACTCAACCTTTCGGTACAGAGTTAATTCTACAAGTCTCAGTGCTTTAGTTTTTTTTTATATTATCGACCGCCAACTTACTCTGCCTTTTCAAATTCCTTTTCTATCACCACTCCGGTCTCTTCACATCGCAAGTTTTATCTCTTCCTGACGATAAAAAACAGGGCTTTCGAATAAACAACCAACAGTTTGAAGGTATAAAATTCAAGAAAAAATAAAATGCCGACAATGTAACTTCGGCATCCTTGATGAGGCGGTGAAGGTTTCCAATTCTTATGGTTTCATCGTGGTCCAAAAAAAAATTGACTAGCCAAGAATAAGTAAAAGTAAAAGCTAAAACAAGAGCGAGCACTTTCCTCTGACGAAGAGACCTTCTCTATGAAAATGCAACGGAAATGATGTGGCATGCTTGCAAGTGCGCAGAGTCCTCACCCTCTTTGAAATGCTGGGAGCTGGAAAGAAACTGTACCGAATTTTTTTTTTTTATGAATTTCATACCTCTGTCTGTATACCTGCGTATTGTACATAATGAACCGACATGAAACAGGGCAGAACTTCGATTCCACATTTCCTTGCAATATCCAGAAGCCCTCGTTTCTGGGGAAAAACGCGCCCCCAGGCCTATTAAATGCCATAGCGACAGTTTCGAAAGTCGAAAAGGAAATCTTGTGCCCATGCTGCAGCCTCGAACCGCCACCCTTCATGTGGAGCAGCTGAGCATGCTAAACGCTACAAATACATTGACTTTCTTGTCTTTATTGAATGGTTTGATAACAAAAAAAAACATATTGCAGACTTGCCGAGCTTCCCAAAGTTACCCACTTTGCAGGAAACACACCTAATTAACAAATTTGTAGCAAATTTGCATCCATGGGAAGTAACGAGTAGCTGGGGCGGCAAAAAGGGAGGAGCTTAGATGAGATTAAGAGTTCTCACGGGTCAAGTGGGTGAAACTAGCACAGGAACGGGTTAATTGAAGGGGTCTACACCCTGCAGTAGGTATAGACCGGCTCATCAACGATGATGATGAGTGACCTTCATACAGGACGGATCAGTTCGGCTTTAGTTCCCAAACGAACATGGTCTGTCCGCTATAAGTTCCATGCCGGACGGACTCGTCCTTTTGAGCGCCTTACTTGAGATAGTCTGATCAATATAGTTTCTATAGCCTGTTTGGTTCGAGCATTATACCAATAGTGTTATACAACGCTTTAAAGGTGAAAATGAAAACAAATTAGAACTTGGGGCGTGTCACGAGTCATTGCCCATCCCTTATAGGTGCTAATACGAGGACAACAAAGGTCTATGCGCAGATCCGCATGAATATAGACTCAGTCCTCGGAGGGTGAATTAGCTGCAAACCTCCTTGAACTGGGGTGCTACGTTCTATGACTACCGCAATGTTGCTCTGTGATGCAGCAATTATCGCCGAGAGCATATCGCAAGCATAGCTACGATATTCACAGACGCGAAGATAGGTTGCAGGATAGCAGTAGAATAAGCTGCAAACGTCACTGTTTTCCAAGGTATCTACAAACTACAAAATATTTGGTAATTACATCTGACTGCTTGGTAGTGATAATGGGAAAGCATTATTGCTTCTTCTGGTGGTCTGAATTTTTCGTCATCACCTCACTTGCAGCTTTTTGCCCGTGGTACTCGTTGCCGCATCTATGCGTCTTGCTGGAGGCTTTGTTGTATTACCTCGGATTCTCGTAGTCGAAGTTCTGGAGCGCAGATAAGATTCACACGATGAGCCTGACGCATGGACAGTGAGACACAGACACCTTTTCCCAAACGAATCCCAGCTCTTTTCACACGGCCCGCCTCATCCGTAGCGCACCTGATAGCTGTCTGCGTACATACAGGGACAATCCACCCTTTTCGATGTGTGGTAGAAGCGTGAATACGAGAAGGAACGCACAAACAAGCGCAGAGAGGGTGTCCAGGACGTGAGCACCAGACGATGACCGCAATAGCTCGCCACTACTCCGCTCGCATGCATGCTTCATTGGGTCGCATTTCGCCCTTTTTATATGCACCCGCTGACGTTGTACTGCAGTCGAGAAACCGCTGGTCTTTGGTACCTTGAATACGGCAGCTTCGCCGTTGTCTTTTTCAATCAGTGGTGCGAGTAATGCTTTCGATTTAAATGTGGTTAAGGTTTTTATGTTCTGAAGCACGTAATCAAGGAACCATCGTTGCGCGACGCTATGGGAGACGTCATGACAGTAGGAATCGTCTCAACGCATGTCATTGTGTGGCAACATGTACGTCGCTTACAATACTGTAGGTTAAGCGAGAACAGAAAGTAAAGGACACCGAGAAAACGGCAAGAGTCTCGCAGTTCCGCTGTCTGCCGACAGTGGCGACGCAGACATGCGGACCCTAAAGTGGACCCAAGTGGGCGCTCCCGCCACTGCGCAGCTGTCGTCTGCTTGCAGTGAACGCACCAATAAATGTATGTTTTTCTCGGAACGGTGTTGTAATTTGGCCTGTAATGTTATATTTTTACTCCAACATGACTTCATTTTGATTGTGGGTGTGTATGGTGCTTTTGCCAGTGCTGTAGGGTCTCGAAGATGAGACGAAAGTGCTTTACCCCACAATGCACGACAGGCAACAAGTTGTGCAAAGATAAATTGACGCCGGTTTCGGCACCAAACGACGAAGACTGTTTGAAGGTGTGGATAAATTTTATCACGCGTCACGATCGTTTACTCCAATATTCAGAATTTCTATGCGAAAAGCATTTCGAGCCGCCTCTCATGGCCCTTGTACACAGTTTCCCAAGATTTGGACATGTACTCGCAAGTGCACCGTGGCGACCAAGTCATGCAAAATATGTGGTGCCAACAAGGTCTTTATTAGTTCTGTATGAGCTATTTTCACAGTCGCTATTTTACGAAGTTCGTTTAATTAGTTTATTTCCTGTAATGAACAAAATAGAAGCTACCTATTTGGTAACCTCCTATGGCGACAATCCCTGGCGATGCGTCGCGCGACGCCGCCGCATGCCGTTGCCGCTGGTGCGTATATACAACGGGGTACATACCGCACGAAGCGACGGGACTCAGCGACTGAGGCGAATTTTTAGCGTTGCTTTGTTACCGTGGAATTGACATTCGGTAAATGGCGGTAAATTTACCCTATATCCCGTTCTAACACTAAACATCATGAAATACGATAAAATAACGCATCGCATGAAATCTTGTAATGCATCGCATTTAAAAAAGCAACAGCGCAGAGGTGCGCTACTACACTGCGGTGCAGACGTGCATTGCAAACACTGACTTTCTCCTGCTACATTCGGAAATTAATATCTAACCACACTAGCCTTTTTTTTTTCCTTTGCTACCCCACCAAGCTTTTACTGAAAAGTCTCAATGTACTCATACATGCACGGATCAGACGAAGTGAGTGTCTATAGGTTCTTCGCTCAAACCGCAGTACGAAAACAAACTTCGCTCGCAGAAAAAAGAATCCAGATGAAAGTTGAGTAGCCCAAAGCCTTCTGCGATTGGCCGCATTGCGAGGTGCTTCCGGGCGATACACGAAATTTTCTAAAAACCCAAAACCCAAAACCTGAGCGACAGCGACGAGCGGCAATGCTTTGGTGGCCCTGGCCCACCGCGCAGCTTGAACAATCATTCACCGTGGTCCGAACCACCGCTCAGACAAGCTGCACGTCGGGGACTAAGTCTCCTGAATGTTTTTCGGTTCGACGAGTTGATACATTACGGATGATCAATCAGCGCAGCCATCCACTTTTTATTAGCCTAAGAGCAAGCGGATTGTTCCAATTCTTAATGCTTCTCACACACTAAAAAACCTGAAGGTCATGAGAACGACTGGTAAACACTGATGATTAAAATAAAATGTATCTTACTTCCCCGTTTTTACTCATTTCGGCGAAGGTTTAAACTTAAATTAATTGTTTCCATTGCCTCTCAACGTATACTTCCCCACTATTCCAACCATGCTCCTACTAACGTTCATTGGTGCCCAATTTACTTCGCTATTTCTAGCGCCCTCCCGGAAAGGCCTGCAGTCGTGTGGCGCCATCTGTCGGATCACAGGGAGCTGTGAGCAATTTTGGACAACCTGCGTAGTGCTGATTGAGACACCTTTCTATTCTTAAACAACCGTGGCCTCTAGTTTGGCGGCCCATAATTGCCCGTTTCGTTTTGCACCGCGAGAAGATGTGCTCTGCGGGAGAAAAGCATCTTAACCTTACTATCTTCCTCGTGTAGTTAACTTCGCGGGAACCTGTGCAGGGCTTCACTTCTACTGTTGGAAACAATTTCCTGTGCATTGTCTTACCAGGATTTCTACTCGCCGGCGAAGCACAAGCAGTCGCTAACCTGGGGAGCTGCTCCGAAAGACGTTCAGAATAAGATCTCCGAGGGTCATTCTGCCGATGCGACGTTTTCATGGTGTGATAAAATTAGCATTTTGCTAAGCACACAGCATCGTAAACTGAGTGGGAGCCCGAGATAGTAATAAGTTTATCACGACAGCTGATTTTGTCATGACTTGTAATGCCTCGAGGGCACGTTTCTATGACTCGGCCGATGCAAACATAATCAAGAAGTGAGTTTAGCTATGCTATTTGAAGAGAAAGAACGATTGCTTTTGTTGCCATGTGCTTGCATTTTATTAAGCAGCGTAAGTCTCGTTTGCTATTCTTGGCATTACACACAAGTTATTTACCGAGATAAAATTATAAATTCGGGATATCTCCAGTGGCTGCCAAAGTGACGGTTGCTTTCGAACTGGGATATTATTAATGTCATAAATTGCATGTATCGCACTTAACAAATTCTACCCCTAATGTTCTGGTTGACTTTCTGTCCGGATTGTTTATTGAACAAATTAAATGAATGAAATTACCATGGACAAGAAGGGGGAACGATGGCAGGCTGCTATGATGCAGCATTAAAAGTGCGGAAAACGTTATTGCTGATCCCGAAGTGTGGCATATATATCTTAGTTTATAATAATATTAGAATCCAAGCCTTTATTGGCAATAAATAGCCTTTGGTGTTGTACTCTGCTAGAATTTCTGGCCATCTTGCGAAGTATTCCAGTAAATCTATGTACACCTGAACGAACAGAATTCAGGCCGCTATTCCAGTTTGAATTACTGTTTTTACCACGCGTTTTAAGAAAACCATGAATTAAGTCAAAATTGTTTTTTATTGGCACCTTAAATAATAGCTCAGTGCTCATTAATACTGTCAACATAGCGTTGTTATTAGGCGGACCTGAAAAATGTTTTCTACACATGCACCGTGTTAAAGATGCCATCCAACAATAAGCGAGTGCTCAATAAGGCTTGGTTTGCTACCGTGCTTGGAGGTATAAAACTGTGATTTCCTCTCTGCACGTGCCGCAGACTATTCAGCGCATCTCACAGATTCAGTGCGCTCACTGCTATGAAATGTTAATTGGAATTTGTTCCAGCCTAATGCATGAACCCAAATGGCTTGAAAACGTGGATACCCCCATTGTTTAATTTGTTTTTGTGCATATTAGATGCCGAAAGTTATAGTTTTCGGTATGTGTACCCAACTTTAAAACGAATTAACCTGTTGAGGAACAAATCCTACCGGTGGGTGGAATCATTCTTTTTTTATTCTGTTTCACATCTTACTTCTCAAACAGCATTTAAGCTGTCAGCGGGCGTGGCAAAATTATCTATAACAGATGTTTTGTGTTGTATCTGACAAATGCCATATACCTAAAACGGGAAAGCATGCGACAAAAAAGATGAATGTTTGTATAGATGTTACAAAAGGTGAAAAGGGTTTCAGAGGGCAGATCTCTAGTTTGTATGTGGGATCCAAAATCACGCTTCATTTATTGCTCATGTGACCAGGAAATCATCGGACGAGAGCATTGCAGGGAAATGCACGAAAAATATGATTTTCATGATATGGCGTCTGCTTAACCAATAAAAGCATAAAGAGTCAAGGCGCTGTTACAATTATTAGTACATTTGTGCTCATCCCAGATCATAGCGTTGACTCCGTTGCCCGCTTCTTAAAGTGCCTCCGTTTAACCTCAGTCTTCTCTATGTTTTTTTGGCGACAGACTGTGGACTGAGACAAGACCGCATGACTTTCTTCAGGTTTCAAAATGCGTTCGATATGCAAAGAGGAGCGCGGAAGATATTCTGCTTCGCATATGAAACGGCCCCTTAGGCTTGCGAAACTTTCACATGCAGCAGCCCCTCAACTGTTGCGCCGTAATCATGGCACGAAATTGCTTAATGGCTCTGCGGGGAAAATATTGCGCCCTTTGTGCGATCATACTTTCAAGAACGGGGTCAAAAGTTCTCAGCAGCCTTTTCGCACTTCGGGGGCTGCGTTAGTTCACAATCCGATCACATTTTCCGGAAGTCATGCCATTAAACTAATGTGTGCTAAGCACGCCGCTGATTCTTTCAGCCAAAAGGGAGGCCCCAAATTATTCATTTTATAAGCATAGAAGATAATTCATAGAAGATAAATATGAGCACACACTTAGAGTTTCGAACTTTTCACGGCATGGTTGTGATCGTACTAATCGGGTGGAGCAGCCTCAGCGAATCTGTGTTCCCGCTAGTGGTGCTTATTTTAGTAGCAGGTACAGAGGGAACCAAGTCCTGAGAAACCTGACTCTACTCTTCGTAGTGCAACTCTCAAGCTCATTCTCTGAAGCGTGTGTTCTTGGATCTTTGACCTGCCCTAACCACAGCTGTTTCTTCGTCTTCCTCCTCTCTAGTACTACATGGGGCCACCTAGAGATGGTCCCGATCGTGGGCACGGTTGCTCTCCGCTGGGATACCATGTGACTAGGAGGGGGTTTAACAGCTGCTTCGCTGCCACTTGGTCGCTAGTCTTGCCATCGATGAGGTGCGTGTCGGCCAGAATGAGTCGATGCTACGACGCAAACGTCAGGCGGAGTCTCCAGCCGATATAGCTCGCCGAAGAGCAGCATCGAAGATAAAGTGTGATCGGCTCGAGGCAAGACCAATGAGGAGCGAGCCTGGCTGAACATTGTTATTGAGAGATCACGAGAGGGGGATGCGAAAAGAAAGAATCTAGCATAAAGAAATGCCAGTATGACTGCGTATAGCCATATGCTTAGCAGAGAGTACGCCCGTCTGTTCCCGATACCCAACCTCAATAATTTTGTTATAAAATTTATTAGCGGGCGGCTTCTCTTTTTTTTAAAGGTACTGTTTTCTTTTTGCATGATTTGCTTCATGCTCACCCCTCACCCCCTCGTATAATTGGCATGATTGCGAGGCATACTATTTATGTGGTGGCAAAGCATCTGTGGCCTTGTGCGGTGAAAAGAGAGGTTTTTAGTTCGGTCGGATAACAAACAGTATACATTCAAGTTAGATCATTATAGCCTGCTCATGGTTTTCTTTTTCCTTCAAAGCAGAAGATCTATGCTAACATTGCAACTAGAAAATCAACATCTCCGTTCTGTCATTCTGAATGGTAAAACCTTCACTGGCAAATATACCCACTCTGCGCGGACAGAAGAATATAAACACTGTGCACATGCAGATAAACATAATAAAATGATTCTCCAAATTTTTGTTTTAAGTGCTGAACGTTCTACACAGATTTCTCCGGATAATGCTTCGCCCAGGAACCACACAAATATTTGTTTATGAGAAAAAAATATCTTCTTAGGGCCGCAATCCTTACTTTTCGCTGACATTTTTGTTGTCCTAATCTAACATACTGCAATGACAGCCTACTAGCAGAACAGCCTCTCACATGTGGAAGAATTGTCCGCAAGTATTATGTCCGAAATGAAACTGGCGAGAAGAACCTGATTCCTGTTAAGCACAGGCGCCGTGAATCGGCGTGCTGTTGATTTGTACACAAATACATTGAGGTGCCATGTTGAAGACAAACGGCGCCTAATGCAGCGGAGGCTGTTTTCAACTATTTGAACAACTGCAGGAGCCGCCCGCGAAGAGATCGTAACCGATTTGTAAAATATTTCTAAATTGTAATTACGCACACTTATAAACAAAGACAGCTTTATTAAATTCATAACTGCGTAAAATATGAGGAAAATGAACCTAACAAAGGGAGGCGAATAAGTTAGCATACACCTTATGGTTTGACTGCTCTTTGTTGGTTGTTTCCAGAGGATCAGGCTTCTTCGAGCTCGATAGCCGTGCTTCTGGCAACAGCACTGGCCCGGGTATATTCTGCATGATCGAATTGTCCACCCATTCAGGAATCTTACGCAGACGCGAAGGCCGACTGAAGAACGCACTCAAGGTATCAAGAAAGCAATAATTACAGGATTGCACATATGGTTCCAGCGACAGCCTGTCCTCTTTGTTCTCTTTTGCCCTCTTGTCTTTTACCTCTACCTTTTAGGAGTGTAATCCGAAAAGTGAGGTCCCCATGCGTGGCTGCTCGCTATACGTCTGTATTCATTGTTCCCCGTTTTTGAAGCAAACCATGACTCAGCGTGAAATAAACTGTCAATCTTTGCATGGCAGCCATTTGAAATGGAGCTTCCGTGTGTTGATACCGCCAGGTGCGAAGTTCGCGCAGGTATTCGATTTTTGAGCGCAAAAGGCGTTCAGCCAATCGAAATTCATCGACAGTTGACAGAATTGTATGGAGAGTCGTGCATCGATGTTAAAAACGTCCGCGAGTGGTGTGGGGAGTTCGCATGGTCGCACTGAAATTCACGACGAAAAATGAAGCGGGAGACCATCAAATTCTGATGAGGCAGTCGCGACGGTCGAAGAAATGGTGTAGCAAGATAGGAGGATCACACTCGACGAACTCTGCGTATTGATTCCTGGCGTTTATAGAACTATACTCATAGGATTTTGACAGCAAAGTTGAAATATCTGATGGTGTGTGCAAGATAGGTTCCGCGAATACTCACTGACGACCATCAATGGCAACGCGTTGACTCCTCCCGAAATGTCTTCGGCGTTATGGAGATGAAAAGGACACCTTTTTGGATTCCATTGTTACGGGTGACGAAACCTGGTCATTCCACTTCACACCTGAGACGAAGAATAACGTGAGTGGTGGCATTCCTCTTCACCGAAGCCGCGAAAATTCAAGCGAACACAGCCTGCCGGCAAAGTCATGGCAATTGTGTTTTGCGATGCATGGCGGCGAGCTGGTATTACATGGGAATATAAAAACTGTTCCAGCGCCTGCAAAAATCTATAGAGCGCAAAAGCGATTATGTGGTAAAGTAGAAGAATAGTCAGCCCTTTAAGTTATTTGTAAATTGCTTAAAATAAACGTTTCTTTCAATTTATAAAAGAACTGGAGACCTTAGTTTTGAATGACCCTCGTAGGTTTGTGTACTTGATATAGTTTTTCTTTTTGTTTTCTTTGGCTTTGTAGTCGGCCGCATCAGCATTTCAAGAATCCTTTCCTCGACATGCCAGACTTAACTAAAATACACATGCACCTACGAGCCTTTTTTAGGGACTAGGCCTAACTAGCAGGAGGGGAAATCATGTCGACGAATAGAATCTATATTTCGACATCCTAACCGTGGATATTATATCGTCAGGATATAAGGCTATTACGCAACTGAGCCACACAGATGGCCACGCGCCGGCGCCAGGGCGTCTACCGTTGCTAAGACGTTACTCTTCTGGAATGCGCAGACCGGCGAGGCGCGCCGAGTCGGGGGCGGAGCGCGCCAGCTCCGTGCTGTGTGACATCATTGCTCCCCGCGTTTGCGCAGCACTACTCCCGAGGAGCCTCGCGAAACTGCTCAACCTTGGCCAGTGTAGTTAATGCTATAAAATACAAAGGACTCGTCATCGTTTGGCCCTAGCACAGATCATATGGTCCACCCATCTACTGTAGTGGCTCCATAGATCTGTCCATAGCAAAGCAAGCCGCTCCTTACCCTGCCTCCACTCATTGCCTTTGTCTCGCATAAGTTGCCGTCACAGCTACATTTCTCTTTCTATCCCCCGCGTGACAAATGCTCAAAGTGGGGCGGATCCCTTTATGTTGGTGTGTCCACCGTTTCCAGTGACCACTCGCCCTTCGTGTTGTACATTTCTTGCTCCACTTTTCTTTGTTGCTGTATTTCTCGTGCTTTTCTCCTTTCTATGCGTCAACTCCGCACAATGTTTTTTGAGCTGTGATCCCTAAAACGCAAATGCTCTGAAACTAACACCGGAGGTGGGGGGGGGGGGGGCAGAAAGCACGGTATTTGTTCAAAAATAACTCGATTATGGGGATCCAGTGTTGAACGAGAAAACGAAGATAGCTATAGATCATGAAAACCACTGAACAAGGGTAGGGTGGGAGCCTCAGTTCGCAAGCCAAGCCAACGTTTCGACAAGTGGTGCTTTACTTTGATGATGACAAGGAACTTCATGCTACTATGACATCGTCACCTTCCACTCATACGCATTCCTTTATTTTCCTTTTCACCCATCCCCAGCGTTGAGCAGCAGGCCAGGATCTTTTACCAGATGCCGACACCTCCGCCTTTCTTTCATTAAGTACATTTTTCTCTCTCCCTCTCTCGACAAGTGGATTATCTTCGTCTGGGCAGCGCGGTAATCACTGGCGGAGGTTCATATGCACTTTTCCATCCGAAGAAGAAACGCTAGGGCGATGGAAGGAAGGAAGGCAGGGAAGAAAAATATTGGCAGTAGTTGAGCTCTGGTTAACCTGGCTGAGTTGCGAAAGCAAGTGCTGCATGGCTACGCTTAGGATTCGCTTGTGGTCGGGTGATGCTTCTTCTCCAGTTGACGCACCATCAAGCGAGCTCGTTTAGCTGCATCGGCGAGCCACCGTTTCTCCAATTTTTCTAGGCTTCGTCACTCCACAAGTGTAGGTGTTAATTCGACACGGATGCCTGTAGATCATTTTACGTCCCTTGGAGAAACTGGTTTGACTGGGCTGTTAAGGGGGATTGATTGATTGAAAACTTTATTGAGTGCATGGGAGTTCTCGGAGTTGTGGGTGGTCCGCCTATTCCGGCAGCCCAGTGGCCTGCGCCGCAGCGTGGGGCCTGCGAACCAGTCCTCGTTGTTGGTCGGGGTCCTCGCTGTGCAGAATGGCCTCCCACTGCTCCAAATTGGGATTAGGAAGTTTATGGATAAAGGGATTTAATTGACATGCCCACACCATGTGAAAAGCCGTGGCTATTTCTCCACAGTGTGGGCACTCTGGTGTGTAAAGTGAGGGGTACCATTGCTGGAGTTTAAAAGGGGGGAAGTCGTCTACACTTTCCTGTGCTACGAGAGCTGCCCAGCTCCGCAATATGGCAGCACCCTTCATCCCTTTGTAAAATCGCGTATAGAACAGCGATGCTCCCAAAAAAACGAGTAGCTGAAACGTGGGAGGGAAGCGTTACGCTATAACACATGAAACTTCGAAATCAATTATGCATTCGTCAACTTCAGTTCCTCAGTGGCAAATGTGCCTGCTGCAAATGCAATCTAAGCCTACAGGGGAACTTGGGGGCAAACACGACTGGTCGTCTTCCCTCAGCGAAGAAATAATTTCATCGTGATTGCAAGCACAGCGTCCTACAACCTCTGAAGTCGGAAAGCGCTCTGCAACACGTGGAAGCGTTTCGAAGGCGCAGGCTTGAGCAAGCCGTAATGAGTGGACAGGCGTCTGCAGTAGTTCTCAGGGTTACCTAGCCGGCCTGAAACAAAGGTGCGTTCGTGCATAATTTACCCCTGCATCTCAATCCCCGCACAAAGCAACTTCTTGTTTACTGTGTGCGCTCGTAATTGAGTGCCTCGACTGCCTGAAACAACAATGGGCCGAAATGTGGGCTTCAGACAAAGGGCCACTGAGCGGGCTGAGGGACGCAGCTGCGGGAGTTTGCTGGCTGATGCATGCACACTCAGACAGCTGCGAAAAACCGGAAGCCTCCGCTGGATAGCCTGGTCATTGTGTCTGGAAGTTGGTTCCTGTCCTAAATGATGTAAGAAATGAAATAAACAGTTGATCCACGCCTTCTAAAGAACTTAACGTGAGGGGCTGCGTGCGTGAGAGGCAATGAGTAGGCTGTGTTCTTGCAAGAAGATTAAAACAATTGCTTTAAAATTTTCAAAAACAGTGATTCACATGTCAACAAGTCTCCCATCCACAAAAGAAAAGTATTTTTTTACACGTTAATTTCAACCAGGAAAAGAAAGCAGTTTGTTTTTTATCCACGGGATTTATGATCAACATGTGCTTCCCTTATGACCTGGACAAAAGTAAATCTTTTTTTGCGGTCAAGGGTTAGCTCAGAGTAGGGACTTCGATGGTTTGTTCTGTCTCCACTTTCTTTATGTCTTTTTAGTATAGAGCTGTCTTTTTTTCTGCCGCCGACTGCCATACTATGTCAGTACATTTTATTTATTAATCTATCATAAGATACTTTCAATATTCGTTGAGAGTTTTCTACGAGGAAAAGCGGGACCTGTAGCAGCCTTACCAATTTACAGTATCGGTACGGGTGGAACCAAAATTCGCATATGTGCACTGCGCAACATTACATCTTGAGAATAACAGTATTAACGATCAAATTGCTCTACCCTTTATTGCAATAGCAATTAGCTGTTTTGCATGATGTGTATATGGAGGGGCTCTTTCCGGTGGGACATCACTTAAATTATTTGTAAATAGCTGGACAGTTTGGCATGGTTTAAACTGCCCTATTGCTGAAGAATTCGAAAGCATGAGTAAAAGGTAACAATGTATGAATACGATCAGCAAAAGGAGGTATACCTTCGCTATATATTCAAGAGTTGCGGGGTCCGCATGAGAGAAAAGTTAAGATGATTCTTTTGAAGACAAAGTGAGTAGCTTTCCTTTGCGTCCTTTCAAGTCTAAATGCACTGATTAGGGCATAGATAAAGCATATCTCTTTGGCGTATTCAATGACTGTTCAATAAAGCTGACGTAGAAAACGTGTACGCTTTGACTGGCAGCATTAGATCTATACCGTTTCAGCAAGAAAATGTTTATATAATGCCTCGTTAGCCATGTGTTTCGTTTGCTTGCCAATTAAGGTCAGGAGAAATTACTGCATCCAGAAACTTGTACTGAGTTTCTTTCAATTAAAAAGTGTTGCTAGAAGCGTTCCTTTGGAATTGACAAGGGTGGCTCCAAAACTTCCTTCGAGCTACCACTTAATCAAAAGGAGCGGCTTAACTCGTTCAAGACATTGGACGTTTTCTCAGAAGTAATTGTTTGACTTATAGTTTATGGTCAAGGTTGAAGACACATCAAGGGTCACAAGATCAAATCATTGTGGTCAGTCATTCGTAAGTCTCAGCTACACCTGCCTTAGTTTAAATTACTTACATGAGGTCGCGTTTTTGCTACGTCCTTTAAAGAGCTCAACCAACTAGAGCCACTGCACACGATGTTCGCTGAGTGCAATTTTCATTTTAAAGTTTCGTAAGGAACGCGCGGCCCGAGTTAACAAATAATTAACTCCAGCATGTCATCTTTATCTTGATGTTATTAACTCGTCAGCCAGTCAGTAACTGGCCTTGTCATCAGCCAGCTACCACCTTCTTCTGATTTCTTGAGACTGCGAAGTTCAAATGTGGAGTCCTAGGGTATCGGTGGTTTCTACGGCAGCCACCAATGTAGGCGGCTAGGTTGTATGTTGCTATGGCAAGTGCTAATGGCGTCATTCCCACTGATTACACATTATGAAACGGAGTACCCAGTCAGAGTGACGACGCACGCAATTTAGTAATCCTAAAGGTGTAAATCTCAGCACTCCAAAAACGCACCGGCAGAGCTGAGACAATCCGGGCTGAGGCAAAATATAAAGTTTGGTGGCCACTGCCTTGGACCGCTGAGCCACGCCGGTAACCGGTGTGTTTGTGAGCTAAGCTTCCAGTCTCACAGAGCTCTTGGGATGTCGTCGTGGCGTGTAACGAAACTCATTAAAGGCCTGAAATCAGCCTTTTTGGCTCTAATAGAAACACAACGCACCCTAAAATACTTTACTAAACGTGACAAGACGTGACAAAATAAGCTAATAGAATGAAAACTACGCTAAACTATCGGCAAATAATGCTTCAGCATGTATAATCGTGCTGAACCCAGCTGAACCGCCACTAAACGTTTTGGCTGAGCGATACCCTAGAAACCACACGGGAAATGATAACAATATTGTGTTTTGTGTGCAACCAATATATTGACTACTCACTCACGGGTTTTTACCATATGCTAGTTTTCACGGGACTGCACTGCATTCTTTAGGGGCGCGTAAGTTGTAATTCGTTGTGGTGGTTTTATGAAGCCCATTAACTAGTTAGCGCTAAAAGAGAAACTGGTGTCTTTGAAATCGCAACACCAGATATTTGATATTAAATGGGGATGACTACGTTAGCTTTCAATCAATTATTAATACTCGGACAAATAATACAATGTGCGTGTGTCCTAAGGCGAGCTCAGCGAGGACAGAAACCTCGCGTAGAGCAAAAGGGCAAATGCTTGCTTGATCTTGAATTTCAGTACGATTCGAGACCGCGAAAGCGGGGCCCCTCGATCCTTTTGGCTTTAAGAGTTTGGCTTTAAAACTCTTAAAGCCAAAAGGATCGAGGGGCCCCGCTTTCGCGGTCTCGAATCGTACTGAAATTCAAGATCAAGCAAGCATTTGCCCTTTTGCTCTACGCGAGGTTTCTGTCCTCGCTGAGCTCGCCTTAGGACACCTTGTATCAAATACAAGGTGTCCAGGGATGCAGGGTAACGCTAAGCTCTCGACGAACAAATATCACCTTAAGGTAGGCCGATGCATGAATGCCTCAATCCCTGTAGAGACAGTATAATTTGATGACAATCGAGCATGCTCTAGAGAACGGCGGTAACAAATTACGCGCAAAGAATCATTGGGAGTGTTCGTTATGAGACATTATTATATATATATATGTGTGTGTGTGTGTGAAAAGGACATCAGTGAATTAATAAGTATAAGCCGATCGATTCGGTGTTCTCTTCCTGCAAGATATTTACGAACGAAATAGCAAATATAAATCAGGAGCCTCAAATGCTGCTCGATAGAAGTTCATATTTAGTTATACTCTACAGCCGACCGCATATAATACTAGGAAATCTCTCGTACAGTTTTCACTTCTAAAGACTTGTACTTATTCGCTCCGTCACAGTAATATTAAAGGGCCTGTTTTGCAAGCAGTCATTTCTGCCCAAACATTTCGTAATTTTTTTGGCTCTCCCTTTAAAACTATTATCGACAATTTCATTAAGTGTTCTTTTAGTTTATCTCGCTTAAAGAATGTGACGTAAATGTTGAATAGATAGGGCTCAGCTAAGTGGTACGGGACGCCTGCCTTTCAGCGAGACAAATTTTCACTGCTCTTTAGGGGCACAACTTCATGGCCCAAAAAACAACTGTTTTTTATGCGTCATGTCTTCTAGAAGAAAACAAAAAAGATGCTCCAGAGTTTCTGCATAAACCCGCAAAAAGTCAGAAAACTACCAAATACCAGTGCAGGCGCAGGTACGGGACCTCTTTTATGTCGCGCCTAACCGCCGCGCCAGCCCTATCCAGTGATCGAATTTCAATGATCGACAATTCTGTCTGCCCACTGGAATCGAGAAAAGACAACGAAAATCAAATAGAAGTCGGAGAATAAATCAGAGCCGGGGCGACTATTTTCTCCCGAGTAGGTATCAGCCGATCGCTGTTGGCTTTCTTCGCCCTCTAAGAGAGACGCAGAAGTTTGGTTGTCATCTCTGCGGCGATTGTTCTGTCGGTGATGACGATCATTCTTTTTTATAATATGCAACCCCAAAAACGTAAGGAAATGGAGAGCAGTGACCAAAAAGGTGTCACGAGGTTGATCCTAATGCGTTTTTTCAGGTGCTGACTCCCCGTTTAACAGCCAACAAGAATGCAGCGAGTACAGAACGATAGAATAGACTGATGAAAGTAATAAAGGAAGCAAGCAAATGTAATCCGTTACAATATCCCGTTGAAGCACAGTACCATTCCAAGCTAAACGGCGTCTCACCTCATCTCACATTTCAGAAACGCGTCTCCATGTGTTGCAGTAGTAAGAAAGAATGTAACATTCTACCAATCGTATTATTTTCTGAATAAAAGCCCGAGCAGCTGCGGAACATTGTGATGGGTTTCATATTACAAGTCCTCTTTCGGCTTTGAAATGAGAACCTACGAAAAAAAAAAATAATAAAAAACAGTCATACGACTGTGGCTTGCAATATTCAGCCGCGAAAAAATATATATACGAAGCTTACCTGAAAGCAGCACTTTTCATAGTCGGAATAAAGATAGCACATAACGCCTTTAAAAGGCCAAATGACAGCCTCTATTCCTTGTCGTCGGTTGTTGTCGTTATATTTTTTTTTCAGCATACTCCATAGTTAGTAGCATGTAAAAGGGCGCAATAACGCCTTCTCCGCGATACCTGTGATACTCCTTGTAGCCATTTCCTTCCACCCCATTTTCGAAGCAATGAACGCAGCAATTTGTTGCCTGTACGAAGAAAATACCTGGTTATTAAACGTATAGGCTGTAGGGAATTCGACCTTTTCTTTTTATGATCGCAGCTTAACTTCTATCAGTGTTAGTAGATTTAAAAGTCAGTTGTATATTGGAACGAATTTGAGCGGCTAGTCAGGCTGCACTCTTACCCAGTGGACAAAAAATGGAGAGGAAACGCATAAAACGCAAAAAAAAAAAAGAAAAAAAAACAGGTATCCTCATTCGTCCCACTTATCAGGATTCGGCAATCAACCCGTATTATTTCGTCGGTAGGCTTTGTTTTTGCGGTTTACATCTCATGAAATCCAATGCGCATTCAGGAAGAAAAAACTTGTTCACGCAGAGCGCTGGCCACTGCATAAGAGGAGCGAGTTCAGAGACCTATTAAAGCTTCACTTTTGCCAAAATCTGTAAAAGACATTATGCAACCCACTGTTTTGTGTAAGGAGCTTTCTCTAAGCATTCATCCTTCTTCTTAGATGAGGGGCGTTTTTATTCGGGGCGGGAAAATAGACGACCGGAGTTCTGAATACATCGACGGACATTTTATGCATTCTGTTTCATTTTTTCCAGGCAAGATTTTGGTTTGCTTTGGTTTGTGGTGTTTGACGCCACTAGGGAGGGCTTCAGAAATTGCTACTACCTGGGGTCTTTTAACGTGCACTAACATCACACGGCACACGGGTGCCTTTTTTTTTTCGCCTCCATCGAAAAGCGGCCGCCGTGACCGGGATTCATTCCTGCATCCTTGGGCCCAGTAGTCGAGCACCCTAACCACAAGACATTTTTTCCCATAGTGTTTACCGCTTTAAACGTCGCGTTGCCAGAGCTGCTGATTTCGTTTAGACGAATAGCCAATCTCAGCTGTACGCCTTTCAGTGCTTCGCCTCGCTTATTTTCCAATTTATCTTCTCCCGCTGATGAGTTTCACTACGCGCCTTCGCAACTCTGGTCTTATTTGCATGCTATCCTGTTCTTTAATTTGCTACCAATGCAGGGCAGCTTCCGGGAAATTAGGATGTACCCCGTGGTTTACATATCTTTGGAACGTTTTGGGCTGCGATGTTCGAGATTCCTCTTTTAAATTTCTTAATAAAGCGATACAAGGTGCCTTGCCGAGGCGGTAGCGTTATAGGAGAATAGGAGGGCTGATTAGAATAGGAGGGCTGATTTACCGCGGAAACTGGCAGCGTCAACAATAGTTGGCGCTTTCATCTCGCAAGGAGACAAACTAATTTGCTTTAAGCACTTTTGCTTTTGTGAGATGTAAGTGCTGTTCAATATAGGTTTATGCGATTAACCACGCAGAATTATTCAGGGTGTCTAGAATGGCTGTAGGCATTGCTTCTTATCATGTATGCCCAGCTTAATAAATGACAAAATAAAGTGAACACTTCCACATCTCACCCAGCCTGTCTGAAGAGGCTACATGCTTAACAATGTTTGACCAAACTGCAACAATATGCTAGCGTTCCCTTTCCTGGGCACCGAATGTATTCGATTATTGACTAGCAACTTCATTTTCTATAATTTTTTCAGAACAAGCACAAGATCCCATTTCCAGCAGAAGGACGGCGCACCTTCTGTTGCATTGCACAAAAACATTATGCCGATTCCGGCCATCAGTGAACAATAATATTCACATTCACGGGCGCCCTATGAAGGTGATGCCGAGAAAAAAACCCGGGGACTCTAAGCCCCACTCTTAAGGATGCGATGCAACAAGCGAGAAGCATTCTCCTTAGCGAAGAGTGGTAAGCACCAAATCATGTGAAATATAAGCCGACATGCGTATATCTAGCCAAGCTTCAACCAATCCTAGAACCTTCATGTGTAGCCAAGGAGTAGCGTGTCGAACACCAGGAAGGCTCGATTCGCCTCTCGCAGAAGCAACTCAATAGGTAATTATTGCCAACTGAATCATGTCAAGTGGCCTCGTGACGTCACATAACCCGCTGACCAAGCAGTGTCTGGTCATGCCAGCTGCGAAACACCACTGCCAGAGGTATGCTCGACCTCGTTTTCATACGCCGACCACAATGTTGACGCTGGAACTTCTGCGTAACTGGAACTTAGCGTTGGCACGTAACTAAGAAAGCCGTAAGGTGTACTCCAGGTACACCAGTGGTCGAACTCCAACGTAAAGAGCGGCAAGTTTGGATACAGCCTATGTAAAATTTTCATTTTTGTTTCAATGCTCATGCCGCGTAGAAATAGGAAAATTATAAACTAACGCTGGAGGAGGTTTCAAGTTTTATAGCGAATATAAATGAAACCGAAATTTCAATGTAGGGGCTACTATGTACTACTGGCAAGGAAAGTTTTTAGGAAAAAAATAAGCAAATTATTTAGGGATTTCTCGATTTCAATAGCTAATGTCACAACATGAGAGTCCGACTTTCAGACGCTAAGTCTGGTTCCCAGAACCCGACTAACCACAGAGATATATTGGCTCCGATTCCTGATGATGCGCTCTGAAAACTTTTGTCCCCAGTCGAAGTTGTGGCTTCTTTGTGATTTTCAAAACTGTTTCCTTCCCCGTTCTTTTTTAAGAGTTATATTTGGCGCAGCCGTTAAGGCTGTAGCTATATTGTCGCATCTGTCTGTTTCCTTCTGCCCAGTAAGCATAATAAAAGGAGACCAGCGGACCGGTCCCGTAATGGTCCCACGATAAAATATTATGCGAACTGGCACTTACTTCTCCCCATTACGGGGCTTCCCATTTCTCCAGAAGCCTACTTCTATTCGTTTTTTTTCCTAACATGAAAACGTTTACAACTTTATGCTAACTTTTTTTCACGATATTTTATTTTGTTCTGACGCGCTTCCTGCTGCCGAGAGGCGGCATAGGAAGCAAAGGCTCTCTAGTCTCTTTTTTGCGAAAGATGTTGATATTGTATTTTCTTCTGCTTGCGATGCTTGAACTATAGTTAACGCCTACAAAGCTATGCAGAGAAGACAATGATAAAAATTACAAAAGTAATCCTATCTTATCCAACCCTTTCTTTATGTCCACCGCCGTTACCAGACGACTGTAGTAAGCAGAGCATATAAGCCGTAGGCGCCGTTAAACTGCAATTACTCACGGAGCCCTGAAAGCAAGAACGTCGTACAAAAAGCACACGAGAAAATCACTAAATATAAACGGCCATTCAACTAAAAAGGGCAAAAGAAAAAAAAAGACGCACACAGAAGGAGACAACCCGCGGTCCGACATTGTGGCGTCTCGGAGAGCGTGCGTAGTGAAAGAGAATCGCAGCTAACCTCCTTTCGTCTTTTCTGGACTCTACCAATAGCGTCTTCTTTTCGTCGCGTGTGGAATGGTCTTCCTGAATCGTCTTGTCGCGGTCCGGCAGAGCGTGTTATTGTCTACCAGGACCCCTTCGTCTCCGCCCTTCCTGCCTTCCACTTGCCTTTCCTCCCCCTGTACATGACCCTCCTCCGTCCGCCACCGATCATTTCTTGCTCTTTATGCAGGTCTTGCACCACTATACTGCCTCCAGCGGTCATAAGATTGGCCCCTAATAGGCGTTCGCAGATTGAACCTCCAGCAGCACTGGTGGCAAAGTTGTGACAGCGTCGGTGGCATCACCGAGATGCTCTATTAGACCCCAGGATGCGTCGCACCATCGATTCTGCAGCGGCACTAATGGTTTACGCGGTCGTCATTGTCGTCCCCAGCGCAAAGTAAAAGGCCACAAGTCATGGGCGCCCCCGTCGTTTAGGGCGCTGCGCCGATGGTCCAGAGAAGCAAATGTCGAGTTCAGTCGTTTGGCCCAGATGCCCAGTACTCTGGGCCTGACTGGACTGGCCTCATTGGTGGCGCCATTTCGCGGTTCGATCGCAGCCACCGTAAAAGATGATAAAATGGTTCTCTCATTTGCGCTCCTGCTTGTGTTCTCTTTACTTAGATGTAGTCTGAAGTGGATGTTCGTGTGTGTGTGTGAAATACGAATGAAGAAATGAAATAGGAGAAATTGAAATGAAGCGCTTTACAATATATATATATATATATATATATATATATATATATATATATATATATATATATATATATATAATGTTACCATATTCATTTAACCTACAAGTGAAATGTACAAAAAGTTATAATATTGAGAACAGTTCGAAGCATCGGCGACAGCATAGCAGTCCTAATACCTGTTCCGATAGGAAAAAAAAATCTCGAGGAATATTAGGCGACCGAAGTGATGAAAGGCGAAAGCCTGAGTGCTGCGCCAAATTCGTACCCGCCTTCAGGTTCAAGAATTTCGGGGAGATGACATCAGCTCATTAGCGACGAGATCGTGGTCCTTGTATCTCCACTCTTGTTCTACGTTTACTGTTGTGAGGTTGATTTTACCGGCTGCGCTGCTGTAATATTAATTATTGAATTAATTGAACAAATGTCACTAATAATAATTATGTATCAGTGATTATTTGTTCTAAATTATTATTTATTAGTGATCAATAATTGGGTACGTTTACTGTTGTGTGATTTTACCGGGTGTGCAGAGTTAAGTAGTAATAATTATTTAATTAAGCAACAAAGCACCAAGTCATTGTCACCCAATAATAATTATGACGATTATTAGTGAAGCGCCCTGTATAATGCGCACACTCCCAGACACCCTTAGAGTGAGGGGGGGTAGCTGTTCCGGTCGCAAAAATTCCTTCGTGCCAAGTAGCAGCCCCCAATTCATGTCTTCCTGGTTGCGAAATTTTACGCATCAGGCCTGTTTTATGTCATCATTATCATCATCAATATCCCAACTATACCCACTGCAGAGCGAAGGCCTCTAACATATTCCTATTGCTCCAATTATTCCGGTCCTAGGCTAGCTGCATCCACTTGACCCCTGCGAACTAGTTAACCTCATCCGCCCCCCTAACTCCACTTCGTCCCTTAAGCGACCGTCGGTTATCTTGCCTTCGTACTGCATGTCTGACCCATGCCCATTTTTGTTTGATGTGCTTAATATCAAAAAGAGTATTTGTTTGCTTCTGCGGATGGTCAGCAGAGTCATGCAAGATGCCAGGACCATGACTTATGGCTACCAATTGCTGCGGTTATAAATTTTATTGTAATGTATGGATACCGCTAAAGGCTGTTTATTCTCTGATTGTCATCGTGAAAACTGAAATTCACACAGTCAGTGCAATTTTTTTTACATTACGGTGAAAGCGCCGTCAAAAGTTAGGAAAAGCTTAAGAGGTAAGTGTAGCCTAAAGGGGAAGGTATTAGTGAGTAATATATTTGCCGCATTTTGGAGACCGGACGATGCAAATTCGAGTACCGGGACCGATGGGCAAGTGCTTGTTTTCGCACCTAGCTGCTACATGCATGCGCACAGCCTGAGGGAAGGGTTTTCATAGGCTGGAAGACAAGTATAGCTTTTTCGAGCCCACTTTAGGCGCCAAAACGGCACTTGAATGAACACAGGCAGCACACCTGATTGTCCAAAAGAGGGCTCTTTAAGGCCCATGGTGGGGGGTCGGCGTATCGCCTCCGCTTAGATGCAAAACTGTCAGTGAAAGGAGCACGGGGCCATGCGTGTGATAATGCCAAGGAGATCATTCACCAAAATGTGACATTGTGCCAAGGAATCCATCCACAACCGTCAGATGGCACCATTTTTCCCGCGCATGCTCGTGTTCTGCGACCCTCAAGTGAGGAACAAGGATGGGAAGCACCAGAACAAGAACGATGTAGTGCAATGCACTGAACATCGTCTGACTGAACGGTGGAGTACTCTGTTTAACGACTTGATGCTGAGCGCTTGAAGCTGAGTGAAGTGTGATCTTTCCCCCCCCCCCCTCTCTCTCTTCGTATTTTTTTTTAATATTTTCTTCATTATTTATTTTTCTTTTTTAATTTTCCTACATTGGCCTTTATTTGTCTATCCATATTTTTATTCATCCGTTTTCTTATCCCTCTATCCATCTATCTGTGCATTTTTCCATAGGCACGTTTCATCTCACCTTCTGCAGCAAACATTGTCCTTATCATCGTCGTGTCCAGGCAAGACATCAACATGTTGTCGCCCAAAGCCGATCACGCCTCCTGTAATGCATTGACACGCTCTTGCGCTGTTCATTGAATAGCGTCCTCTTCATAAAATTAAACTTGCGTCGCTTCATTATTTAACCTAGGTAAATACGCCGTAAACGCTCGCCACCGGTCTGCATGTCAATAAAAATGTCATGACACTTTTACTGAATTAGTTTACGCCAACATGCTAACCAGCGGGTTGTGACAGCATCGCTAAATCAGCTTAAACCAACAAGTGGTCCTTAGAGCATTCCTAAATGAGTTTACACAAAGATGCAAACCAACCAGTCTTGTAATCAATGACAAATTAAAATAGCTAACGCTCGATAGCTCGGAACTACCTTTTTTATCTTTATAAATAGCTCGCCTTCCATGGCCATCTTGAGGAATCAGCCAAGCGAAGTCGGTCAGCACGTTCTGGCTTTCTTTTGTTCTAATTCTAATTCGCATTTCAACTAGTGCTGATTGGAGGGGGGAGGAGGGGGGAGGGGGTAAGGGTACTACAATACTTACTACCCTTGAATGTATTAATTTATTGTAAAAGATATATATCCGGAATGCACGTGATCCATCCAATTGACATCCTAGTGCAGCTTTGTTTAGTCGTTTTTGAGGTAATAAAACTCGAATCTTTGTAAGTATCGCCTTATAGTCTATAAAGATCAGAAATTTAATCAACTTGAGAAAAAGCAATAGTCTTTCCAACAAGATGTAGGGAAGAATTGATGCCGCCAACACCTCGACAAAATCTTTCAATAGCACGCTTTCAATCCTTCTATCTCTACTGAATGGGTATATCCACACTAATTTCGATTTGTCTTCTTGTTCTTGTTCAGAACTTTGCAATATGTTTTTTAACATCATGGTTTAACATTACTGATATATAAATTGGCTATTTGGTGTATTCTTCGTAGTTGCATTGATATGTCTTTGTCTTTAAAATTCTACAAATATTTGTGTTGCCTCTTTGCTGATGGTTAGGTTTTTAGACCCATCAAGCTGACCATAGCAGCTTCTTTCTGACTCCACCGTCAGTATTGTTTGATGAGAAATAAACATTTAGAAAGGTTTCTGTTGCTCCTTGCTGACTAATAGGATTACATACCTGCCACGCTTACCAGGGCAGCTTTATTCCACCCCACCGCCATCAGAATTGTTAAATTGGAAACAAACTTCCAATTGATTTGATTCCTTTTTCATACTTCAGCTAATGTTGCCACCAATAATTTAAGGTAGAAAAGAAGGTACCATGTGCCGAAAGGAAGACTTACCATTGCAAAGTAAACTTGGGAATTGGCATGGAACAAGATCAGGTAAAAAAAAAAGCCAACCTGGATAATTGATTTCTCTAAGAAGAATTTTGATTTCATTTTTATTGTATTAGAACTAAGGCATTGTACGCATACTTAGGCTGGTTACGGCTGCCAATACGTATTTATCTTTCATAGATACCTTGCATTAGAGGCTTATACTTGACATGTTTTAGAAAACATCTATCTAGACACCGACGTTTTAGTTAGAATACAGCCCGATTGCCTGCGCTTAGCTTCTAAGAATGCTGAAACTCAAAAACGAAGGGCTTATATAAGCGCCCTCGATATTCACAGAGCAACACACGCGTAAGAGTCACTTCCACGCGCTTTTAGCCTGAAGCGACTGCAGGCACCCCAATTTAGTGCCACCTCGTGCTTAGGCGGGTTCAGGACAAAATCGCTCTCTGCTTGCCCGAACCTAAATATCCGCGAGGTACCCGAGCGTTGAGTGGACGCTGTTCCCTATCCTGCCGTAGAAAATTTATTGTCGCTCGTTCCCTCTTGTCCGCTTGGATGGCCGGTTTTTCGCCCGTCTTTTTCTGTGCTCTACAATCCGGATGACCTGAACGCAGGGCGCGAAAAATATAGGCGACGTTTGTGCTCTTGTGCTCGCATTTATTCGAATTTTTATGCGCTGCAATTTCTTGGGAATAAAGGCGAATCGGGTCAAAAGTGTTTACTTTCGCCTATGTTTCGGAGGGGCAGATATTCAACTTCTTTTGGCAAGAAACGACGCCTAGGTGCAAAGAATGCTCAGCCAGTGTCATATTTACCATTGTCGTGGCCATGGCAATCTGTTCTAAGCTACCGTCAGAACCCTAGATCTAGTCTCTTCTCCTTGAATAAAACTGAGCTGTCGCGTGATATTAAAATGTATGAAAGCTTATCAAATTACGTTACTCCTGGACAGATATCGCTTTGCATTCAGCAGCTATCAGCTGCTTGAAAACTATGCAAGCAGTGAGATTTATTGACCCGAGAATGTTTACAGTGCTTGATTTCAAGAATATTATTCTACCAGGTTTATAAGGTGATCTTTATGGGCCATTTTGTTTTTACTTTCTACGCCAGGCAAAATGGCGTACTGAAAGGCCTTTTTTTGGCTTACACAGGAAAACTGTCTCTTCCTTTGATACCGTGCGTACCATTTTTGTTTATGACAATACATGAATAATATGTACTTTCCCGTTGTTGTAATTAAAAAGCACTTTTATACAGCGGAGGCTACACGAAGAAACCTCTTTCGAAGTCATACCTCTTTCCTGCTTTCTGTGGTGTTATATGCTTCTTATACGCGCCTTGTTTTAAGCCCCGCTCTAGTTAGCGAACAGTGATTTTAACTCGTGAGCGTTAAGGCCCGTAGGAGTAGTTGGTGTTGTGAGCGAAAAATCGGGAGCATGAAAGTGGCAGGTCGTGGTTGGCAGGTGACAAGAGCCAGCATTGACTGAACGGTGGGTGATGTGACGTCATCCCAGATTGTAGTTCAGAGGTGACATGAGAGGGCACTAAATGTATGGCAGGTGATGTGACGTCATCCCTGGTCGTAGTTGAAGAGCGACATGTCGTAGTTGAAGAACGACATGTGAAGTCGTTGCAAGTCGTAGCTGAGAGGTGACATGAGCGTCCACTGATTGGACGGCGGGTGTGATGTCATCCGAGGTTGTAGTTGAGTTGTGACACGAGCGGGCACTGACTGGATGGCAGGTGTGACGTCATCCAAGGACGTATGGAAAGGTGACGTGAGCGTGCACTGATTGGATGGCAGGTGCGACGTCATCCGAGGTCGTAGTTGAGAGCTGGCATGGGCGGGCAATGACTGGACGGCAGGTGATTTGATGTCCTTCAAGGTCGTAGTTGAGAGGTGACATGAGCGGGCACTGATTGGACGGCAGGTAATGTGACGCCATCCGAGGTCATTGTTGAGGGGTGACATGAGCGAATCTTATTCCGACGGTCGGTTTGTGACTTCACGACACCTCGTGCCATGACCAGGTTTGTAAGAGCTGCCAAATCGGCCATGGCATTTGTTCTCGTGGTCTCACACAACACACCAGGCAATAAATGCTTCACTGTATCGCCGGTTACTGGCATCTCTATTTTATTTCATTTTTAAAGGAAATGCCGTCCTGCTAAAAAGCTACTAACTCGAATAAGCAGATCATATGAGGTGAGAACAGAACGTAGAGCCTTTGATTTGATTGATTGATTAAAACTTTAATTTCCACCGATTTAGGAGGCCCCCTACTCCCCGCTCCTGGCACGCAGGCCTGAGGAACGGGGGCTGGAACCTCCGCGACTAAGGACTGGCGAATATACATTGGTTATTCGCGGCCTCAGCCGCCAGGCGGACGGCTTTCTGCTGGTCAGCGGGGACGTCGCTTCGCAGCAGGGTTACCCAGGCTTCTCTACTTTTAATGTTGTCCCTAGCGCCCGGAGACTTAGGGCATTCCCAAATTATATGGTCGAGGGTCCCCCTCGCTTCGCAGGCTTTACATTTATCGTTTTTTCTCTCCTCTATCTGGGTTTGAAACAACCAGACAGGGTTCGGGAAATTTCCGGCTTGTAATCGCCGCCAGGCTATGGCCTCTTTATTATTTAAGCTAGGATCCGGTGGCGGCATCAGACGTCTTCCTAATCTATAATTTTCGATTATTTCTTTATAGGTTTGCAAACGTTCGTCCATCGCCTGGCAGTCGGGCGGCTCCGCGTTTGCCCGGAAGTAGAGATCTCGGGCTAAATCATGGGCCGCCTCGTTGCCGGGGACGGACGTGTGTGCTGGGACCCAAATTAGGGTGATTTTGCGATCAATTTTAGTTGCAGCTTTTAGAATTCGGGCGGCTTCTTGTGAGACCCTGCCTTTTCCGATATTCCAGAGAGCAGTTTTACTGTCGCTAAAGATCAATCTAGCCTTCGTTCCGACGCAAGCGAGCGCTATTGCGACCTCTTCAGCCGTGTCTATGTTTCTACTTCGGATGGTGGCGGAGAAGACTGGTGCGCCGCTACCATCGACTACCGCGGCGACTGCCGCCCCTGATAGGCCGCTTGCAGCGTCTACGTAGGCAACTTCTTTTACTCTGAATTCTTTTGTACTTTTAACCAGTGCTTCTGCTCTCTTCTCCCGTCTCTCCTTGTGGTATTCTGGGTGCATGTTGCGGGGGAGAGGACGGACAATGATGTTCTCGCGACATTGTGGTGGTAGGAAAACCTTGTCGGCTGTGCCCCTATCTATTTTTCGACCCACCCATTCTAAGATGGTTCGACCCGTGCTCGACCTACTTAATCTTTCATGTTGGGCGATTCTTACCGCTTCAGCAAGTTCCGTCCAGCTATTATGCACTCCCATTTCTATCAGGCGTTCCGTAGAAGAGGAGATGGGTAGACCCAGCTCCCTCTTGACGCAACGCCTGATGAGTGCGTCTATCTTTTCTTTTTCATTGGTCCTGATGTTGAGGAACGGTGTGGCATAGCATATTCGACTTATTATGTACGCCTGCATCAGTCTCAAGAGGCTTCTCTCTTTGAGGCCTCTGCCTTTGAATGCAATCCTCCTAAATATTCCTGTTACCTGCGTCGCGTAGGTAGTGAGTTTTTTTATCGTTCCGTCATTATACCCGTCCTCTTGAATAAAAAGTCCGAGGATTCTGATTTGCTGGACTCTTGGTATGGTTTTGCCGTCGACCTTTATTTCTACGTTAAAGTCGCCCTTGCACCTCATTGATTTTGGATTATATATGAAAAGTTCGGATTTTTGCGGAGAGCACGAAAGACCCCTTTCGGCCGCGTAGGACACAATGGTGTCCGCCGCCGCCTGTAGGCGTTCCTCTATGCTGCCATCGCTGCCGTTGTTCATCCAGAGATTAACGTCGTCCGCGTAAATGCTGAACTTCAGGTCTTTTATGACTTTAAGGGCAGCAGGAAGGCCTCTCATCACCACGTTAAAAAGGAAGGGGGAGAGCACCGAGCCTTGCGGAGTTCCTTTACTTCCCAGGTGGACAGTGGGGGATTCTAGGTCCTGAAACTTAATTCTAGCACTAGATCTAACAAAAGCATTTGACAACGTAGAGCCTTTGAATCCCATGAGTGACGCACTATGCCTGGGCGCAAGCAGGCACGTGCGTTCCTACAGAAAGCAGGCTTTATTAATATGTTAGGTGGTATTTTCCTTAACCTGGCTGTTTGAGACAGCATGCTAATGCGTATGTGTGAGGTATTGCCGACATTAATTAAGGGATTAGCAGAACTTCAATAGAAATTTCAAGGGATACACTTAAATGCGAAACCTGCCTGCCCAGTTTCTCCCTAGTTAAATGAGTCTATTTACTTCTTGTCACAGTGTCCTTAACATCTGGGGCATCGCGTCAAAGAGCTAGGAAGCCTTAGTGTAATTTTCACTTTACCTTTGCCTGTGGCGCACGTTTGATGCGCGAGGCTCTCATCACGCCTTAGCTTGTCCCACCTAGTCCCATTAATTGCTGGTCTAGAAGATTAAAACGGCAGTGAGTTTTAACTACACGACTTCTACCTTTCTTCTTAACGACACACCTGTGACCTCAAAGCGTTTTCATTATTCAAGCAAGGAGCGCACATCCCGGTCAGAATAACTTGCGGAAAATTTTCAGTTATGATTCTTTACGGCGCTCTTGACGCATATTAACGACGTGACACTGCTAGAAAATTAACCTCACTATTAATTTCGAGCACAGTTGAGAAGCCTTTGAGACTAAGAAAAACAATCCACTCTTTTATGCTGCCGATTCTTTGGGAGTGCAGTTTTTTTCCCATTATTAACGCTGAAAATGTGAAACCATATATGCCTTCCTGTAATATGCAGCGGGTTTGATAAGGTTACGAACAGAAAGCAATGCGCCCTGTTATCCGGTTACTCGCCCTTTAATTAGTATTATGCTTTTTGAGCACGCAGAAAGTAGGGCGCTTCTGGCGCACCCATTTGTCATATTTCTTAACTATATGCTAGTATTAACGACATAACCAATTGCTCAGGTTAGTGAAGATGAATTATAAACGGATATGAAATATTCAGAGAGCCACTGTACTTTTTTTCTCTCTACTGACCGCTCGTGCGAACGCACTCTTTGCACAATTCCTGTTCAGGCTACTAATGGGAAAACAAATGTTTTTGCATTTTTACACTACTGTTATCTGGGACCTCATAGAATTCGTTAGCGCATATTAACTGAAAGGAGATATATGCCTTTCGCTACACTCTACGACATGGTTGCATTTCGCTTCATTCAATATATATATCGTGAGGCGAGAACATCACGGCCCTGATTGGAGCCCAGCTGCTTCTACGAAGATGGCGCATAGCTATGGCCGTAAAAAGGAAAGCGAAATTCAGAGAAAACCCTATCGGCAAGGCTCGCAAACTCGGCGCTCGCAAGGAGACGTCACGAAAAAAAGAGGGTGAGGACAATCTCTGGATTATCGATTGAGTGCGTCAGCATCAGACTCAAGCCTTTTATTCGCGCGATTCACTAAAGCTAGTTGACATCTCGGCTTGTAATCGCGCTTCTCTTCTCTCACCTGGAGAACACGACGCTTGACTTTTGCACACTTTTCTAGAGGAACACGCCGTTCTTTCTATGTTTCGGTTGCACGTTCTTAGCGACGCGCAGCAGCTGCTGCAGTCAAACGTCTTGTCATTCTTCTTCGGCGTTTGGTGGAAACCGACTACGGACGCGGTCAGCTGTTTTTCGTTGCTGGCCTTCGGCTGCGTCCCGCGAAGTTGAATGAAGTGGCTTCTTCTGATAGGCAAGAAGCTAACCAGCCAACACGTTCAGTTATAAGAGACGGATCACTCGAATCGGTCCTCCCTCAGATGTCATACTCATCACCAGCGTCACTAGTGGCGTTACAAACTCTCTCCCACCTAAGGCCTCCCTTCATCCTGCTGTCTACCCCAACAACTCTCCTGCTCCTCTGCACTGCCTGTAGACTATGGACAGATGACGACGCCATTTTTTTGCAGATGCCTTTGTAATGCGGACGCATCAAATGGAATATCTGACAAGAATTCAGCCAGCTTCAGGATTCGGTAACTGATGGCATATCGCTAGCTAACGAAGCGCTCATGTAAAACATCTTAACACGATACGCTTGCAAATATGTGACGGCAGTGCAGTACGTGATACGAAAATTATCGATGATTTTAAGCGGAAGATTTGACTGCTGATTGCCTTGAACTGCTGAGTTCCAAGCATTTAACTGGTGCTTTGGTAAGATCTTATCTGGAAAATAGCAATCGAGGCTGATATATAATCGAAAGGATGAGGTTGTTGCAAGCTACGGGTAATATTAGATGTGCGGACGTTGCCTGAAATCACTCCACCGTAGCAACACTTAAATGCTTAATCAGATCATCAAATCAGAAAAATATCTGAGACATGGGTGATCTTCAGCGCTGTACGCACAATCAAAACAATAATAAATAGTCAACTTCTGCTGTCACTACCTGTAATCCTGATCTGAGCCCTAGATTAGCAATAAGGGAAGGCGTGAAGCCTCCTTTCTCCTCTACATTGCTGGTTTCTTGGCGGGTAAACAGTGTTTTTGTGGAAACTATGGCGGTCTCCTACTTCCTTGAGGTATGCAAACAAGGCACACATTTCCACGTTGTACAGTGGGAAACACATGAGATAATGTCTAATATCCCTCCACACAGCCCTGCGCAAAGCAAAGGAACGATGCCAAACATCCAGGTAGGGGTACTTGAAAATCCCATGCGAATGTGGGTACTTTTAATCTCCCGGTCACAGATGGCTGAATTGTTGGGTAAAATCCACAAGGAATGGAAGCAGCTGAGTGCCGTTTATGCGAAAGGTATCCTGTAATCATGCGGGACTTTCTCGGTTGAACAAATGACAGTGCTTTATGTGTGAGGCTGTCCACCAACTTGTTGCCGTGACACGAATGTGGGAGCTAGGGCCCATGTTGGAAACGACAAAATATTTTGGCCACAATTCTTGTTCGAAGTCTTGCACTTCACTGCCTTATTTTTCAGAAAGTTTGACAATTCGCTGCGTTTAGAGGCTTTTTCCTACCCTCACCATAATTATTGTATTGGGCGATAAGGCTGTTTATTTCTGTTCCTTAGATTTCTTCAAGGAACTCGATAATCGGCGAGCTTCTTTACGATATGTTGGTGGCACATATAACTCCTTCGGCGCAAATAACAAAACAGTTAGTGTAATCTTGTGAGTAACCCGGCATGGGCCGGAACCAAAATGAAGAAAGGTGTAACTCCAAGCGATGCTAAATTAGACAAATACAAAAACAACAATGAACAGTAATGCATTGCAAGAAGTAAAAAACACAGAAGAGTGTTTCGTTTTTATACGCACGTCAAGAATAAATATTGTGATATTGGTTGAAAATAATTGAACATGTGTCCCAAAACAAGCCCTTGGCCTGAATAAATAGGGAATTGGGAATGATTCGAAGGTACGATGGTCTCATTCTTAGCAGAATTTGATTCTTCTTGACGATAGGCGAAAGAATAACACATTTCTTGTCCTCCTCTAAAGGGAAAACTATGTATTATAAGTTTAATACGATTATCTTTATTCGCATGGTATCCGCAAGGTGCCACGAGCGGTTGTTGCTTAGGGGTAAAATTTTTCGTTAAAATGAATTCTGCTGTAAACTAGAGCTCAGCTGTTATTTTTTTTCCTTAAGCGTGCTCCACTGGGAGATAATGAAAAGCATATCTTATTGCACTGAGTAGTTTTTTTGGCTATTTAGCCCTCTCATGTGGTACAAATATGTAATATTTATAATTTATAAAACCTTACAGGTAATCTGGCCTTATTTGCAAAATGCGTCAGTAATTCTCAGATCGCATGTTCTTTCTTTATTTAGCTGTAGTGAGAAATTTACGACAGTATTCCTGAAGAGTGTATATGAGAAGTACCATTTGCACGCCTCGGTACCTGGTTACTTTCAGAAATGACAGAATATGCTCTCTAAAAGGAAATATTGTGACATGGCACTTCAACGCACCCTGTATAGGAAGTTTCGCGTGCGTGTGAAGCACATCTAGCGTTCAGGTTGAGTTTAGGACCTGCAGAAATTATTAGGCACGTTTAAAAAATTAACAATGAAAACATTGTGCAGAGGATTAAACGTGGGTAGAGTATATGCGAGTTAAATGCGCTGGTATTCTGTTTTTCACTCCGCTTTCAGGTCATTCCGGTCTATTAGTACGTAATAGCAGTATACCACTCTATATATACACGTAAAGCAACCCTCGTCAAAGATACGAAGCAACATCAACAAATTATAGGTTTTACATTGAGCATGGGAAATGGTTGGCAAATGGCTGAACTGCACGTGCTACAGTCCCGTCGCACATGCAAAAACGAAGAGATTAGAGCATTCGTCAAGCAGCCAAATCTAGTCTCGATGCAAGAAAGCAACCGTTTTTTTTTTTATATAGGATTGAGCGTTCCAACCCGACTAAGGTTGTGAAGGACATTGTGGCAAAAGGTCCACAAATTACGACCACCTGGCATTCTTTATAGTGCAACGACATTATACGTTTCACGAGCACCTCGCTTTTCGCCTCCATAGATTAGCGGCCGCCGCGATCGGGAATGAAGTCGAGTTCTTGAGTTTCCCAATTGACCTTTACACCTAGAACATCCGATGATGTGGCTTTAGCAGCTGAGAAAAGTACTTGCTGTTCGATCAAAAAATATCCGCTGCCATGTGCGAAAGTGATATTTGTTTAAACTGTTCTATGACTTATCTTGCATATATGTTTTATTTAAACATGTTCTCTTTTTGTGTGTGTGTGGTTAACAGCGTCCAGCAAATATCAGTCAAAATGTTTTTTTGACTGGCAATACTCTGCGCCTACCGCAGTATAGGAAGATATGGCTCACTTCCTTTCTACTGAAAAAGCGTTTATATTATCATTCCTGGTATTTTAATTGTATGCAATGGATTTCAGTGTAGAAACCCATGGTAAAGTGAGAAGAAAATCACGCAACGATTAATGGCCCCAAAACTTCGGCGTCGCGCTTCCCACATCTAGTCGCAGTTATTAATCACGGAGTAATATATCCTAGTTGGTACATGAGTACAGGCAGTATATAAACAGCGGTGTCCCATTACCCACGCATGCAATGCATTCGTAATGAGATTGAACTTTACGAACCCTCGCCAAATGAGCGCATGTTTAGGGACCCTGTTTAGGGACTCAGCATGTTTAGGGACCCAGCACAGGAACTGACTTCGCGCTGCGTTGAGCTTCCGTGCCTAAATGGTTCGCGGACACAGAAGCGGTTGCAATTAAGCGGACAGTTCCGTTTCCTGGGCTGAGAGCTGGAAAATAAAATATTCAGGGCTGCCCTTTTCCCAACTGGACAAAACCAGAGAAGGAGGCGGAGGAGCCTAGTTCGGGGCTAATAGCGGTTTGCTGCAAACAAAGTGGTTAGCTGCTACTGGGGACAAGATGCTAGCAAACATTAATGCAGTCTAGGTCTTGAGCTCCCTGCACAGTCATACTAGAAGAATAATAAAAACCAACCAACACCCTCTCACGGCATATTTCCAAGCAGGTAGCCTTCTGCCATGCTTAAAGTCAGGTTTGAAAGGCTCACGTTACCTACGATGTGAATATTTCGATATAATCAAGAATACATTGCGGGAAAAGGCGTGAAAAAAAAAATCTGAGGTTTAGCTTTAGTTAAACCAAGTAGATTGCGTAAGCAAACCGACGTAGCGTCTCTTACTGCTCTTTTCTTCTTTTTCTCTTTTTCTTTTTTTCTTCTTTGCTTCTGCGGCCGGCGTGGTGACCGACTGGGTTTACCCGACGGTTTGAAGAAGGGGCCCCATCTGCGGTCGCCCTAAAGGTCAAACGTGGCTACCGGCCGGGTTTACGCGATGGGCTGAAACCTGGCGTACTATTGCATACGCAATAAACACCAGTAGCATACAGGAAGTGTTATTATTCATCAAAATCCGCATAATAATAAGAAGGGTAAACGAGGAAATATCAGTAAAATATGCGAAACAAACAACTAATTTAGAAGTTGCCGAGACACGTTACGAGTATTACGAAGTCACCAAGACACTTTTATGACGCAGGGAAATTAACACATTATAGCCGTCCGCTTACTATATTGCCCGCAAGGCCGTTGGCACGGCTGGGTTCTTTTAGTCGACACGTAAATCTCGGACGCATAAATTTGTGGGAGACCAGTGCGCTCCCCAACGTAATATCCGTACCGGGGTGAGTTAATTATCCGCCCCTGGGCAGGAAGCTGGGCGGTGATCCCTCATTACATACACAGTAGCGGGAGTGCGTGCATGTAAAAAAAAGGTTTAGAGAAACCTGCCGTGAATTATTCGCTGTCGGAGGAAGGAGACCTTCTTTTTAAGATACTGGCTCTCCACAGGAATGAGAAGTGCAGGCTGCAGAGTTGTTGTCAGGCAACCGTCATTACAAAGTTACTCCCAGAAGGTCCAGTATGTTCGATTCAGCCCCAGGGAAACTGGACTGGGTTATGTTTCATGGAGGAAATCCGCCAGTGCCGCCAGGCACTGGAGGATTTCGGGGGGGGGGGGGGGGGGGGGAAATTGAAAGTGACGAGAAGATTGAGGGTTGGGTAGTAGTATGGGCAGGAAATGTTCAGTTTTCTGTTCGCGTTCCCACTATTTAGAAGAGCTTTCCTACAACTGCCCTTCAGTAATTTGGTTGCGAATACCAATGGAATGCCAAGGTGCCCAGACGTAGTTTTCACTGTCTGCATTCGCCCATATTATACTGATGGTGATGGGATGCTAGGCCGGCTTTTAGAGAGTCCACATTCCTGGGGTTAAAACACCCGAAAAGAATTCACAGAAAGTGAGGGCCGGTGAAAGGCATCCACGCGATGAAAACTTCTTGGGATAATTAGGACTCTCGAATTGTCATTGTGGTAAAGGAAGCCAAGCGTGACAGGCGGGTAATAGGTGACATCCATCAACCTCACAGTAATTCGCGCTCGTAGTGCACGGGATGGATCGGCTGCTTTCAGGACGAAATGAAGCGGCAAGTGGGCGCGGACAGCAATCGTGCGGTCGTGGTGGGCAGGGGTATTTATCTGAGTCCATCAAGCACTCATAGCTGGGGGTGAATGGAGCGGCAATGAGATCGCTGAATCCAGCCTTCGTGTTCACGTCTCCCGCACTGACACCGACCGGGCTCGGCGTTGGTGTCAGCTTAACGACCACTCCCTGTTTCTCCTGCAATCCGCCGCACTCTTCGGGAAGTCCTCGTCTGTCTTCCTAGCGTCCTTATGTACGCAGAAGACTGAGGCTGGCTCGGCATTGGAAGTGTACTCTTCCGGAGTAGTTCTTTGCAGCACTACGAAAGCTGCAGCGAGAAACGCAGGGTCATTGCATACATGAAAAAGTGGTAAAGTCAAACGCTAATTTACATAGACCCTTAACGTATGTCTATTTTGCCTGCGTTATTTCACGAGTTTAGCGTGCGTTACTGTCGCACATGCTAGAATAAAATTCTCAACATGGGAGCACGCTAGAAAGGAGGATGTCTCGCTTCCGAGTGAACTCTTCCTTGTTTTTGGGTTTATCAAAAGCAGGTTCATTTGCCATAAATCATGCACTGGGCTTTCCTTTGACCTCATCTAAGGAACAGCAACATTTAAGGGCAAGCAATTTCGAAGAATGATTCAACCACTTCTGTGCCTAACATATATTGCTAGCTTGTTAAAAAAAAAAATGCTTCACTGTTAGAAACCACATGACACCATCAGACTGAAGGTGTTCGCAAATGCATATATTCTCTTAAAAATCATTGCTGTATATGCTTCGAGCCGATAACTTGCAAATGATAAGACCAGAAATAACGCGCTCAACGCACTCTCGTGATTTGATATATCGTCTGTAGCCTCGGTATTTTAAAGCAAACTGAAATACATGGCTTTGCGGGAGTAGTAGGGGGTTCGGCTCAGACAAACAATCCTAAGAAAAATTGTACGAAATGTTTTTATTATTTCACACAATAGACAAGAAGGAAGTGAGCAGTTCGCAACGAATTCGAAACTGTGTGAAAAAGCAGGCAGCGACATATCAAAGACAATCAGTTTTTAAGACGCCTCGACAAATGTGCATTGTCAAACTGGCCATACATGCAAAAGGCTCATTACTTACACGTTCAAAGTTCTCCAGTGGCGTGACAAGCGGTCTCATAAGCAAAATTTACCTACTAACACTCTTGCTGATATTGCATGAACTATATAGCGCTGAATTAAAAATTGGTTCAATAGTCAAACGACTTAGTCTTAGTTTATTTAGATTAACTATGAAACAAACAAGGGCTGCAACTAACAACCTATTTAATTTACCAACTTGTTACAATATGTACGGCCGGAGACTTCTAGATTATAGTGGAGCCCATGTGTGGTATGAAGTGCCAAATGAAGTGAAGGAAAAAAATAACTTTTCGGCATCTTTAAAACACTATCTAATTTTCACGGAACTGTCGGAATGAATTGATTGTGTGTGTTAATTTTGAAGTTTTCTGTACAAGGTCTGCAGTAACATTGTACATATTTTTCATTTGGACCCATTACAAGTCGTAAGGGCTATGGGTCCAACCAGCTGTTCGTGTGCTGTTTTTTAGTACAAATAAAGAAAATAAAGACGAAAAAAAAACAAAAAACGACCACTCTAGGAGACGATGGCGCAGACTATATCCACAGACGCCACCGTTGCCCGCGAGCACTGCATGTGCCTGCATAGGCAGTTTTGGTCGCCTGATACTGTGCGCGATTCTAATTGATACTATGTCGGGCTGTCTATGTACCGTACTCAATGTGAGCCCTTGATTTGTTCGAACCACAGTATTTGTGAGATAATGTAGCATGCGCGACATCATATAGGGCTAAAGAATATTCTGCGATTCGAAGATGGTCCTTGGGGATAGCGGGCTTTCTATAGATATGCCCAGGTTAACAATATAGGCTAACTGAAGTGGCTTAAAAACAAATTGGTTTCAAATTCTTCGCTGCGCACTTTGTCGTACTATTTCCCAAAACACTTGTTAGCTCGAACAGCTGTCTGCGTTGGTACTCTAGCAAACTAAAAAAAATAAGACGTTTAGTTCTGCTTCCTGTCTTTCTGTAGCTATCGCTCCACTTTCGCATCCCTATATGTTTCGCGGTGTTTTGCTAATCACATAGCAAAATAACGAGAGGTGAAATTCTACGCTTTTAGATGCATGTTTGATGTTCTCATTGTTCATGTTGATGAATGTTTGATTTTCACGAGCTGTGCGCAGTTGCCTCGACGCTACAAGTCAAATGGGCCATGTATAACCTCTGGAGAAAGCTACGTGCAAAGAGAAAATGACACCACATTTGAAAGAACAAAAAACATAAAATAAATACATAACCCATCATACTGCAGCCACTTCCCCAACACAATGCACCATAGATGATTATGTCCTGTAGCACTTCTTTATTTGTCGTTTGAGCAAAACACTTCGTCGCACAAATATTGTCCTTGTGTCTCCACACTTACTCATCGCCGTTCCTTTCTAGTTCGCCTGATGCCCACTCGCTTGTCGCCGCGCTGCAGTAAAGACCGATGGCGTGACAGTCGGGAGAAAGAGGAATAAAAAATATACGAGTTCCTCGCCATCGATCTACGCTGCAAGCTTTTTCCATGCCTGAGGTTGCAATTGCGTTGCTTTTCTTAAAATATGTTCACTCTACGTGTGACTTTTCGGCGGTGTTATTTCACATTTTTCACATATGAACGCCTCGGCTACGTTTTGTTCGGGAGAAGGGTGGCTGATCCTGGCCCTGACAGGGCCGGAACAGGTGCAACTGCCGCTTGCGGCGGGGGCTAGCCTGCCACCAAATGATATCTGTTGCAGGCCGTCATTGCACCCGCCACTGTCGGGGGTGGCCGACGGCTGTTTTTGCGACGCGAGTCTTTCTTTTCCCGTTCTTTTTCTTTCTTTTCTATTTTTTCTTCTGTCCGCACGAGACAGCGGAGGTGGCTGAGCTACAGAGCCAGAAGCAGGCCCGTGCATATTCTTTTCCTTCTTCCTACAACCACAACAACAACGGCTGCGTTTTGATGGAAGCGAAATGAAGAGGCGTCCGTGTGCTGTGCGATTTCAGCGCACGTTAAAGATCCCCAGGTGGTCGAAATTACCCCGTAGCCCTCCACTACGGCTCCTTTTTTCTCTCTCTTTACTTTCGCTCCCACCCTCTCTTCCCTTACGGCGCGATTCAGGTGTCCACGGAAACAAGTGTGACAGATACTGCACGTTTTCCTTCCTGTGAACCAATTATTATCTTCTTGGCGTGACGCTGGTGTGTTATCAGATTGAGAGTGTCAACATTGGTGCGCAATGACGTCATCATAGGCCACTTCTCTGTCAAGGGAGGCGTCTGGATGCCACCTCCATGACCCAAGCAAAGACGCAGCCCCCAACGCTCTCCTGACTCCCGAGTCCATTTTGCTACCACGGCGCCGCGGCTTCCTGCGCTTCGGACTCAGTGTGGATAGAAAGAAGAAACCAGGCGGCATCCGCAACAACTACGTCAGCGTCGGCAGCATCAGTGGCGGCAGCTGCGGCAATAAGGCCGTAATGGTGAGGAAGGCCGCGGCTTCTTGGTACAGGCAGAGCGGTCGCTCCTCTCGTCGGGGAAAAAAAAGCATGAATAGGGAAGAAAAGGAAGCAATCCACTTTGTTCGCTTTCCCCGCTTTTCTTCCTTCTTGGCATGTTCGTTCTTCCTTCACATTTTTACGCTTGTTGGTGCGCGGATTTCTTCGATTGCCGTCTTCTTCTGAAATGACCTTACTCGCCATTCCCTATTGATGCTCTGACGTATGCAGCGAATCACGGATGATTATGTGTCCAAACGGACAGCAGTTGATTACAACACAAAGTGGTCCCTCAAGTGGCTTCTTCCGTGGCTTGTGGTGCCTCTTACAGTTCCGGCAGCAACGTTTGTTCATGCTCTTTGGCTGCCCTCTTTTTTTCGCGAGGTATGGTTGCACTGTTTTGTCGACCAAAAAAAGGCGTAATTTGAAAAATGGGCTGTGCTTCTTTGTGGTGATTTTGTTTTTTCGCAGTGATTGTTGTATCTAACACAGAGCATACGCTTGTTTGTTTTTTTCCTTGTGGGACACGTGCCACTTGTGATTCTGGGAAGGTTAATCTTTCCCTACTTTCTCCTTGTAGTCGGGACTCTACGTGTGCACAGCTTTTCTCAATGCATTCATCAAATATGGGAGGAGGGTTGAACTGCGATTTGAAGAGGCCGCCGTTCGGGGCAAATGACCCGCCGCTTTGGGAGAATTTTACGCTCGCCTTGCATGAGAGGGGGCGAAGAGGAAAGGTAGCCTGTATACAGCGCACGAGAGAGAGGGACCAGAGTTTGTCCTTTACTTTCGTTGTTAAACAGCAACGTTTCTGTGATGCAGGCAGTACGTTACGTATGATGGCAAGCTCTGCACACGGCTTTCTTAGGCAATACAATGCTTACACATGATATTTAACTAAACTTTTTTTCGTTTTCTTTCTTTTTCGATCATATGTAATGCCACCTCGGAAATTATATGATGCGCTGAGATATTTGCTATGTGAATTGACTCTTAAACGTTCCAACATTTTCCTTGGTAAGATGTCTATGTTATGTTTCCAATACGTTTTCTGCAAGTAACGGCCACCGGATCTAAGGTTCATATAGTTTTACAAATATTTGTTAACAAAACAAAACAGTAAGATAACCTTGGCTTCGATTAGTTAGCACGTAACCATTATGTTAGCATAAAATTACTAGTCAATCCACAAAAAAAAAATGCTGTGCACTCACAAATTAGTAAGGAAAATGGTATGTGGCATAGCGATTTCCACAGTTTCATTTGTTTCATTTGTAAGATTAAACTCATTGTACACTTTGGAACGCCATACAGGGAGGTAATTTGCTTCAGTATAGGTAAGAAAGGTTACGCTGGGCAGAGGACAGTAAATGATAATCCATGAATGATTACGCAAGGAAACTTTACCTGGATTTTATACTGGTATTATTCTTCTCGAGCTTTGGTGTGCCAGTATTATTTACGTAGGCCGCACTAGAAGGTTTACAAGAAAAGCCCTTAGGGTGTATATCTTTGTTAGTCTGCACATGCTGGAGTCCTTATTTCTTTCTGGGCCGTACTATTGAATACCAATTTCTCTGTGTGAAGTTTTATTTGTCCCTCAACCATGGAGGCTCAGTGTTCTAGGCGCCCGACTGCTGAACAGAAGGACACGGCGGCCGAATTTTGGTGGAGGCGAATAGCAAGGCGACCGCATATTGTGCGATGTCACTGCACATTAAAAAAAAAAAAAAAACAGGAGGATGGAATTTCGGGGCCCTCCACTATGAGTTCGTAACACATTATTCTGCACTACATAAGATATACCAACGTCGGAAGAAATACACACGCAGACGCATCCCACATTTATATACCATGTGCGAACAAGACAGCATGCATGCAAATATGCACATTACATTGCTGTGTCTATTTAACAATCTGTATTCGCTGTCTCGCAGACAGAGTGATGGGGCGCAGATGCACGTCTCGCCCCTTTGATAAAAAACGCTTCGGACAATTCGCCAGCTAATCTGTCCTTACTTCTGCGCAGAATTTTGACGTGCTTAAGTCGTGGCTGACAGTGGTGGCCGTTGTGATCTTTGTAAGAGCTGTAATGAGCAGGTAGATTCTCGCAGAAATCCGACACATTACCAAATGAACGTTCATGTTCTCTGGCACACTCGTATCACACAGGAAAAGTGACCGCTGTGTGAAAGAACGTGCCGAGGAACATGAACGTTCATTTGGTAATGTGTCGGATTTCTGCGAGAATCTTGCTCCTCTTCGATCACTACTCTTGGAAAGATTACAACGGTCAGCAATGTGAGCCACGGCTTGAGGACATCAAAATGTCCTACACACTTGCGGCCTCCTTCAATTGTTGTGCATATATGTGGGGTCCGTCAGTTTCAATAAAATTAGTTTGAGTCAGTGCCTGTCCTGTGTTTTTCTTTGAGTCCGTATCGTTTATGTAGCGCTGAATACCTTGTTACGAAACCATGCCTCACGAACTTGCCCAGCAACGTGTTTTCTTAAGCGAACTCGATTATATGGAGTTTGTCATAGTCTGAAACACATTGAGATGTTAAAAGCTACGAAGCACAGCAAGTAATTTAAAGCAGCCTCTCTGTTTCCTTGCTGTTTTGGTGTCCAAGCATTTGCTTCTAATTGGTGCATTGAAGCGCAGACGGTCATTCATGTGGTGATGCTTGTCGGACTGGATGTTGTTCATTACTGCTAAATAATCGCGAGAACAAGACCGGACAAAGGGCTCGTTTCTCTGTTTGCGCTCCTTTTATCTCCGCTTTGTTCATGCTCTCTGTTTACCGTTCAGGGGGACTTTCGTGGCTGCGTATCCCAACAATTTGATCTCTTTGTTTACTTCGATCAATGCGAGTCCTCGCAAATACGGCAGATTCGGCAAGAGTAGCATAGACTGCATGGATGCCGGAGTAGTTTGAGGGAATTTTATAGAGCTGACACTCGCACCGTGCTTCTTAACGCCTACCTATGCATCGATGCTGACAACTTTTCCTTCCACACTGGAAACTTCCGCGCTCGATTTAATATGAATTTGCTGATGAGTTCGACTGTTTTACTATCATACTCATGGAAATCATATTACTATCATGGAAATCATATTCCCAAATGCACGTGGAGGCAGTTTTGCATGTTATGTACAACGTTAATAAAATTTTATTCGTTTACCAACGTTTCAGTAATCATTTAAACATTTGATAGCATTCATTTAAAAATACGGCCCATTGACGAACTTGTGTTTGAGCACTAAGCTGAAATGCTAATTTGCGAATTATTTCGATTAAACTCATGATCGCACGTACAACTTTTGACCGTTTTTCTCGAATCACACTAGCGAGGTAATCCGTGTTCAGAAAGCCTTCCTGCCGTCTGACTGACGAATAGATTACTGCTGCAGGGTTCGGAAGCGAATAACGTTATCAGGCAACGTAATTCCTATCACGCGGCCTTTTCTAATCCTGATAGAGTATCTATGCGTCTTATATGCACAAGTTCTCTCTTTGAATAGTTGTTTTGGGCAAGAACTGTCCAGCAGGCATCACAAAACAGTGTCTCTGTTGGAGTATGTAGCCTAATTAGTAGGCCCCATGCTGCATTATTTAAGCGCTCACGTCGGAAAGTGCATTTGCATGGATCGCCTGAAGCCTCTTTCGGCAAGTTGTAATCTTTGTTATTTTGTCAGTGGGGTCACTACTGCATTTGCGATACTTTTGGTTTACGCTATAATTTTCCGTTTATTATTCAGCCAGAGACTTCTGATAGCTTATCTTTCTGTATCATTTAACCACAGAATGCACAACCATGACTATCTCTTTCTTCTCTTCAGATGTGGCTTAGTGCTTAGGGTGGGACTAATAAGCATGCGGTCGCGTTTCGATGGAGGTAAACGCAAGGAGCCTTTGTAATGCTAGATGTCAGTGCAGCATAAATCACCTAGCAATATGAGAACTATTTGTAGACCTGAACTACGGTGTCACTCAAAACATGACTCGAATTATGAAAGTTGAACTACGAAATATCCTAGAAGAGTCTCTTTTATTTTGTAAGAAAATCTCGACGAAGACATTTTTTAACAGCTGCGGCTTCCAAAAAGAACAGGAAAAAAAAAAAACATCTGAAGTTTTGCTCCACATGTCACAGGCAGCGCGAGCTCAGCACAGAACAGGCGTCCTCGTCAATTCAATCTTGAGTCTATTATCAGCCACTTGACCATTTCGTTAGCTTTGCTGTACAATGACAACTATGTGGTTGGTCGGTTCCTCTTCCCAATTGGTTTCATTTTCTTGTTCGTTTCTTCTGCGCTCAATGTATTAAAGTGTTTCTTTCTGTTGGCTGTTTGTGGGTGCATGTCAATCAGTTGGTCATCTCGGCAATGCCGGGAGTAATATACACTCTTTGTACAATTCAGTGCTCTCTTTAATAACATTGGGATGTAAATGGCGTTTTTCATTAAATAATTGTTGTTCACGTTTTTCTTATTTGTATCAGTTAGTGAAGAGCGATACTGGGGGGTGAATGCGTTCTCCGAGCTCTTTCCTGTCCGCAGGGCCCATACGCCAGAAACACGGGCTGGACGCGCTAACGACACCTGGGGGCAATGAAGGTTTTATCGCTTACTTTCCGGGCGCTAGCCGCTGAATTTTCGCAGAGTCCACATCACGCCTCGTGCAAAGTAGGCCGAGCGCTCTAAATTAGAACCTCCGGCGCTTCGTAATAACACCTATTTCCGCACAACGTGCGCTCGAAAAAGAGTGCCTCGAGTTGGGAATAATTTATGACATTACGGCTAGCAGGCCTTTCTCCCGAGTACGCGTATCGGGCAGAGTTAGTGAGTGACTAAATTCACATCGGCTAAACCTGCATTTTTAATTTTATCACTTTGTCATCATAGCAGCTTTCATATATATATATATATATATATATATATATATATATATATATATATATATATATATATATATATATATATATATATATATATATATATATATATATATATGCTGCACTAGCTCGATTGGCAACGGTTTTCTGGTAAGATGATATAGAGCGTCATCACTTTTGGCTTAAAAATCAACGCGCTATAGAAAATAATAGTTTCAAAGTCCATTTCCTGTTACTTGCGCCTGGTGTACGAACGTACAGAACAATGTTAGGTCCTGAAGGCTTATTCCGGAGCATTTAGGAAAATTGCATCGCCATCTCGTTGCAAAAAAAGTACGACGAACTGGTTCTGCAGCAGTAAATTTTAGCAAAATTGAAAGCGCGAAATAAAATTTTAAAAGTTTTTAAAGACGCCTCATTACCGCACGTGAAAGAAATTATCCAGAGTTTAATCTGGTTAGACCGATTATGCATGCCCACGCTCAGCTGTCCACGCACAGGAGGTGGACAGATGAGACGATCCGGTGGGCCAGTCATGAGTCTTCACAACATCTTTGCTCGACTTTAGCGTTGACACTAGTTCTTTAGAACAAGTACTATCTGGGAACTTGTAGCTACCCAGCTAGTCCCAGTTCTTTAATACTCAGTGACTGGATTGATTATAAAATGAGCAATTGGCACAGGATCGGGCTAGCCGGAGCGATATGCCTTGCAGTGGGTGTAGTCAGGCTGATAATGATAAGTATGATGATGATGATGATGAAATAAATAACATATACTAGTCCATTTCTTTTCAGGTTCACTTTTAAGATCCTCACGTGACAGAAATTAATATGGAGCCTAACTGTAGTTCGTTCCCCGTTGCTCGTAGTGCAGATTTGCCTAAAACATACTATCGAACCAAAGCAAGACTTTTAAGGCCAGGGTTCTCAGCTTGCAATGCACGGCCAAGTGTCGTATTCGTGAACCCCAACTACAACGAAACATTACTTTGACAATAATGCCTGTTCATGGGATTTGATGTGACGCAAGTGTTTTATGATTCTTGGCAGAGCTCTGTTGTTACAATTAAGCGTTTTAAATGCTGTATAACAGACGACACCGGTAACTGGCGGCGTGTCGCGGAAGTTGTGAATTTAACGAATATCATACAAGAACGTGTACTCGAGAACTCTCCTCAGTCCGCGCCGATTATATGGGTCAAATGACTTCAAACAGCATGAAGTAAAAAGCTTCAAGTTGAAACGTGGATTGTCGTTTCTAGGTTTGCACAAAGGCGATGATTTTCCACCGCAATTACCCATTTGAAAGGCACCGTAGCGGTCAGCGGCATGAAGCGCATACATTAAAAAAACACGCGCGTCGCATGCCTTGCACACATAACGAAAACACAGGGCAAAATAAATCGTTCTCCATGTTGTTCTTTGGCCTTCGTTCGCTATACTGTAAATTTATGAGATAAGCTTTCGCATCCCGCTCACAACCTGAATATATCGCATTGCCACTTGCTGATGATTTTACAACGGCGGCAAGCTGCAAAAGTGCCCGAACGTGGATGTCGTTTGGGCTCTTAGCAGTAGCCACCAAGGTTTTAGTTTATGTTAGAAAACCGATGGTTTCTGCGGAAATTTCTTGAAACGCTCACTTAAGTGAATACGAGTGTACAAATTATCTTTTATTATTCTTTGCTGAATATTGAAATGGTCTTCTCACAGAGCGAAAATGTTTACGGCAGTTGGGCTTTGAGTTTATTCCTTTTAGAGATTTTCCTTTCAGACTCGATTTTGAAACAAAATTAATGCACTTGTATGAACGCCTGTACTCAGATTTAGTATCGTCATCAGGTTAATATCAGATATGAACAATAGCTTTATGAAGTCTTGACGTACTACGAAGTCGTAAGGGCTATAAAATAAAAGAACTAATGAAATAATTTGTCACGCCGGGGAGACCCGAATAACTGATTTAAATACTCTGCCTGGCTTTAATTACACACGCACACACACACACACACACGCGCGCGCGCGCGCACGCGCACGCGCACACATACATACATACATACATACATACATACATACATACATACATACATACATACATACATACATACATACATACATACATACATACATACATACATACATACATACATACATACATACATACATACATACATACATACATACATACATACATACATACATGCATGCATGCATGCATGCATGCATGCATACATACATACATACATACATACATACATACATACATACATACATACATACATACATACATACATACATACATACATACATACATACATACATACATACATACATACATACATACATACATACATACATACATACATACATACATACATACATACATACATACATACATACATACATACATACATACATACATACATACATACATACATACGCGCGCGCACACGCACACACACACTACAATGACTGATCATTGCGGCATTTTCAATGCATTCGAAATCAATGAACTGTAATGCATTTCATGTCCCTCTGCTAATACTAATTACCATGCAAAGGTCCCTCTCACATTTCAATTAGCGTGAGGACGAGATGATGATTTCAGTAGGATTTAATGCTTCCCTAAAATCAAGTGGCGTTTTCGCAGTTTGATTTGTAGGTGTCTTTTCAATATGTAAATCACAGCGTGACTGACATAGTTTGAATCCGTGAAGTGAGACAAGGCTTCTATGAAATTGTGATATTCTATTGTCGCTTAATTTATAGAAATCAGAACTTTTTTTTTTCATTTTCAACGAATGCCTCTGTCCTAGGCCCAGGTCGGTCACCCTTCTGCAAACGTTACTTTCGTAACGGTCCCTTAATTAGTTCAGCGGCCTTACATTAGAAAGGCGATAGCACGGAAGTATTTTTTTTTTTCAATATTCGCATTAAAGTTAAAGGGTAGTTAAGAAACGCCCAGGAGACAATTTTGTTAGAAACATTAAAGACTATATTATAAGATTAAAACACCGAACTCAACGCAATCTCAAAGGCGAAACGCAGAGGTCTTAATTGGCTCGAAATAACGGAAGTGTCTTGTGGGCAGAAGGGAAGGGATCATTAGCCATCCGATGGCGATGTTTTGGCTTCCGGTGGTTCTCAGGGGCAAAAGCCGTTGAAAATCGATTCGCGCTTCACTACCTAACCGCCATGAATTCTGCCCACTGTGCGCGATCTGTGCGGATAAGGAGAAGACACGCGCTTCCATGAAAAAAAAAAAAAAAAAAGAGAAATGCAGTTTAAAATGTTTCTATGCGAACTATGTGTTTGTATGAACCGCAAAAGTTTTTATCACGGAAAGTTGCCCAGAGTCGTTCGTCAGACAGAAAGGCACTGTTTTAAAAGAACAGAAGCGGACAAGCTTTTTGCGCACGCACGCACGCACGCGCACGCACGCACACACACACACACACACACACACACACACACACACACACACACACACACACGCGCGCGCACGCACGCACGCACATGCACATGCACACGCACATGCACACGCACATGCACACGCACACACACGCACGCAAATGAGAATAACTTCTACGTGGAGAAGTAAAGTTAGCGTATAACCCCTTACTTAATTTGGCTGTGGGCATTTTAAATTTTTTTACATTTAAAAAAAAAAGTACGAAACCGGGAAAATTAAAATTCCTGGGCATTTTTCAGTGCGCACTAGGACTAACACTCATTCCTTTGTTTCATACTAATTTATACCTAATTGTACCAGAAAGTTGATGTATTTTACGTACTGAAACAAGCCGAATAAATCAGAGGAGACAAATTTATAAACTTACTCAGCAAAACTACTAGTGTTTCATTTTATTTTAGTTTCGTGGCGTTCGCGGCAGGCGTAGGAAACGTTTTACATTTTTTGAAAAATCCTAAATTTGCCCATTTGATAGATGGAAGAAATTAGCAGCTAGTGTTAACTTTTCAAGGCCGCTATTTGCCGCGTGCACAAATGTCTACAAAACGTCCTAATGCAACATGAGTGTATGCTAGTTGCTAGGGGATATCTAGCAGCGCTCTTCTGTAGGTACGTTTATTTGCGAGAGACTAACTTTTCGCCTACGATGTTTTCTCGGTTGCTTTAAAATATTAAAAACTTTAACCCTACGTCTGATAATCTTCCCCCATAGCTCTTTCTACATCGAATCAGAATATTTTATAAGTTGACTACAAGGAAACATGCATCGAGCCGACCGAACTTGGCTATGGCTTTATTTGGCTAGTGTTTAACATGTAAGCAAAGAATAGAGCGGGATATGCTCGGGACCAATGCTGTACGAATTGAAACTTATACCAACAACCACTTTCTAGACAGAAATGCCAGACGTGTCGAAGCTTTGCTGCAATACATGCTACGGAGCGCACGCTTCTTGTCGCTGGCAAAATTGTCTGGGCGCAATATCTTCCTTTCCGAAAAATTGGCCCGCTGGATAAAAACGAGAAAAAGTTTATGGACCGTCCTCCTGCAACGCATAACCATATTAATTGCATATTTTATTTATTTTTCCTTTTGCGGTTACTCCCTGCCTGAATGTAACGCACGCAGCTTCTTAAAACACGGTTATTTAGTATGCGTTGGAAAAGAAAGAAGTAGAATGTATTGGAGTAAATACACCGATCTGTTATATTCAACTTTGTCAGAAATGTGCATTCAGCACGGCTCTAATTTGTACACAATGGTGCACAGTGATGGACGCAAAGCTCAAGAGATGTGGGTTTGTGACAAAATAGAACTAATTTTCTTCGTGGTAAGGCACATCAGGCCAGTGAATATTATAGAAACATGACCAAAAACTACCCTTCAATAGCTGGAAATACAGGTTCAAGATGAATTTCAGGGCTGCTTGTAGGGCCGCAAAGTTCCTGTCTTCTCCATTAAAAGCTGAAAAAATAGCCCGCACTATGTTGTTGAGGGCTTGCAGTAATTTATTCATTCATTTGTTTGTTTGTCTCTGTGTATTTGTTTCTGCGCTGGATTTACGCGTACCACCTGTCATAGCATTTTCACATTTTCAGATTACAGTTAAATCGTCGAAACACTATAGACACGCTTCATTCGGTCCGAAAGCAATGTCTGTGGTAGGCAAATTCTTTGGCTAGAAACAAACACCTGGCCGCTTTGTATTATGATAAGAGCTTGAGCATGTGACTACCGCTAGCGTTTTGTACTATACTTCATACATCGCTGCCTGACGAAGACTGCACAAAAACGAGCTGACTTTATACACACGTGCACGGTCTTCATTTCCGGGCTTCACAAGTTCTTTAGACTGCGTAAATCTTTCATCCCAGTCGTTCCTAATCCATTCCGACGCTGCAACAAAGACACCTTCATCACACATATGCAGAAGTGTTTGTCTATGCTCTCGGTTGGAGACACACGCCCTCTGTGCATTTCTGCATAGTACAGGGGAAAGGTCCACTTCCAGAGATTCGGAGACAGCGAGCCGTGAAACGATGTAGCGGAGAATGTCTGGCACACTCAGTGAAGGTGACACAAACACTGGGAGAAGACCACAGAGAGAGAAAGGAAGCTGCGCAAATACTGGCACGTGTTCTTCAGCAATTGATGCAAAAAACAAGATGAAAAAGAAGGTGACATGGAAAATTCTTACAAACAGCGAAAGAGACGTCGAGGGCTCTTCTGTGCGTGTCCTTCACAGTCTATACACTGGTATGGAACATTTTTCTTTTTTTTCAAGCCGACAGTTTCGAAGGAAAGTTGCGCTGCATGCGCCCGCGTCTTATATAGATTTTGTTTTCATTTTTCTCGGAGTCTTCTAAAACTGCATGGGAGAGAAGGCCACATACGAAAATAGGGGCGCGCTGACTTGTGTCTGCTTCGCTGGTTTCATGCAATAATTCCGATGCGGAGCCACAGGAGACACGGCGAATGCACTAAGAGATATAAACAAGAACCTAATTTAAACTATTCTAGAGGCTAGTTTGGTTCTTGATGTAATGTGCCGCAGCTGAAAGTAGGGAAAGTGGCAAGGAATATCTAAACCACATTGCCGACAACCGATGCCGCAGAGTGCTTCCTTAATTTGAATTTGAGGAATATGTCCTTTCGAAAGACAGCAAAACCTTATGAACATCTTTTTCTTTATGGGAGTAGAGAATAAAGCAGTGATAAGTTTGTATGCGGCTTGACGTGCCAGTTAACTATTGCCTACTTACTACATTTATCAAATAAACTTCTTCCCCTCTGGCATAGCGGTATTGCGTTCTTTATTACTTACAAGGGTAGATATAATAATGCTCTCCAAATGAACTGGCTCTCCTACTGAAAAATTCTGCGTGAAGAATATGACGCCGTAACAAAGCAAGCGGCTTCTCTGGGGCAGGTGGAAGCTAGTGAAGTCAAAACTAAGGAGGCGCATTGCGTAAGCATTTCTTCCAGTGACGGCACCGCTGTGTCTTCTAAAAATAGAGCGGAGTTGCTACCTCTAGCCCTTAGCAGGAGCGTTGCGACATGAGCTAGATGGAGGGCAACCGTTGGCTTTCAAGCAATCCCACGCAAATATAGTAACTGGTGGTAAAGGAGACGTAATGAATGAAGCTTCTGTAATTTATGCGCATATGAGAGAGAAGGAAGAGAAATATTGAGACGGTTCGCTTCCTTAAATATGTTCGCGATCCCACGCTTAAAAATTAGGAACTTGCTAAACCTTCGCTTCAGCAGTACTTGGTTTAACCTGGAATTTAGCATGGTTGGGTTAAACTCCACTAGGGTAAATGTCGTAATAGCCTGATACTGTGGCTCAGTAGTTAGCTGCTCGAATCCTCTGTCTGAGGACGCAAGTTCAACCTCTGCCGGCGCGGCCGCGTTTGCATGCAGCTGAAATGCAATACTGTCTTGTAGTGGGTGCTCTCAGAAAAAGAACTGAATAGGTTTAAAGTACCTGGATCTGTTCACTAGGGCATGCTTTATAGAACATTGTCGCCTTGACAACGTATAACCAAAAATGCTAAACACCCAGTATCACAAGTAGAAGTATGAAGCGTACAATTTTATAGCTGCAAATCAAAAAGTTATCCAGACGCTACATTGTCACACAGTGGCGACATGGCCGTTGACACCAAAAGAAGACACAGGCTTGATGATACTCAAATTAACTCGTTATTGGGCTGACTTGCGCCCGCAAAAGAACTAAGCAACTCAGCGGCGGCGATATCAAAAAACGTGCTCGTCGATCGTCGAACAAGGAATGCTCGTCACACTCGTCAACGCTCAATTTAAAGGCTGCTCAGAACAATCTAGATAACGTCGCAGACTACTACTAGCACAACCTTGAACATCGTAGAAACATACGCAAGTGATCGGAATCTTCGAGACAGATCTCGGCTTATCTTTTGGGCAAAGAAAATGATAACGCGTCGTATCGCGACAACGAGCGTGAACAAACACGGGATACAGAATTGATACGCGTGCCAGGATTACAGTGATAAGCCCGCGTGCCGGCAGCTGTTAAAAAACAACAAATACAGTTTTGAAGGTTTGGTGGCACTATATTTAAAGGCCGTGATCAGGAAGTACTTTTTCTCTCTGTGTCATAAATGATAGCGCTAACAGTTATAGCTTACTATGCGCCCAGACAAAAAAAAATGAAAATTTACAGTGGCTGTACTCAGCTGGGCCAGGATATACGTAGCGAATGGTAGGGGTTATCTTGGTTGAACTCGGTTATCCGATATGTTAGGCTACACCAGTTAAGCAATTTGCGGCATTGTCGTGGTTTTCGATATGCGTAAAGCACATATGTCTTCATGGTTACGCCTTATAGGTATGAAGACCGACAGGTGGTCTGGAAGGTAGTTTGTCACCGGCTAAATTTTCGATACGCAATATGTAGACGTGTTGTTTCCTCTTTGGCACACAAGATCAATGGCCGTTTCCCATTGGGTAGTCTGAATGTAAGAATCCGATGCGAAATCAAAGTCGAACTTCAGCTTCATACACTCGCTTACTTCTTCTTGCTCTTGAAGTGCTGTTTGGCGGTCTTCTCCTTGAAGCTCGGCAGCGACTGACTCGACGACTTTGCCGACCCGAAACTTGGCGCCGCCGTTTATCGAGACGTTCTTCCCACTCTTCAGGCGTCTCCGGTGCTCGCTAAGCCTCCCTTGCTTTATTTGCACGTTGTCGGGTGGCCTCGCGCATGTGATAGCTTCAAAATCCGTCGAAGCGTCTTCGCCGAGCCTCTGCTGATGCCGTTCACAGTACGTGCTCTCTTCGTCCGCCTCTTCATGCACTGGGCATCTATCTAGCGAGCGCACGTGCCGCTGCCCATATTCTGAGCTGTGCGGTATGCAGCAGTTGCAGTGGCTTAGCTCAGCAAGGCCAGGATCATCACAATCCCGATTATTACTCACGATAATCACGAAAAACGATATGAGCACAGCGAAGCATGACGTCATGCGCTTGCGCCACCAAGAGTCCAGCGCAGCTCAGCGCTTTCAGTTTCCATGGTTACTGCGCATGCCCAATAGCGACTAGCGACGCTTACTCGAAATGCGCTGCTGACTACACTAGTGTAGCTTTCGCTGCAAAAATAAGTATCGCAAACGCACGTGAATTTATGGTCTTGCGAGCGAAGGTCAAATCTCGGCTTTTCTGTTGCCTGCTAGTGGTCTATCAGAGCGTGAGCTATAGCTTTCAAACAGCAACTCCCAAGGTAAATCACTTTCGCGTTTGACCTTAAGCTGAGATGCTTCTTAGTGGAGTACTCCGGAAACTTCGAAAATCTAGAGTATCAACATGTGCGACCAAGAAGCGGGAGGGGGATGTTGAACAAGTGCTTTGTCGGTATTGGTTGCTAAGTCTCGCTGTTGGTTAGGTGTGTGTCAGTTAGAGTACGTCAACGCTTCGGCAGGCTCGTAATGCTGCAGTGTAGCAATGCTTAACAGACCTTACGCGCGGGTAACTAGGTTTAACACGATAAACCTCAGCAATTGTTTGACACTTCATTAGGGGCCAAAGCGTAATGAGAGAAGAAAATACCAAATAATTAAAAATATGAAGACTCACATTCCACGCGCATGCATCGCTGCGATCATACCTGGATGTCAGGTTTATTCGGTTCTCTTCGGAGTCGGGCCTTCGTCCTTCAGTTTGCAATTAAATGATAGACCACCTTCAGTCTAAAGAAAGTTCGCAACACTTTAGCCGGGAACACTTCATTCAAAATAACTGGCAATGTATTACGACCAGGAAAATATGTACACACCCAGTTGGCAAGTACTTCAGATTGTAAGTCTGAATACAGTAAAACAGACGAGAGTTTTAGAAAGCTGTCCACGTATTAATGGCTTGGGAGCTCAAGCAATATTGATTCTTTTTTTTACATTTTATAAGAAGTCAGTAAATCATAAACATCTAATGACCTAGCTAAAAGGAGTCTCATAATAAAAAACGTGACACTAAGGACGTACGTCCAAATTTCAGTTAACTATATTACTGATTAAATAAGATTGGTGCGCAACCAAGAGCAATATAATACTTCCTTGCTGCCTCTTAAGCTAAATGCTAATGTATAAAGGCAGCGTACTATCCCTCTTAATGCGACATTTTGTTGACCAAAGAAAACGTTGCTTTTTTTTTCCGGTGAATGCTTCTCATGGTAATTACTTTGTCCTTAGAAAAATGATGACGTATTGGAAAGAAATGGAGGACTAGACTCGCGTGTTTATCATTGCACAATCAGTACATTGGGAAAAAACTCGGTGTTTCTACCAAAAGTCCTTATTCTTTTGCTATTAGTTTCGTTAATGCATCCTACTTGTAATCGTTAGGTTCTCGCACAGCACGAATCCCGGTATCCTTAAAGAAAGCGCATCTGTCCTGATTCGGCAACGAGCTGACCACTTGCTCAGGGTCCTCGAGCTCACTGGGCGAAGACAAACGACTAGGATGTCACGTTCAACACCACAGCAGTCACTGCACAAACGAAAAGGAAAAGTGACTGCAGTGTGGTCGAATTACATTGGCCAAAGGAAAGTCAATCACACCGTTGTGCTTGAAAAGGGCAGGAATCCATGTTTTTCGTTGACTGCGGCTTCATGGGTCTTTGGCGTCAAGGTGGCTTAAGGCAGCACAGCTAAGTCTTCTCAGTAATGGTGTTTTTTTTTTGCCTTACATCTTTTAAAATTTCAGTTGATGCTGTGCGTCCTAGATTCTGGTGGCATTATCTGTGCCGCCCCTTTATTCGCAACGCGCCGCACATATTAGAGTCTGGAAATCTATATTCTTCGAATATGCGCCTTTTGACAACGACAACTAAGATGCTGAACACATTACAAAGCAACTCAAGCATCGCAGTCAAATAAATGTTTTGCCTACTGCGTGTAGTAAATTTTAAGTAGTGAGCGATCTGATTCGCAGTGATTACAGGTGTCTGGAAGTTCACAATCAGCATGGCAATAGCGATAGAATCATTATTGTAAATGCATGAATCTTTCCTCTAAACTCGAAAAAATTCCCGAACTATTTATTCATCAAATAAATCTGGCTCTCCTTTTCGCGGAAGCAGAAGCTCGGTTAGGGCAAGGGGAATTTCTTTAGCTTTGCTCGGAGTAATTTTTAAAGTAGAAGTATTGTTTCGAGAAAACTGCTTAACTACCTTGTGGATCTCTAGATAAGGCAGGTGCTCTACTGAACATGCGCATCACCTGCTTGTCTGCTTGGAAGGATGTGCATGCTTTTAGCAACTAAGGCATTGTAAGCTTGAACACTAGAAAGTAATGGGCTATGAGGTAATATAATGTTTTTTAATGGCTTAGTGACTCAGGCTCCACACAGCTTTTAGCCAGTCCTGAACTCAAAAAATACCCTAGTCGTCTCCGTGAAAACAGTCAATGATGCAAAGAACACAAAGAAAGTGGTAAGCCCGCAAGGCGCGTACACGTGAGACTCAGACGGCTGTAAAATGCTGCCGACAAACAAATACAAGGAGAACGCGGGAAACGCTATTCGCGATCAAACAACCCCTCAAACACTTTTCCCTGAGGTATTTCACCGTATTTTTTTTTCGGTAGCTTTTATTGTTATATTATTGAATGCAGACAACCATTGTACGTTATTGACATATTTAACGGCCCGAAAGAGCGTTTCAGTTCGTCTCCAAAAGCTCATTATCCACCTATAAAACAAGCAGCAATTAGTTCGTACACTAATGAGCATTTAAATATAGGGCACTAGTTAGCTTCTGGAAAAATTTACTTGCGGAGTGATGCAGTCAATTTCCACAGATTTCAGGAAGTAATTACAGTTTGTGCTCTGCGTCGTTAAACCAGCATTCTCATTTTTAACATTCATATCATCGTCTCTAAAAATATGTGAATATGCGTTCTTGCTATGATGCTTAGATCAGTTCTGGTCTGAAAGCCAGAAAAAGGTTACCATGCCAATAATGAAAAGCTGTGTTGTTAAAGAATTTGACTGAGTTTTCCGAAGATGTTTTTAGCTCATTTAGCGATTCCATAAATCATGTTTCTCACGGATTTTGTTATTGGGCAAGTAACTTTTCTTTTATAGTGATTAAGGCAGCACACTGCTAAGGCTTTCTAACTCTAAGATCTTCCTCATATAAACTCTTCCAGCGTGAAGCCTGCATGCTTTGTCTGGCGGCGGACCAACTGGAAAAACTTGGCTATCAGAATAAAATTTGGCGTCTTCAATGCGACGGCGCCAATTCGGGACGTCTTTGCTTTGTCCGGAGCTGGTCATGTAAGCAACCACATGAAAGAAAAAAAACTACCGCTTAAGCCCCCAGGCGCCAAGCAATCAATATATTTCTATTGAATTTAGTACTTATTGTCTTTTGTCGTCTCTTCGCTTGGAATTCACGCTCCTCGCTGCTGAAGTTCTTTGATGGCGGAGGGACTTCCGATTCTGAGGAGTGGGTGAGGACACACGATGCATGTAATTGATTTCAGAATCGATATTTGTCAGCGCATGTTCAATCGTTCTTTTCGAAATCGCTTATTTTATTGCTCTCCGGCTCCCACTTCACCGCTGGCGTATGAGCCGGGAACGCCTTCAAATAGATTATTACCGCTTGTTTTGCTTTATTTGAGTGTTTTAATATTAAGAACTCGCACTGTGTTATCCTGATCAACAAAAATGTGAAAGCAAAGCTCGAGTAGTAAAAAGATAAAGAATCGTGATTTATCGACATTAAGCGATTGCTCTCGCCTAATTTTATTATTTTGGTTTTCTTCAAGAGATGGCACAAAAAGGAAATAAACCTATGGAATGTGCGTTGAACATTGAACAGAGCTCTAAAAAAGAATCGTGGGAGATGACCGTTTACCGACGGTGAAGTGGACAGGGTTCGCTTAGTAGCTCAATGTAATGAGAAAAGGCGGGTAATAGTTTTTCTCCTCGAATGGCGACCAGAAACGGAGACAATACTTCTTTTATATAAAGCACAGCCTATATTACGACGTAATGGAACGAATCTCCTTGAATAGGGTGTTAGTTTCTGCAATGGAATGATCGTCTTCAATTTGAGTCTGTAAAATGGAATTTGTCTCGGGTTTCTCACTTCAGTGACGCTTGGGCTTCTGGTAAGTGAAGGCATCTGGTGAGCGGTATCGAGTGGATTGCATGTTTGTACAGCCTTCTGGATGGAAAAGGTGGGTGAGGCTCTGCAGAGCGCGCGGGCGAGTCAGTTGGGGCTTGGTGGCGGTTTCAGGGTGGGGAAGAAGGTTTGAGGGCACATAAGTGAATTATTGAGCCTACTCCACCCTCCTTCATGAGGGTGGAGTAGGGTTGTTGGTGGCGGTTCTGCGTGCTGACAGTGGGATGTTTGAGATTGGGAGATTGATTCTTGATGGTGTAATGAATTGAAGTAAATCATGCGTGGTTAGTACGTGGGTTGCAGCCTTTTGGATGCTAGCTGGAACTTATTAGAATATGAGATTCACAGATTGCCCAAATCCAGGTCTTGTTTTTACTTCTTTGCTAGAAACTAAAATATAATTTCAGGCGAGTCAACGATTCTGGACACCTTATAGACGTCATTTGACGTACGCGCGCGTCAGTGCGTTCTTAGGACACTATTGATGCTATTGCGATTGAAGCTGTCATATCCGTTAACCCAGGCCGCGCGGTTGTCACATTGCAGGTTGCCAGGGTTTCAGGAACCAGCACCTTTACGAATTCTTTTAGGTAAGCAGGCAAATCGGGCCCGCACTGGGATTTGGTTCTTTCGATGCTTTACACACCGCGACCTTTTGAACCGCTGATCATTTCGCTCAAGTTAGCGCACTCAGCTTGTCTCCTTATCGTCGACGCTAGGACCTGTCAGGTCATTTAGGCCTCCCTCCCAATCAAGTGTGCGGCTGCACAAACCTACTCTAGACAACATAGGCTCAGCTTTTCTACCTAGTTTCCGGCTTCCTTCCAAAGAAGTTGCTAGGCAGCACTGAACATTTCGAAGTTCCGAACTTGGGGTGAAAGTTGGTGAAGACGACATGTCAAAATACGCAGCGCGAATGATTTATTTATTTATTTATTTGGTTACTATCAGGGCCGTTGAGGCGTTACAGATAGGAGAGTTTTAAGTACTTATACAAACATTAGAACTAAGAATTTTTTTAACATAGGTGATGAAGAAGCGCAGATTTGAACGCTTCGGATTCGGAAATGGAGACGATGCAGGCGGGCAGGTGGTGATAATCGAGGGTTATAAGGCATCGGGAAATGGAGGCCCTTCTGATTGTAGCGGTACTAGTTAGAACCTTGGTAGGTGCTAATATATGGCAGTCCTCTATTCGAAGGAAAAGTTTCGGAAGGTTCCGGCACAGGGTCAATCACACATAGCAGTAACACGGCTTCGCTTGGCTGCGCACCTGCGGAGCATCACTGGGCTGACGCCAGTGGCAAATTCACGCAAAAATGGCCGACGACACGAAGCACTACTTCGAAGTCCGCGTAGTATTGCGCCAATGTTCATTGACTCATGACTGGGTTATGCGCAATGGCGCAAAACACATGCATGTCCACGCGAAGACGTGTTGCCGCTAAGTGTTATCGAACCTGTAGGTGTCTGCTTTCAGTACAATCACAGGAACATAGATATTATTTGTCGGTTATTCCGCCTTCCTCCAATATATCACAATCGAAAATAGAGTTTCTTATCCTCAGTGCATGCGGCTTGTCCATTACGTGCGCTCACCTAAGCTTCTGTAGATATCTACCTATGACTTGACGTATCAAAAAATGCCATTTGTACTGCACAACTATGCTTTGGCTACGACGGACGCAGTAAACGAAAGCGGTGTCTACATGAGGCCTTGTAGAGTGCTGCTTATACGGTGTGAAGAGCCAGCGACGGAAACGAAATCAAAGGCATTGAGAAATGCGAAAAATATTTGATCGTAAAAATGAATTTACTAGAAAGTAGAAGAAAAAACCAGCGTATGCCGCAGGTCAAGATCCGAACCCACGACTTTCGAATTTTGCGTTGGGTGGTATACCGCGGAGATACGGTGAAGGAGACCGTTTAACCATATATATTCTTAGGTTTTTATGTTGGATACATCCAATTCGTGAGAATGTTCGCCAAAGCAACCATTTGCTTTAGCGATGAACGTGGAACGTCCAGTGGTAACGCAAGCGCCACGAATAACGTGACCTAAAGGAGTGGCGGCAGCTTTATGCGATGGGGCCATTTAGTATACAGGATTAGTTTCACTTCACCTCGGCCTAAATGTGCCCACTTTATCCATATTCGAACCTGTGATTATGCACGTATTGAAAGAACGTTTCGCCGTCCCCGCTCCGGAGCAGATCGAATCGCTCCCATTTAATGTTTAGCCTGTTCTTCGGAGTCAAAACTTCAAATAAGTTGTGATAGGCATGTATAAAATTGGTAACATGTGCTTACACACTACCACACACTCCGTATTTTTTGCTCTACCTTTATAGGCTGGCAATGCACAGAAGCCTGTAAAAGAATTCATCTTTTATAAGTTTTAAGGCTTTATTCGCAACGCATACTTCGTCCGGAAGGAAATTGAAATGCATTTTTACTGTGCTCAACATTTTTAAACAACTCAAGGACTACGATGGAGGACGTAGTAGAGGGATCTTGATACATTTTGACTGTGTAGGGTGCATTAACAAATGTCTGCAGAGCGCGGAACTCCAGTGTTTTTGTGCATTGAAGTTAGAGAACCTTAGGTGATTGAAAGTTATTCGGAACCCTTTTAATCAAGGCATCTCTTGTTACTTAAGTCGCTTTTGGACGTTTAATCCTCAGCTTTGGATATTAAATTATATCCTTCTAAACATGCATTCTCTTCTCTTATTTGAAACATTTATGCCGTGAATTTGAAGGGATGGAAAGCGTAGCAGGGGGCGGCAGAAAGTTAGGTGGGCGGATGAGGTTAAGAAGTTCGCAGGGGTCAAGTGGATGCAGCCAGCACAGAACCGGGTTAAGTGGAGAAATATGGGAGAGGCATTCGCCCTGCAGTGGGTATAGTCAGGCTGATGATGATGATGATGATGATGATGATGATGATGATGATGATGATGATGATGATGATGATGATGATGACGTGAATTTTGTGGTTCTAAAATACTGTCATGCTGGGACGTCGCACCATCAGGGAATTAAAGAGCGTATCACCAAGGTCATCAGGTCGGGGTATGAACTCATATCCGCCAGCAAGGTGGCTCCGAGAGACTCCTGCGCCGCTATTTTAGCATACAGGACGCTCCACCGTGTTACTGCCTTTAATCACGAAGTTCTTTTTGAAGGAACCGTCCGAATTTCACGCCGTGATCCTCAGTCTATCATTGTGCATGTCAGCAACTGAAACCTTACCATTCCAGTTAAGGGCAGTTTGTGTCTTGAGCAGTCCTTGAGCCTTTGTTTGTGCATTATCCTTCCATCGTGTTTCGTTTTATTTTTCTTGTGTTTAGATTCTTTAGGAGTTTTCTTCAGAAAAAAAAAGGGGGGGGGGGATCTTATGTCGCATGCATTGTCATGTGTCAGTGACATTGACAGTTGGCATCAGCGTTGGCTCTCTTCGAGAGATTAGGGTGACTAAGGGCGTGTATGCTTGCTGCCGAACAAGCCGTTGGCGTTCATATTTTAACGTGTTACAAATTTTATTTTTTCCACCATTAGTGGATACGCTACTGGAAACATTTTTGATGGTCGGAATTCTGCTGAAGTAACTACGACCCTGTGAATCAACGATTCTTTCTCAGACGCTGCAGTAACTACGACCTTGATGATCAACGATTCTTTCTGAAAAACTTGCTTTTCACGCTATCCAACTTTGCACTGTTCCTTTCGTGGTTATCTCAGGATTTTTCCTGCCTTGAACTCTTGCAGAGCATTACTAGTACTGTCACTTTGAAGTTTCCTAAAAATGTCGTCTATCTATACGGTGGCCACTTGCCGACTCCGCGTAGCGCCAGTCTACCCGCCGTTTCCCGACATTTTATTACAAATGCAGCGCAACTGTGTCCTGCCGCTTTCCAAGCAATTAAGTAACGTGTTTGGTTGCACAGGCTATACATTTGCTAGTCAAGGTGAGGGCTGTAGTTTCCTCCTCCTGTATGTTTCCAAACTGAGGTTTCTGTGAATAGCGTTCTAAGACGACGAGTGAATCGTAGCAGTGTGCTTAGTTTACGCAAAACTGTGCACCGAATACAATACCAGCGGGGAAAACTGATTCATATCGAAAGTCTTGAAGGAACGTTTCATTGTCGAATCCACAGGGATTAAGCTTTCGTACATATTAGCAGTCTTAAGCCTCTTTGCTGCTTTTTACGGTGAATTGATAAAATAGAAATACGTGGTCAAGTTTTTAATTCGCGATTTTTAAGGACAATAATGTGTATAGAGACTGAACGCCGTCAACATCGATGAGAAGTTCTCTTTTATAATTCATGAATGTGCAGCGTCATTCAGTATCTTGAAAATAAAACAAATAATCTCTTGATTGAGTTTTATGTTGACTTTAGAGCGGTCCGTATGCATAGAATCAAGTTCGCATTTTTATGCATCAAATACAGGTGATGTTTGCTAATTTGTCAATGTTGCATGAGTGAACGTATCTTTGGCTACAATGCTACGCCGAGCCGTGCCATTATACAAATATCCTGTGCATGCAAGCACATTCAACGAGTGCCACATTTTCTGCTTTCAATATCATAAATCACTTTGCGATCAGGAAAATTTAAAAACTAGCCTGCCTTTATATGTGGATGGCCTTCAGTTTCACAGTAAAATACTGCGTCTTAAAATCGCAACTTTGGAGTGAATTACTTAGGACCGTTAACCTTTTGAGCATTTTGCACTAGCACGGATATAATACCCACTTGTTGTCAATTCACCTGCACAGTCCACCACGAAATCTCTCTCGCATGTTTTGAAATAAAATTTGATAAACGCTGAAGAAAATGACTCTTTAATAATATGAAAGAGTTACGTGAATTTCCGTGCGGGTATAGCTCTACGTGGCTTAACATATTTTCCACTGGTGAGCCGATATTTTTTCCCAACTTGTATTGCGACCCCTTTCCATTTGAATAACAATCCTTGAAAAACGCGATAGGAACCAGGCGGTCCATCTGAGAGCAAATTGCCGGTGTTTATTATTACATTTACGTTATGTTACAACTTATACTAATTTCAACAGCAAAATCTGGTTGTATATTCCTGACAAGGAATCATTCCTACTGGAAACACAAAGTAGGCTGCATTTTAACACGCAAAATTAAATAAATACCTTGTCAGCGCACTCCACTAAAAGACGCAACTTGTTCGAATATCCAGCATTATCTCGCCATATTCTTCGAATATAAGCAAAACAAGCAGCATTTAGTAATATCATAACAAAATATTTGGAGATTCTTTCTAATATGAACCAGTCTTATCTATTCCACTTACCCTCAAACGCTAACCAAAAGGAGGGAAAAATAATATAGAAGTGCTCATTGGAGAATTATCCGCTCGAATGTATCTCAAACGGGGGTAACTGCTTCCTTCTTCAACAAAGACAATCCAGTAAGTGTAAAGCCTATACCAGAAAACGGAGTAAACATTAGTCACTATTAACCCCTAATGGGCTCTTGAATCTGCTGCGATCTCTGTATAGCTCGTTTTGTCGCATTGGGTATTTATTCGTTTGCCCTAATGCACCATTGCATTTGCTTCGTTTATTTTTTCTCCATGTATTCTCTCATATTGTTTACGAATGAAATTATTTCATTTAAAAAATTATTTAAAGTTCCTTCAATGACTTATTCTCAGCCGGTGAATGTTATCTCTTCCCTTCCAACCGGGGATAACGTACGAGCTAAGTCTTGACAGTGCACTTCGTCTTTTAGAACAACCACACCAGCAGCGCCAGCACCACTACTCTGTAGGATGACGGATGGTCCCAAGGGAAAGCTTCGTCGTAGGCGCCCGCTAAGCGGTGAAGCTCGCTTCTGCGGTTTGTTCGGCTAGAGACCGTGCTAGAAATAAAGAAAAAAAAAAATTCGCAGAGAGGAGCGAAATTTAGGGAACATGGGCTTCTTTTCGGGTGAGAAAAAAGCAGGATGAATCATGTACAGAAAAAGAAAGTAAAAGTTGACAGTGGTGACGCAATGGCGGAAGAGAAAAGAGTACTCAGCGGAGAGTATAGGACAGACAAAAGCAGCACAACGGGGAGGTCTCAGTAGATGGCAGGAATGACGCTGCGTCATCTTGCTGAGTTCGGAGTCGATAGCTCAGCGGAAATTTATTTTTCGCCAAAGGAACAGGAATTGATTCAGAGCACGCGTCATCAGAGACAGACGCAACCACAATACTCGCTGTGAGTCTTCGTCCGTGACCAACATTACTGCTATAAGTTCAGCCAACTCAGGCTCCAGCTGAACCTCCCGCTGCTGTGTGCAGTATGCTGTTTTGTTTTCTTTGTACTTTTTGTTACCTGAGTTTATTTGTAATGGAGGCCATATTGTTTCTTTGCTTTTTTCGCTGCAGGAGCTGCTGAAGTTTATACCACCGCGCGCAAGTAGGAAAGTCCTGAACGATGCCGTGAGACAGACAGCGAAATAAATTGCAATGCAATGCGCGAATTTTTCGGCTGACCGACTTCATTCCTCCGCAAATAAATAAGGAGGGCCTGCTGTCATAAGACAAATCAAAAATATCAACGCAGCACACCACATTGTGGCTCTGATTCAAAGTCGCAGATTGATTCTTGTGGCAAAGGCAGTTCTGCATATCTTTGGCGCTATTGTCACGGCACTCTTGCCTCGCGTTATGTCACTGTAAATACCATCGTTAGTGCGGGATATGTTTATAGTTGCTTGATTTCCACTTCAATATGTATTTTCGATGATTGCTATGCACGTCATTAGTAGAGAGTTTCAACACTGAGGGTTACGTGATGCACTGTAGTTTTCCGCGACAGCGGGGCTCCACTGCGCATGCTCAGATCGCCTAGACAGCACTAGATACCACCGCATCTTAGCACGTCGCGATCAATCACAGCGCGCTCAATATCGGCGCGCGGTTGCAAATGTCGAATTTCGCTATCCTATAACTCTAATACTATGAGTAATCATGACGCAAATTCTTGTAGTTTTTTTTTCAGAGAATGGGTAAAGCCGCACCGTAGTCCTAAAACTCTGTCTTTAACGTTTCTTCAGTGGTTCTTCTGGATATTGCCTCATAATATCTCACGCGTCTCTGTTTACGTAGAGATAAATCATAATACGCAAGACTGCGACCAGCTTTCACAAGAGCAAAGGATTTTTAATAGTAGATACGAAGGTGTACGAAGGTGCTGTGACAGTCGGTTTTACCTTGAGCAAGGCCAGGACGTCTTATATTGCCGCAGGGAATAATACATTTAAGTATTCATGTTTTTCTAAAATAATCCTTTTTAAAACTGACCGCCTTCGCACACACAACTGCTGTCTCTCTTTAAGTCCCAGGATTTGTCAAATGGGATGAAATTAATTACTCCAAACGCTAATGGACAGGCATAGAAAAAAAAAACAGGCATTACATTCACATCTTTTTTCCTGGCTTGAAAACGTGGTGCCTCAAATTAAAAAAATTTGGAGTTTACTATTTTAACAAAAAGTTCGTAAAATTTTTTGTACCCAAGACGTGGTCCATAAATATCTCGCATGGTGTATCGGCCATAGTCTGCAAATGAGAAATCTAGTGAGTAGAGAGTTGATATTTTCAAGCACAAGAATATTTTCACTACCTTTGCCCACTCGTAGCCAGAGAAAAATATCTTAAGCAGCAAGCGAATAAAACATAAATCGTACATAAGATACTAAATAAACCTAATAGACGTACTATTTTGCGTTGCTTCTTATAGATTGCGTCTCCGCTCCTTTTTAGGGAGTAAAGAGACGAAAGTCGTACTTTCTGCTCAATGTACTGCAGTAAAATGATAGCCAGTCCATGGGCTTGATGCGTAGTGTGTTCCGCATGACTCGGTTAATCTATTTCTTTAAAAGACGAAAGTGCAAAACATCGACCTATCTCACTGAGAGATTGTGATCAACGTACAGAAATCTTGAGCCGCGAAGATTAATAAAGTATGCTGTGAATCTATCTCCTTGGTTCAGGGTCTCCCGATGGCTACTCACTTGTTTTATATGATTGCGAGTTAGACATTTAATTGTCTATTTATGTGGTGTGTACTTACAGCCATCTGCGAGAAGCACTCAAATTAGTGAGAGCGAAATATTGATTAAAATGAGAAAATAATATAAAAAGGCAACAGAAAACAACACAGACGATGACAACGATACGAATGAAAGAGGTAACACTAGAGAGACAGGATAATGCTAGTGAGCAATGAAGGTTTGATCTGAGTTAAAATCTTTTAAAATACATCAGGGTCACAATGTGCCATGGCGTTATAGATATTTTCACAATGGGGCTTGGTTTGAAAGGTGGCACGGCAAGTCACGGTTTTGTTCTGGAAACCCAGGTGATGCAACTATCATCAGTGTATCTTTATGTTCAGAATACAGAAAGGGAGTGGGATGGGAAAGCTATTAGAGGTGAAAAGGAATCGAACGGCCAGGGTGCAGAAGGAGAGGTAATGTCCCGCAATATTATAAGCTTTGGACCATTTGGGCTTGCAGGGACAATTCGGAGAGGGCGTGATAAAGAAAGCGCAGGTTTGAGGTGTGTTTATAGGCTAACCGTCTTTCAATGCTTCTGGCATGGTCCAATATTTGTGTTCAGGAGGAAGGACAAGAAACTGCTTTCTAATATTCTTACAGTAAAACAATTATTGCGTAATTCTAAGCAACAGTAATGCCTTGTATTGAAGCATTGCTAACAACAAATAATGAACAATTTTGGTGCGTCATTATTTCGATGATTGATTTATTTATTACCCTAACCGACACTTCCGGTAACCCCCTTCCTTCAGACCATGTTGCTTCAGTTCTTAACTGTTCCTTTGCTGAAAACTTTTTAGTCATTTCTGATGCACGCATACCTATTACACATAATCACTACTATGCAACTATGTCTCCTATATTATTTGATACATTTGGTGTCATCAAACTCATTGATAATCTTAGTCTTCATTTCGCTCCTGGTTGTGATCATATTAATTCTAAGTTCTTGAAAAACACTTCTATGTTTCCATTATGCTGACTAAACTTTTTCAACAATCATACGACCAATCTATACTACCAAAAAAATAGAAAATCGGTAAAGTGATTCCAGTGCACATGTCTGGTAGTAGAACATCTCCCTTGAACTATCGCCCCAACCCTTTTACTATAGCACATGTTGTAAAATGTTGAAACGTATAATATTTTCAAACCTTGTTAATTTTCTTGAATCGAATGCTTTCTTGTTATCCGCACTACACGGGTTTTTGAAACCATACTCATGTAAAACTCAACTAATATGTTTTATACATGCTTTAAACCGTATCCTTGACTAATCATCACTGGCCGACTGCATATTCGTAGATTTTAGTAAAGCTTTTGACAAGGTATCTCACAGACTCCTATTATTAAAACTAAGTAACCTAAACCTTGACCCTAGTCTACTGGAAGGGATTGAGTGCTTTCTTCTTAATCGATTGCTGTTTGTTACCGCCAATGGTTTCAATTCAGGTTTTACAGAAGTGCATTCAGGCGTCCCCCAAGGCTCAGTCCTTGGGCCCCTTTTGTTCTCAATCTACATCAATGATCTTCCTTCTCTTGTTAACTCTCATATTCTCCTTTCGTGGATGATTGCGTTATTTTTAGAGAAATAACAGATGCCAGGGATAGTTGTCTTCTTCAGTCTGATCTTACCACTATAGCTAACTGATGCAAGGAATGATCAATGCAACTAAATATTAAAAATGCAAAGTTGTGTGTGTTTCAAGAAAATCTACTTTCCCACTATTGTACCACATTGATAACATATCTTTTGAACCTGTAACATTATATAAATACCTTAGCATTTACATCACTGCTAAGATAAGCTGGTCTCTGCATATTGAGAACGGAATCAACAACGCTAATGGCGTGCTAGGTTATTTACGTCGCAACGCTTTCAACGTTCCTTCTTCTTTGAAACTTCTGTTCTATAAAACACTAATTCACTCCAAACTGAAGTACGCAACTTCAGCATGGGATCCTTCTTATGACAGTCATGTTACTGCTCTTTAGATGGTCCAGAATAATTCAGTACGTTTAATTCTAACTAATTATAACCGCACAGCAAGTATACGTAGTATGCAATCTAGACTTTCTTTTCCATCGCTGTCACTTCGTCGAAAAGAATCCTCATAAAGTCGGTTTTAGATCATGACACACCAATCATTTTGTCTTTCAGTCATTCGTGCCACGTGACTCACGGGACTGGAATCACCTTCCAGCAGATATTGTCATCATTAAAAATTACGAAATGTTCCGCTAAGCTATAGCTAGCATTGTATACTTAGGTGTTATTTAAATTTTGCTCTGTGCTGTATTTCCCAATTCATGTATTTTTTTCCACTCCCCTTCTCTAATGCCTCTCACCCTGAGGGGTACCATAAATAAATAAATAAATAAATAAATAAATAAATAAGTTCTAGATAATCCCAGGCGTACGGTGTGTAACATCACGAACGACGTAGATGCACCATCCTGAGGTCTGCGATACTAGAGTATGACTGCGCGGGGAGAAATTTAAGGGAGAGCCTCTCAACGATTCCGTCATATTTGTGCAGTAATGAAACCAATTTTATTACGCATATTGTTTGCATCAACACGGTTTTGATATCATGTACCGAAGTAGTTCGGTATGTCTCAGGCTCTGTCTCGCTTCAGCCCCTAGAGAACCGTTTCTGACTTCTTGCCCTGCCTGTGTAAGCTGGTGTAACATAATGAAGTGCCCGTGATAATATAGAGCTTAAAGAACCATCAGTCTCAGCACGGAGGCGTATTATCAGTATGTCGTAGCAATACGGCTTTAGCAATTGTTAAATAATTTTGTTAACAAAATGATGATTTTTTCACTTTCGAATACGGGAGCTTTGCTGTTTTAGGTAGAAAACCTGGTGGCTCAAAATACATAAACAACACACCCTTCTTATACATACATAATTCATGTGCATGCTGTGATCATTCCGGTTACAGAAGGATGCTGCACATCCTTAAAACATCAAGTTTTATATTTGCCTCGCAGAAATGAGAGTACGTCATCAGTCCAAAAATCATCTTGCTAACATATCTGCCATTGGTGTTTACAGAGATAAGAATGGTCTGCCTTTTTGTGTTTGCAGGTGCCATTTTTGAAGAAGGCCAGCGGGATTCGGAGGCGGCTTTCCGGAGCGCTGTCGACCTGGTGAACAACGACCCTTCGCACTCTCTCACGAGGTTCAGACTGGCCGGAGTCGTCCAGAGGATACCACCACACGACGCCTTTCACGCGCGGAAAGCAGGTACGCCACAAATGCAGAAACGAACATTTAAACCGGCTGTATTATTTTCGCATTAAAATGTTACGCTAGGAATTTTTGAGCACCCTGCGCTGCAACGAGCGCGCGCCATCACCGCCGAGTGGAGCTGCTTACCTCGAATCCGGCACGGAATAAGCACTATGTGTCCGGCGCGGTTCTGGCAAATAAAAACGACAGTAGACCAGCCCCAAAGTTTTTAATCTTTTCGCCCGTAAAGGGTGTTCAGTGCCTAAAGTCATTTTTTCTGCAGAACGGTGCCTTTAACGCTATCACTTGATGTGGATCGACAAAGGACTTTATCACCTAGTGACATCGCATGCCATGTGCTTGCAATACTGCTCAGAGCTGTCACGTCGTTACCTCGTGATCATGTAGGTTACACTCGCTCGACTTTTCCAGCGCGTGAGTGGTGGCCGGCATGTCAAAATATCAGCCATATACAGGCCATTTTCGCACAACTTGAAATCAATATTTATCGCTATGAGCCAATCCAAAATAGGGCCTCTCAGCTGCCTGGGAACGTTTAGCGAAAATGAAACAATAGCGCGCAACAAGTGAACTCTACAGCAACTGACATTTACAAAATATGTTCGGTGTCGGCCATTCTCATTAAAAAAATGTAGAATCAATGACTCTCCCTGCCTTCATTACAAGTGACCTTTAACTGCTGTTACCTAGAATAATATCGAATACTTGCAATAACTCTTCCCCTACCGAAAAATGTTTCATTATTTATTAAGCTTATGCTGATTGCAGCCATTGCTGTAGTCGACTATACTACGTATCTTCCATGTTCACCTTTTTTACAACACATGAATATGTCTGACCAGAACCAAGAATACATTATGCCTTACAAGTACATTGCGCCCACATGATTCGTCATTACAGACTATTTCGTTTTGAGATCACGTGCAGAGTCAAATGCAGAAAGTAGTTTCAACCCAGCATTCGATTGCTTTCTAGCGACGGTTGACCTCTTGTACGGAGGTAGTGAGTTTCTTGGCTGAGATTTGGACACGTCGAAACGGCAACCAGTAGATACTGTATTTTGGCATAGCATTTGAAATCCACATAACATCCGCCTAAGATATCAGTTCTAATTGCATGCCAGCAACAGAGAGCTTTGTTGAAATCACAAGTCACCTTGGGAAGCGCCTGGCAGTGCCTGTTGTGCACAGCACGCGGTATTCAGAGCAAGCTCACCACTTGAGCCCAGCCCCCACACATCGCAATAAACAGCCGCAACGGCAAGCTGGCGCTCACCGCCAGGAACACCGAGATTGCAGGGAGCAATGCGTCGCTCGCTTTGGGGCCTAATGAGCTAATTTGTATGGGCGGACGTGTCTCCAAGAGATATAGATGTAAATGACCGCGACGACGTCCGGCCGGCCAGCAGGCGACCCCTGAGTTTTTCGTGGGTTGCCAACGGGCTCCGCTGTAGCATATTGGGCCGATCGCTTCTAATTTGGGTTTGAGTTTTGTTAAGCCAGAAGCACGCTACTAATTTCTACCTGAAAAAAAAAAACGCCTTTCTGCATTCCCAATTCACAGCTCAAAGCTGCGAACGTTACTCGCTAGATAAGAGGGTTCGATCCCGAAATATTACACATGGCACTGAACTCCATCTGTGTAGCAAGCGTTGTACGTGGTCGTCAGTTACTTTCATCTCTAGCTTTATAGAGAGGTCTAGGCGTTACTCGTTGGGCAAGTTTAATACCATGCAGCAAAGCAAGACAACGGGTGTTTCTGAAAATATGTCATTTCCTGGTCGCATTATTTTCGAAGTTGTAGCTCGGAGGAGCGGAGTCATGCGGAAGTATTTGCCGAATGGAAGGGGGCGGTTGAACTCTCGCTTTCTATTACTGCATCTACGTGCAAAAGCTAGAAACTTTGGTGCGCATAGAAACAGACGCTTACAGAAAAGAGCAAAAACAAAGATAACAAAAACAAGGTAATTAGGCTCAGAAGCATCTTTCCCTGCCTTTTGATGTCTTAATTGGAGCATCAGAGAGTTTTCATCCTGCTGTTGGCAAAACTAATGCAGGGATTCTTTGCATTTGGTCACATCTATTTCATTTGTTCTTAACAAAGCCCATGCGCAGGACTTGTATGCTTTCTCGAAAAGAACAATAAAGCAAAGCGACTACATTTCCCGCAAAAATCGCTCAGAACTGGCTGGAATGATTACGTATGTTACACTGTATCAAACGCCTGCCGGCATCATACAAAACAAGCGCTCTTACGATCGCAGCGGCTAGGTCAATAATGTTGTGTAGATGAATGACAGGCACAAGTCGTTGTAGAGTCTTCACATATATATTTGGCAGGACACGCTCAGCCAAGCGGAAACAGGACAGTGCGCCGCCAGAATTCAGTTGAGCAGCTACGAAATCCAATCGGCGTGTTTGGCTGGTGGGATAGGCTGTCGTCGTCTTCAAAGCGCGACAACGATGACACGTTATCGATTAAAAAAGTGACAGTCTTCCAAACATTTTACGAATGGATTTCAGAGATGTTAGGAATACAACAGACCTGGCAGAGGGCCTGTTCCCCTTTCGTTTTCTGAGATAGACTGCCTCGCACTACATTGAGGTGGAAATGAAAATAGAGACGGCGGTAGAAAATGTTTGATGCAACTCTCGAAGTACTTTGGACGTTTGGCTCTCGAGATTAGAGCTGACCAGGGGCTAAAGGCGCGGTTAGACCACAAAAAATGGGATGAGTCGTACAAAAAAAAAAGCTACTCTTATCATAAAAAACAATGGAGCGCAATTAGCAGGCCGCGACAGTGTTGGATACCGACCCATAGATAAAGCCTCGCATTAACCAAGATGTATGAACATGCCTGCTCAGCCTAAGAATAACGTGAGGGCAACGCCTCTGAGTTCTATATCCCCCTCCCATATGAAAGGAGAGGTGGCAGCTCCTGCAAGATGTATTGTCAGGCTACCCTACGTCCAGTTAGTGCTCGGCCGTATCCGCTGCCAGCTACCGCCTGCCAACAATATATATATAACGCTACGAAGATGACGAAGCGAGTAGTGGCGCTGGGCGGAGCACTCGCGCCAGGCCCGCTGGCCATGAAAGCATATTTCATCGTCATGTCATCATGTCGTTCTGCTTCTTTCATGCCACCACGTAGCAATATATATATATATATATATATATATATATATATATATATATATATATATATATATATATATATATATATATATATATATATATATATATATATATATATATATATATATTGTAAAACAGGTATTGGGCTCTGATGTGTTCAGCGCCTATTGCTGAAGAGAACGACGACAAGCATGTTCAACGCGCGTGACGGGCAGGAAAGAAAACGACAACGAAGCTCGCTTCGACGCTCGTACGTCTGCTGACACGTCTCATGACTGATCGCAGAGCGTTCTATTGACTGTTGACGTATCGCCCAGGTCAAGGTCTTCTACAACAAGTGGTGGAGGTGCCAGCAATCCCCTCAACCTGGAGCTTCGCAGCCGAGCTTTGCCTACCACTTCCGCGATGCCTGAGACCGCCAGCCAGCCCCATCGCCTGTCATCTGTCCTGGTGCAGCGCATCAGCGCGACCCAGCCATCTTCAGCGGCACCGATGACACGGATGTAGAAGACTGGTTGGCGTCGTATGAACGCGTAAGTGCGTACAAGTGGGACGACACCGTGAAGCTCACAAACGTCATTTTCTATTTGAGCGACGTTGCCAATCTATGGTTTCGCAACCATGAGAGTGACATTTCTACCTGGACGGCTTTCAAGACCAGCCTGATGAAAGTATTTGGCCGTCCCGCTATACATAAGCTTCCCGCCGAGCAACGCTTGCGAAGTCGGGCACAACGAACCGGCGAAAACTTCACCAGTTTCATAGAAGATGTCGTAGACCTCTGCAAGCGCGTAAACCCTACCATGAGCGACGCCGAGAAGATCGGACACATTATGGAAGGCATTGACGATGACGCCTTCCAGATGCTCGTCGCCAAAACCCCCCAAACTGTGTCCGACGTTATAAACTTCTGCCAAAGCTTCGATGAGCTGCGCAAGAGGCGGCTTTCCACACGACGTGCTGGCCTTCAGCAGGTAACTCTTTCCAGCTTGGCTCTCTCCGGGGACGGTGCCCAGGACCAGCAGTCGCTAATTCAGCACATTCAACAATTTGTTCGCGAGGAAGTCGCACGCCAGCTTTCCTTGTCCACCTTCACTTGCCCGCCAGCACCTGCGCCTGCGCCGCCGCCCACTCCCACTCTTCAGCGTGTCATACAAGAGCAGGTCGCTGAGGTTCTGCCTTCACCTCCTCAGCAGCCGTTGGTGGCGGCTCCTCTCACGTACGCTGATGTTTTGGTGCGGCCACCAAACCCTGTCGCCCCTGTGTACAGCCGGCCTCCCCTACTGTACGAGCCTCAGGGACGCCAGCAAAATGAGCAACCTACAATCCCCCCTTATCGTCCGGTTCTCCGCCGTCGACCACAGCCACGCCCTTCCAACTCCTGGCGCACACAAGACAACCGACCTATCTGGTACGCCTGTGGAGTCGCCGGCCATGTGGCTCGTTTGCGCCGCAATCGTGGCCCTCGTCCCTACGACTATACACGTGAGCCAATGTACAATCTTCCTCCGTCCCCCTCGCCTGTGTTCCCTGAGCCTCCTCCGCAGCCCTCTTCAAGTTACGATCGCCGCTCCCACCGCTCGCCTTCTCCTGGCTGTCGTTCCCGTTCTCCGATGCTCCGCCGCCAATCAGCCGTTAACACGGAAAACTAACGGCCGCTGTTCCGGAGGCAAGAACTGCGCCATCAGGGACCAACTCAAGACCTGTTCACGTACCAGCCAACATTATTACCATATTCATCGAGGGAGTTCCTGTCGAAGCACTTGTAGACACTGGCGCAGCCGTCTCTGTTCTTAGTTACGCCCTCTGTCGCAAACTCAAAAAGGTGATGACGCCGCTTCCTGCAATTTCTCTTCGCACAGCCAGCGCTCAGGACATTCGACCATTAGCCGCCTGCACCGCCCGCCTTGTTATCGACGACGTTCAATACACAATAGAATTCCTCGTCCTCGCCCGCTCATCACACGACGTTATCCTTGGTTGGGACTTCCTCTCCAATCATAACGCCATAATAGACTGCGCCCGTGCTCAACTTGAGTTATCACCCCTCAGTGACACTTTCTTCGACACACCCGCTGCTGCTGCAGCTACCGTGCACGTCGCAGAAGACACCGACGTTCCGCCTTTCTCCTCAGTGCTTGTGCCTCTTTATTGTGCTGCTCTTTCCGACGCCACTGTTATCTACACACCTTCGTTACGATGCGCTGACCAAAAATCCATGTTGCTGCCCCATGCTGTGCTGACAATTTTTCGCAATTCAAGTGCTATTTTTGTTTGTAACCCGTGCCCCTGCGCTACCACTTTACTTCATGGCCAGTCACTGGGTAGTGTTGCTTTGCTCGATTCCACGCCCACCTATCCCTTTGGCGATACCATCGCCAGCCTTCACATCAGCGCCATAACACCTATTGCTGTCGCCACTCCATCATCCCTCGAAGTTTTCCACCGGTCCATCGACGCTGGCCTGACGCCCTTACAACGAGCCCAGCTTGTCGCCATCCTACAACGTTTCGCGGCTTCGTTCGACTCCCAGCAAAATTCGTTGGGGCGCACAACTACCGTTACTCACCGTATTGATACCGGCACCCATTCCCCTTTTCGCTTGCGTCCGTACCGTGTTTCAGCCGCCGAGCGCCGCATTATTGACGAACAGGTGACCGACATGCTCCAGCGCAACGTAATCCAACCGTCGCACAGCCCTTGGGCGTCTCCGGTCGTCCTGGTCAAGAAAAAAGACGGTTCCATCCGATTCTGTATAGATTACCGCCGACTGAACAAGATAATGCGCAAGGACGTTTATCCTCTCCCTCGTATCGACGACGCCCTTGACTGCCTGCAGGGAGCTGAGTTCTTTTCTTCAATAGACCTGCGTTCCGGCTACTGGCAGCTGCCGATGGCAGAGGCCGATCGCCCAAAAACCGCTTTCGTCACACCCGATGGGCTCTATGAGTTTAATGTCATACCATTCGGACTGTGCAATTCCCCTGCCACATTCGAACGCATGATGGACAACCTACTCAGAGGGCTCAAATGGCACCTTGCCTTTGTTACCTTGACGACGTTGTCATCTTTTCCCCAGATTTTCCATCTCACCTCCAGCGCCTTGAGACAGTTCTGCGATGCCTGACCGACGCTGGCCTCCAATTAAATTTAAAGAAATGCCGTTTCGGAGCACGGCAGCTAACCATACTCGGACATGTCTCCAAGGATGGCGTTCTTCCCGATCCGGCAAAATTACGCGCTGTGGCAGAATTTTCCAAGCCAACTAATGTGAAAGAACTCCGCAGCTTTTTGTAGAAGACCTTGACCTGGGCGATACGTCAACAGTCAATGGAACGTTCTGCGATCAGTCGTGAGACATGTCAGCACACGTACGAGCGTCGAAGCGAGCTTCGTTGCCGTTTTCTTTCCTGCCCGTCACGCGCGTTGAACATGCTTGTCGTCGTTCTCTTCAGCAATAGGCGCTGAACATATCAGAACCTGATACCTGTATTACAATGTATGTATATATATATATATATATATATATATATATATATATATATATATATATATATATATATATATATATATATATATATACACAACCCCGCCGCACAGCTGCGTTATAATAACCAGACCTGCAGTACTAATGCATGGCATTGCCACACGCGGTCACCAAGAATGTATTCATTCTCCTGGATCAGGTCTTTACAACCTTCCATGTCAGTTTCAGCCACTCGGTCATCGGTAAGTACTGCATCAAAACCATTAGCTATAATACTCATTATGTTTGCTTTTTCCGAATGGCCGAAATATTCGTTTTACTGCTAGTACAGGGAACTATTATGTAATTATAATTTACGCAAACATAGTTCACGTGTGCTATTAGGTTTAACGCTTTCTAGAAACTGGCTAATAATTTATCTGGAAAGATGAAAGCAGCAAAAGTCGACACGCCGCATGACGGGAACAAAATTGCATTTCATCGAGATCACACCGATCTTGGCACTTCGTTACCTCGCGCTGTACAGAGATGCTCTTTTTCTTGCACCTGCTATCAGGCTTGGAAGCTAGTCTTTCTCATAAAGCCGTTAATGCTGTTTCAGGCACTTGACCATGAGACAAACACTTGCAAATGATGCTAAATCGAGTCACCTTTGAATACCTCGTTAAGGAGTACTAATTACAAGCGATTCGATTAGCGGTAAACTGCAAGGAGCGGTCTCCTCCCATTTATCAGTGCAAACGACCCCTACGCACGACTCCTCACCGCCTCCACCCTCCTGTCCCACAGCCCACCCTCAACTTCTACCTGGGTTAGGCAGAGAAAGCCAGGGCGGCCATGCAAACTTTACATGTGTGATTGTTTCGAAAGTGTAGGTGGAGCAGGAGACCTGCGTAAAAATAAAAAGGGTACTTTGTACGAAGACATCACCTCTGGGTTCAATAAACTGCCTTGTAATTGTTCTCTGAAAACGAGATATCCGGTTCTGAAATCGCCTTTCGGGATAAAAGCATCTCCCGGTTTAGACACTGGCCTTGTGTTCGAACTTTTCGGAGTGCACATGAATGTTTTGGAACCGTGTATTCTACATGACAGTTTAGAGGTCAATGCAAAAACTGCTTTTCTAGAATGCGAAAGAATTAGCGCTGCAGTGGCGTTTTTATGTTTTAATTATTTCATATTTATCTTAATTATTTTTTCCCCTAATTTTGCTTCATATTTTTATTTTATTCTTTTTCTTTACCACTATCATTGATTATTATCAGCATCAAGAATATTTATTACAAATGTTAATACTATTATTAATAATAATAATTACCCCGTATTTTTGATTATCCTATTAATGATTTCGCATTAGTAGTTGGTTTATAGGAAATGGAAGGCGCAGTATATTGCGGCCTAGCGCAGGAGAGACAAAGAAGATAGATTTTTTACACCGTTGAAACCTGAACTGTCGTGGCTTCACGTTTTGCGTTTACATTTCGCGCCCACATTTTGACCTCCTTAACATAGCCTAATAATGCGTTCGCATATATAAGCAAAAAATAATTCGACCTTACAGTACTACCGAATTCTTCGGTTCTGCTGTTCTGTGGAGGCATTTGCATAGGGGAAAAAAGGGAAAGACTGTCGTCATCTGGGCAAATAGCAAACAATCATAAAATATCTGGCTGATAATTGTCTAGAGTCCTGCTTCCTGTGTAGATCGTAATTATCTCGTTTTTCGCATTAAAATGGCAGACATGATCGACAACTAAAGAGTTGCGTAGAGTGCGAATCAGTTTAAGGCACTTATTCAAACGCTTTACTGGGCGGACATACGGACGTAGAAAGAAAACACTCTAGCCTAACTGGCGGCTGATGTGCACCACATACCTCGCTCTCCAAGCGGTAAAAGCGCCGTAGGTAAGGGTGTTTAATCAAGAGCTAGGTACAATAAAAAATGAATTAAGTTACGCTCCGTAAATTCGGCGGGTTAGGAGAGCAGTAGGAAAGAAAAGAAGAAGAAAGAAAGGAGCTTATGAATGCTTCAGTCTTCGATACGCCACAAAATAAAATGAACGGCTGAAAGTATCAGACAGCTAAGACGACCATAAGAAAGGCCGGAGAAGACTGGGAATTCGGGAAAGGAAGCCTGCTTTGAAACTCGAACCCCAGCGATGAAGAGAGCGTGATGAGCGTTTTGACCCCGAGAGTGCAACTCGAGCATGCCCCGGTATTGCCTCTGATAGAGAAGTAAGGTAAAGGGAGATGGTTCACTTGCACGCTACCACACGCTGCGCCAAACTTCATTAACGCCGAGTGTTTTCCGGGCCAGCACGAAGGTGGCTCTGGTGAACTGCAGTGGCCTGGAAACTGAATGACTATGCTGTTTGTTTCTTTCTTCCGGAACAATGATCCTGTACGAAACCTTCCTTTCTTCCTTTTTGCGCCATTGTATTCTCTCTATGTCTCTCCGTGTCTTTTTCTGTCTCTCTGGCGGCACAATTGCTTGCGATCCCACTTTGTTTTGTAATTCTCCGCGCCTTCCGCTTTCCTTTATTTGTCCTTTTCAGTGTGCCACCTTTCTTGAGAAAGCAAGAGACGCAGAAGAGAAGATCCACGTTTCCTCGCGTCCCAGGTGTATCTTTCCAACTTCCGATTCCGTGGCGCTGATCGCCGGCACAGTCTTCCTTCTGTGGCTCTTTTATTTCTTTTTCTGGGTTGTTTTCATTCCTCCCGCCGCCCAATTCGAGAGAAAAACATATATCGTGCTGACGTGGCAAACTGAAAGGGCTTCCGCAGCATGTTTCATTGTTTACTTCTGGTTTTCGGCACCCAATTTTCTCTGCCTCTTCTCAAAGCCAGAAAAAGAAAGCACTAAACAGAGCACCCTCTGAAAGAGGCGTGCTTTTTGACTTTAAAATTCCGTTCGGTTTCCTGCGTCTTTTAGGCCAGGCGCACTTTCGATGTTACTGAAGCGAGGCTAGTCTGGAACGCACCTGCTATGGCTCCAAGAATATGGTAATAACAGCTTAAAATGGAAGACTGCCGCACCCGACAATAAGCCAGTGCTAACGGCAGAGAAAGTTGGAAAGTTGCTGCCAAAATGACAGTTAGCGTCGTTTCTAGGACGCCACGTTGACTGCTTACACGTGGGAGACTATAGAGTGGGCTGAATGTTTTTTTTTTAGCAGAGTTGTACCAAACACACTCCTCCGCATTCTCATTGTACCCGGTTAAACGATCATTGTACTTATTGAGCCTGCCAATAAAATGCCAGATTATGCAATCGTGGCGCCGATATTAAGATCAGGCACTAAGACGGCCATGATGCCGTCATATCAACAGCGAAAGAGACATCACAATGGTTCGCAATGGCGGCTTTCTGATCTGCATTGGAGCTCCTTTGCCAGGGGTGCTATGAAATTGTTTTATCATTATAAGTTTGTTCGCTGAGATAAGAAGTTACAAGCACAATTGAAGCTGCAGCAGGAGCGCACATAGCAACACCGCTCATCATTTTTCTTAATCCTTAAATTTTATTTCCTTTTTATAGCTAGTTTTGTTTACTTCTCTGTTGTTGCTGCTTGGTGCAATTGAAGACTATTTGGGGAACTTTGTATTCGCGCAGCTTAACGGACATTTCTGACTCTTATTATATACGGGTATCTCACCTAAATTAAGTCAAGGCTTAAGCAATAAAATATTTCAAATAGACAGGTGGAGCTAGTTGCATATATTTGCAAGCCATCTTAAACACCGCAGACATTTTTATTTAATTGGTGTACATGCTAATTTGGAGCAGCCCAGCAGTTTTCTGCATGAAGCCCGCAGTTCCACATGACCTTCCCTCGAGTACCTCTTCGTAGTCACGCTTAGGCAATATACGGTATGCCCATTTGTAGCCCCGCCTCGGCCCATGCGGGACCTATTGGGCTTTTGAGTGGGCAGTGCCATTTAGCTTAACCCTAGCTTTATCTATATCAATCCCAAATTTGCTTTACACTGGCCAGTAGAGACTTCAAAACTTGTGGCATATTTTCACTTTTAATTTTGTGGTCTTTGGTTTTTGTGTAGAGCATTTGTGGATGGTTGATTAGACTTGTAGGTGTCACGTCCCAAAGTGACTCAGGCTACAATAGATGCCTAGTCGAGGGATCCTTACATTTCGACCACCTGGGGTTCTTCAACGTCCCCTGACATCGCACAGCACACGGACACCACTCCGTTTGCCTTCATAGAAATGCAGGCGCCGGTTTTTGAAATCGAACTCGGGTACACAGGCACAGTAGTCTGGCATTTTAACAGCAGCGCCACCACGGCGAGCAGAGCGTTTGTTTTTCTTTCTTCCCAGCAGCATTAATCTTTAGAGCTGATATCTCCGGCGTGCTATCCACTGCTGGTATCTCGCCCCAAATGCACTGTGCAACTTTTTCTTCATTCTCTCTTCACACATCTGTTCGGCCCACTGTAAATGCAAGCAAGCATAACGTACTTTGAGATCTGCATGTAATGTGGTCGGTTAAATCGTTTCCCATCTTCAAGTCTTAAGCTAGGTCTTTATTTTTTGTTTTTGTAGCGCGCGAAAATGATATAGGTGCCTGAATGGAGGTCGGCCGAAACGGGTTTAAAGAAGCAAATGACCATACATGCGAGACGCAGCAGCGCAGAATGAAGCACGCTGCTTCCTCAGCGGGGCACAAGAGATAGGGGAAGCCATTTGCAACGCAAAGTTGATGGTGCGCGACGGCAGAGCTGCAGAACAACGCGCACCATTCAGGGCAGTTTGCAGCTGGTGCTTGATACGGAATATAGAGAGTGAGACCTGTGTTTTGTTTAGTACATTTTATTGAAGCGCTTGATGCTGTGGCTGCTTCGTGCGCTCCTCCATTCCGAAACTTGAATGCAAGGGAAAGCGAAGGCACGCCTACCCAACACAGTCGCCAGAGACGCGTTGTGGAGCAGCGCAGTCAGGACATTCTACACCAGGGCTCACTCCAGACCCAACACGACACGTGCGAAAAGCTTTGCGTGCCCGTTGTAAGGGTTGTGGGAATAGCTGCTCGTAGTGCTCAGGCTGTCTTGCTTTCTGGCTGAGCCACTCTTGTTCAGTGAGCGGGGAGAGGGGAGCGGGTGAAAGGAAAACACTGCAGTGTTTGTATTATCCAGTATACAGAGGGCCTTTGCCCTTTTCGCCGGAGACGAGACACGTCCCTTGCGGCAATGTGCTTTCCAGCGTTCTCCATCTCCTGACGAGTGCTTCTAGTTCCGAAGACCCGTGTTTCGCTCTGTCACAATCATGAAAGGGCTTTGAGCTCTGCTCTACCACTGCGAAAGGAAGTACACTACCACGTACTCTGTTAATGGCCTGCCATGGCCGCGCGGCTCGTCGAAATCGTGTTCGGAGCTCTCAGACTGATAACGGTTTCTTTGCAGCAGAGGCCAGGATTGCGACTGGAAGATGCCAGTGGGAGTAAGATAAAAAAATATTGAAGATTGACGACGAAGCGTGCTGATCTGCTTAGCTTAGAAATGGTATTCGCAGGGTAATGCCATTTCTAAGAACCACCCTAAACATGGACTAACGTCATGATAGAAAGCATTTTGGACCTAATACCTGGGGTTTTGAACACGCTCGGCTCATCTCCGCCTTCGGTGCGGAAATGTCCGCGTGAGTCCTTGATAATAATAATTGGTTTACAGGAAGTAAAGCGCAGTATTTGTCAATCTTGTTTCTGTGGACACCTGAACAGGGCCGTAAGGGAAGGGAGGAAGGTGGAAGTGAAAGTGGAACTAGAGAAAGAAGAGCCTTGGTGGACGGCTACAGAGTAATTTCGACCACCTGAAGATCTTTAAGGTGCGCTGACATCACACACCACAATATCTCTCTTATTTTATTGTGAATATTGGGAGCACACACACACGGAATACGTAAAAAAAAAAGACTTTTCCTTCAGCGCTATGATGAAAACAAAAATGCTTCACTGCCTTGCTACCAAGGCGTGGGTCTTAAAACGATGTCTAGTTGCACGTCAGTTAAAATCTTATAATGCGAAATTATGGTTCTACTATACAGCCACTGTCCCGTCGCGAATGCATTTGTTTGCAATCAGGAAATGTGCACAAATCTCATTACTGAAGGTGAAATGACGTCATTCGTAAAGATGGCATGGCGTAAATGCACCGCTGCATGGCTAAGGATAAAAACAAAAGCTTTCTGAGCAACTAAAACTAAAGCAGAAACTAACGCTCAGCACCTACGGAAGTAAAGAAGTCTGAAAATTGCTTTCAGATGCGGGGGAGGGTGGAGGAGCAGAGAGAGAGGGTTGAAAGCCGCCACGCCATGGAGAGACGATGGCGACAGCTGCAAATCGTCCCAGCGAATACCGACGACGTCGACGACACCCACTGACCGTTCGCGACTCAGCATTTCATCACCCCTGTATCAGACACCGCAGCCGGGCCCACGAGGCGGTATACTCTGCAAACGTTTCATTCTCGGTGCGGCAGAATCACTGCGTCGAAGGTCTGCGAGTCTCATTCCAGTCGGGTGACGTGGCGTCCAGCACACAGCAAGAGAAAAGGGGAATAAAAACAGCAAGCGACAGGAATGCGCCGAGAGAATCAGTTTGCTCTAAGCTTGCGTGAAATAGGAACGAAAAGGATGGCGAATGAAAGAAGCGTATAGCAGCAAAGTGCGGAGTAACCCTATATCTGCACATGAGCAACAGTTGCCAAATACCAGAGGGCGCCTGAATGCAGTGTGATGCAGTTCTCGGAGGAGTACGGCAGGCTGCAATGTCCAGGATCGTGGGCGCCTCTGTTATTACTGGATGCCTAGAATTTATGGCGCTCCGTGGTTTGTACAGTATGCGAATATTGCTCCTAGAATTTTCATTCAGTAGTTACGAGTCTCCATCACGTCGGGACGTCGCAACTGCCACGGCTATAGCACTCAGCAAACGACGAGTCTTCTGCAACTTGTGAGGATGCAGAAGCCTTCCTGACTTGCAGTAAACACCAGGGAAAAGGATGGTCGCGGGCTTGCTGTCTTGTGGTGATTACAGCTTTATGACGAGAAGAGAATTTGCATTAATATTGCGGGAAAACTGAAAATGAATGATACTGTATGATCAGGTTAAGCACCAAATACTAGGATCTCATAATTTAAATAATCGTAAATACAAAACCCGTGGTTGATCAATGTACATGCAGGTTTAGGAAGATGACAATTCACTCTTTTCCTTGCTTTGTTACCTTTCAGAGTCAAGAGCTTCTGAGTGATGCCGTTTCTCAAGGAGCTCTCTCTGGGATGAAAATTCATTGGAGAGGCAATTTGCCAGGTTTCAGGAGTGCAACTAATTGAATTCACTTCTACTTGTGTGAAACTGTACCCTCATTCCATGATTTATTGTAATATTCCAAAAGAGCGTGCCTAGCTTCTCGTAGATTTCGAAGCCCAGTCTATGTTACACCGTCGGGACCCGGCGATGATGACCCTCTGCAAGAAGCCAGCGCAGCGTCAAGTTCCTCCACGGAGAAGGGAAGGTCCATTCGTGAATCCCGTGAAGCTGGAACTGGAACATCGTTGAAATGTAGCGTTACCGTTGGAGTCGATTGGCCTGCTACTCAAGCACAGAAATATTCTACTACCTCGACCTCACCACGTCTTTGGTAGAGTGCAAGATATTTGAATGATTAGAGCTGTTTAGGGGGTGTTCGGAGACCACGAACGACATTTCAGATGCGTGATAAAGGCTTGCGGGATCAAGCGTTTCACAGAATTACCGCCAACGTTTTGCCTCGAGGGCTTGAATTCTGCGGTGAATTTTCTTTTGCAAGCACCTCGCATCTCTGAGGTTGACACGACCTCGTGCGTCGGTATCTACGCTCTGCCCTCCGTCGCAATGATTCCTTATCAAACTCTGTGTAGGTAGGCACTGAGGTGAAGAAAGACGTCGCGTTTATCATGGCCTCCTTATTTTCTCTTCAATACCTGCAGAGAAGCCTGCTGTGTAAGCATCTTCCATAAGTGCTTGAAATTCCGAGCAATCGATGTGGCGCATACATGGGACAGAAGTGAATGTGGAAAGGCAATTAATGATCACATAAGTAAGAATGTGGTTGCTTCCGTGTGTTTCTATATCTGCAAACCATTGCACGTTGATGGTAAGGCATCGAGACACGAAAGCTAAATCAAGACAGCTGCTGTAAGGTGCCCCTCGAATAAAGCTCGGAGTACCGTCATTAAGACACTGCAGGTCATGATCAGAGGCGAAGGGAACAAGCTTTCTTCCCTTGAGGTACACTCGAACACTTCCACACATGGTCTGGTGAGGGTTAAAATCTCCTATGATGATCCAAGATTCAGGTAATCGCCATCACGTCGCTCAATCTTGTGGCATCAAAGCGACTTGATGGCGACATATACGCATCCACAAGTGTAAACGTGAGATTGCGCTTCTTAACTGTCTGGCAAACGTACTGTTTATCGTTGCTGGGGGGAACCGGATGGATTACATACGTGAGTTCTCGTCGAATATAAATGATGACCTTGCTGTTGCCCTGTTGCGTTGGAGAGGCAACTGCCTCGTAGCCTGACAGTCTCAAGATCTTTGGTACATTCGGCTCACAAATACCAAAGATGGGCATGCGATTTGCATGAATATTGTCGAATATCTGTAATTCAGGACTGAAGCCCGCGGACATTCTATTGAAAAATAAAGGCGTCCTTGAGTTTTTTTCCAAATGGTAATGCTGGGGGAGCCATTGTGTCTGCTACTGTAGAGCAGCTAGAATTGGTGTTAGCGCGTCCAGAACCTGTAATGCATTATGTGCTGCTGGTGTGCGCAGACTATATAGCACAGCGCAGATTGCATTCATCATGGGCGTGAGAACGGCAATCACCTGTAGGTCTTGGTCATGTCCCATATCCTGACTTTTCTCTGGTTCGGCAGTAGGTGCAGGACATTCGGCTCACGGCAAGTTTCCTGGCCCAGCGGACGTGGAAGGTTTGATAGCGGTGGTCAGTTAACGTCTGAGGCAGCACCTCCATTTTCACCGTCCGCCGAGGTCCATTGATTTAAAGCAGCAGGCATAGGAGTAGGACAAGATTCAGGAGTGCTGGAGACCTTGCTATCAAAATTGCTATCAAAATGAAATGTAAATTTAAATGCAACGTTTGTGTAGCTATTAAACAAAAAAAAAATTGCGATTGCTAATAGCTCGTGATGATGTACGCAATGATGCGCTACCTATTTTTGCTTCTGAGTGTACCAAGCATTTTGCAAATGCAACTTCCCTGACCCAATAGAAGTAATAATGAAATGTCACTTTTCGGGACAGCAAAGACGACAGAAAAAATGCCAGCTGATCGTCCAATAATGCATTTGAGGAATCCTTTGTCAATGCAAAGCTGTAGGTTTTCAGAGTGATTTCCGCACAAATAGTCACTCAGGTGCTACGAAGCTCCTCTTAGTGCTATTGCAGTTATTTCTTCCCACCCACGTCTTAACAACCTACTTGCTCGCCCGCCACTTTCAGCTCGAGAACCGAGCGCATTTATTGCTGCTATAACGGAGGAGCTTCCATGTACACGCTTCGTACACGTCTCTTCTTTATCGTCTTTTCTCGAAGGGCTTACTCTGATTTTCTGTCCTGTTTTATGTAGAAATCACGCCTTCACACCCTCTCTCTCTTCCTGGCTCCATTTCTGTGCGGGGGAACTCACTCTCTGGGTTCTCGCCTTCCTCGCACATTTCGTTCTCTGCAGCCATATCTTGCAGCTTGCATGAAAGTGCAGCCTCTCGTTGTTCGGTTCCCTCTCCAAAGCACTCTAGCTGCTCTTTCGGGCTCCCTAGCGCAATTTCCCCTTCCCTGGACCATCGATCTGCGGCACTGGTGGATGGGCAACTTGATGAGATTCCTTGACCCAGCTGGCCGCCCAGTCTGGCCGCCTTAGCGGAAGGAGCAGCAGTCGTAGGCCCTCTCTGCAGCCGCGCTCTGTGTGCTGCCCGATCTTGGCGTGTCGGTCCCTGTTAGGCTTCTCAAATTCGCTCTGGAACGGCGTTATTCTTAGCAGTTTCCCATACTCGCGTGTTTCAAGCGCTTTCATAGTGTTGGCGGCTCTTTTTTTTTTCTGTCGCTTTACCATAAACTAAGTCTCTTTCGAAAGCTGCTAGAGAGATACAAGAATTAGGCGGTCTGCCACCGCTCCTCTTCCGGGCTCTTGGCCTGCCTCTGAAAGTATCTCGCTACAGAGGGCAGTCCCATTGCACGTATTTCCGCCTATGAAACTGGCTCTCATGTGGCAGCGCGAAAGGTAGGGACAGAATGAGTGTATGAGAGTCCCGTAAATTGACGGCTAGAAATATCGGCAACACTGGGGTATGCTCAGAAGCTGTTGGGATAATTGCCTCGTAGAATTTATGAGCTGTTGGTAATGACTAAACATAAGTAGCACTAATCAGTGGAGCTAGCTAGTAGTACTAGGTAGTAGCTCAAAATAGTAGTATGTGTTGTTAGTGTTTATTAACAGAGCTAGTTAGTGAGTCTTATTGTGCATTGAATGCTGCTATTGTGACAGGTGACTACTATCTATTCAACGGTATTTGGTGGTCTTGGAAATAAAAGAAAGTAAGTCCTCCGATTCCTGCTCACTTTCTTCTTCCTGGTTGAGTGGCGTAACAAGTTGCGACGTAGTTTCAGTGCTGACTAATAATAAAATTCCATCGTTACGATCCGGGGTTTGTCCCTGAAAGTGTGCTTGAACGCTGTGGCTTTAAACGATGTGCGGCGTTAGGAGTTTTGAACACGAAGCATCAAACGCCAGTCGACATTCGGTTCAGAAGAAATGATGGAGTATTTCAGATCATGGTATTGTTCAGCTGAACGACTCGATAGTGTCTTTAAGACCACTGAAATCATTCATGGATTGCTTATTTTTAGTGAATCCCTGCTTTGAAACACATGGTCCATGCATAATTAATACCGAGGATGTGTTGAAGCTTTGCTAGCCAGTTTTGCCGCAAATGTAAAACGGAAAATAAATATCTAAATTGCGTTGCGTACCTCAATTCTCGTCATCGTTGGCCACTAAGTGTATAGAATGCTGGGCTAGCTGGTTATTAGTAAAATTATAAGAGATTATTTCGGAGGGATTTCTTGTGGTCTCCTCTACGTTTTTCCTCTGTTTCGTAGCTAGAATAATACCTCACAATTCGTAGACCACATCTGCAATTGCCCAGTGGCTAAAGCATCCGTTTAATATGCTGAAGATGCTGGCCAGGGGTTAGATGGATGCTCTGGGTCCTTAATTGGGAACATGATATTTAACCGAAAGAGAACGTGTGATCACTTGTGCAATTAGCGCAAAAGGTAGGATTGAGCTATGTACAACCAATATCTGTGAAAGGTTATGTGGTTGAAGTCGGAAATAACACTGACATTAATTGACAAAATAACCAAGCGTATACCGGATACTGATTGAAGGGCACTTCGCTGTTAGCTGAATGCACTTCTCGGTTGCACCATTTTTTCAAATAGTGTACATTTTCTGGCTAGTTTGAAAACGCACTTAAAGGTACCAGCAATTCTCCTTACGTAAAATCTTTATTTTCACACAAGTACGTCAAACACTCAAACCTCCTAATGAAGTTTTTGATGCGAGGTACTGATAGAAACGCAGGTTTATATATAGCATTTTGGCATCAAAGGTATATAACTAAGCTTCGTAACCCAGTCGTGCTCTATGGTGGTCACCAGAGAGAAATGGATACTTTCATGCATGAAAATTTCAGACGAAGGGTCTGTGGCGGACATAATTATTTGTGCATCCAGTTGTGTCCAGATTACCTTTTGCATTCCGTTGTGTTTAAGCGAAGAGCTAGACTATAGACATCTTCCTTGAGATCTGATTTGCTTGATTCCAGGAAAATAAATTAAAAACAGCAATTGAATAGAAATGTAGCTACCGGTAATAAAAAAAAGCAGAGTGCACGCGCAAGAGGCTTCCTTTCTATCTATTTCTGTTTACTTTGGGGATAGTTAAGGCGCGCACGCCAACCAAGAATGCGTTTTACATGGCGCGCTTTTATGTAAGCTTCGTAAAGGGGACACATTTTAAGATTGGTATTGCACTGCAAGAAGCGTCACACTTGCGCTCGCATACCTTTGCAGTGCGGCAAACCAGCACCTTCACGCCCATTGGCGCACAACAAAAACAGAATATTGTACACAGCCAGATGAAGGAGAAAGATAAAGTAGGCGGCCTGGTTTTTGTACCAGCGCTTCATCGTAGGAATGGAGAATGTCTGCCATTCAAGGACGTACCCGCGCAGCCCGGAATGTTTTTTTCCGGAACAAAAACAAATACATAAGAGAATGAGACAGGAGGCTGCACTACTGGTCTCCACGAGCGCTGTGTCTTTTCGCCTATCCCTTGCGCATCTGAGCATTACGAACTCTCCCCGGTCATATCCCTTGCAGTAACCTACAAATACCTCTTACGTGCGCGTGTTTGTGTTAGCAGAGGAGTTCGCATACCCTTCTCGCTGCCTTGCAGGGTCTGAGTTCCTCGCGTCTACGCGTTCGTGTAAACAGAGACCAACTTCCAACACAACTCACTGTTGACGCACCCTCTCCTCTGTATAGTAAGTGTGGGCTTACAAGCGCCGACTCGAGTTGTCCCCATAGCGGCGTGCTTCCGCTTTATTTCACCTGGCGCTGGAGCATATAAGGCTGTGTGACATCCGTGCACCTAACGCATCTCTTGATGCGAGCAAAGGAGAATACAGGCTGAGGCTGCGCGCCGCGCTTGGGCGGTTCGAGCCGAACGTGCCAAGATCTTTGGTAGGAGACAAGCAAGGTTTCTGACTATTTTCGAGGCTCTTGTTTCTTTCTTTTTGTCTGCATCGCTGCACCGCTTCAGGCTAACGCTTCGTTTGTTTCAGGAACAGGTCGCTGTGTTCTCGTGTGGCTAGGAGTGCGTGCACCTGTAACGAGCTCTCACGTCGTTTCCAGTCTTCCTGTAGCAATGCTAGTCATTATTCATTTGACCGGGTGAACGTCGTTTTCCGTTGGAAGTGTTAATGGATGGCCTAGATCATCATGTACTGAACGCGTATGTAACAGGGAGTCGCGTTGGTGAAAATTACAATTTACTTCAGCAACATGCCAAGTGTGCGAGGAAACCTGAGATATATTTCTATCAGCTTCGGCTAGGTATTTCGACCCGAGTCCTCCCACAAGCACTCGATTTATCATTCTTGCATCACGTATTGAGTAATGATTGAGTAATGAGGCTCTTTCGTGCACATGTGGATAACAGCGTCTGTCAAAAGCTGCCAGAAACAGTATTCCAATTAAGATATCTACATAAAGAGAACGACAATTTTAAATGGAGGCCAATATACGGCAACGTGTACATCTTTGCACTTAGTACCAGAGAGCTGGCGTAAAGTGACATCGAGGAGAATTGCACTCAACAACTCTTCTCAATAAGAATTTGTTCTTTCCCTTTCTGTTTATCTGGACGCCCACGAGGCAAGATTAGATTTATTTAAAGGCGAAGATTTTCGATGTGAAAATCTACCTGCCAGTCAATTGAGGAATAATACCCTATTACTGAAAACGTGGAGCCATCAATTTGAACCTAATAGGGGTGTTATGTGCCACCAGAAACAGGCGCCGGAAAATCACCTCGAGGAGATTTTAATCGCAATAATCACTTGTGAAGACGATGCCTGCGTTTACTCTTGGAGCCTATTCCTAGCGTATAAAAGATACATTTTTGGTAAGAGGTGTAATGTTAGAGTAAAACATTACTTCTTTATTTTATTTATTTATTAGTTTATCACATACTGCAGACCAAACATGGTCCAAGCAGGCAGCGGTCCGCGCCCCTTAAATGCCGGCTCGCCTCGAAGAACACGACCATCCGATCACGTGTATCACTATCGCGACAGTGACGCCGGGACAGTGACAAGTCATGCAGAGCAAAGGGAGGCTCGCGCCGGCGAGGGTGTGCAGATGCGTGCTACGATTTCCTGCTTTCGGCCGGCTCGGCTAGGCGGCGCTGACCCTCAGTTTTTTCTTGGGCTGGGTGCTTCGTTTACTTCTGTCCGCACGTGTACAAATGTTCGAACTTCCTTTTTAACCCTCCTAAATATGTAGAAAATATTTATTGATCTCTAAACTAGTGCATAGCATAGGTAATGATCAGTTTCTATTGCATGTATTGAGCTACTGAATAGGAGAGGAAGGAATTCTGGAGAACAGCACTAAAATACAAAAAGCGCGTGCTTCTAGACTGTATTCTTCCTGGCAATGTATACCACATCCACGATGCCTTGTACTTTCATGACAACTTTAGAAGGCAGCTGTTGCTCAATAATGAGATGCAAGCACCTCGGCACAACTCACAGAGGTGGTTTTGAATTGTATTGTATTGTATTGTATTGGGTTTTTTTGGCGCATAAGCAACTGAGGCTATCATGCGCCAAGAGCAAGGTTAAAATCTGTTTTTATTTGAAAAGGGGAAGAAGGTTCGTTAAAGTTTACGGTTTATTCAGAACGTCTGCTTCTTTTAAAAAACTAAGAACACATGTTAAGTTTATTATTGCTCTTTCTCCTAAAAGTAATATGGGATGGAAAGGGATGGCACGGTCATAAAAAAATAGTGAAATGCTTTCTCCGTAGTGTCTCTAGTTTTGGGCATGTAATCAGGATGTGGTTGACTGTGAGTACTTATCCGCATTCTCCACACGTAGGCTTATCTTGTTTCATTAGTAAAAAGTTATGTGTGAGATGTGTGTGCCCGATACGCAGACGGCATACTGTAACCTCCATGAAGCGTTCCTGATGAGTGCTTGTTTCCCATTCTTCTATTATAGGCTTTAAGAGGTGCAATTTATTACTTTCTTGGTTATTCCATATAGACTGCCATATATCCTTTTGTTTTCGTTTAATTAACTTTATGCAATCCTTATAAGGCATGTTTACTTTCTCTATTTCTTTCCTGCCTGCTTGAGCTGCACACACGTCCGCTCTCTCATTTCCTTCAATGCCCATGTGGCTTAGAATCCAACAGAATATTATGTTATGTCCTTGGGTTGATATCTTTATTACATCGTGTATTATGCTACCGAGTAATGGCATGACTGCATTTCTGGAGTTTAGAGCTGTGAGTACAATCTGTATAGATAACACTGTTCTCAGTGCCCTCATACACAATTTTTGCTACAGCTACCAGGACAGCATAACACTCGGCTGCAAATACTGATGCACATTGAGGAAGTCGAATATTTTTTTCGGAGTTCCGATCCACTATAGCGCAGCCAACATAGGAGGCAGTTTTTGATCCATCCGTGTAAAACTCTGTGCATTTTCTGTATTTCTCTTTTAGTGCGCGATATTCTTTTAATATATGTTCTGTAGGAGTTTCGTTCTTTTTGAACTGTGTGATAGTGAAGTCACAGACTGTTGGAAAGTTGTACCATGGGGCCAGGGGCACATATTTTCTTGAGCGACATCAGGCAAGGTGTCCAGAATATGGAGCTCACGGCAAATATCTTCAAATCGCATTATCAATGGTCTTGTTGTCTGAGGCTTATTTGAGAATATTGTTCGGGAGGGGCAAGTTGTGACAATCGGGTAACAGGTGTGTTTTTTCCGTGTCCTTATTCTGAGGACATATGCGCATGTAAGTAAAGCTCGCCTATCTTTCAGTGAAGGCTCGCTAGTTTCAACATAGAGGCTATGTACAGGAGACGTTCTGTATGCACCACAAGCAAGGCGGAGGCCTAAGTTATGCATTGGATCTAATTTCTTTAAATATGATTGCCTAGCTGATCCATAAACTATGCTTCCATAGTCCAAGGAGGAGCGCACAACAGAGCGATATATATGCAAAAGGCATGCCCTATCAGATCCCCAATGTTTGCGTGAAAGAACTTTTAGGAGGTTTAGGAATTTGGAGGCTTTCTTCTTTAGTGCTTGTATATGAGGGAGAAAAGTGAGTTTTTTGTCAAAGGTAATGCCCAAGAATTTATGGTTATTGTTTATGGGCAATTGGATTTCATTTAGGTGTAAGGTAGGATTGGGCTGTATGCCTCGTTTGAGCGAGAACATAACTGCCACTGCCTTCTGCGGAGAAAATTGAAACCCATTTTCACTGGCCCATTTTGTTAGCTTATTTATTGTTAATTGGATCTGTCTCTCACATGCGGACATGTTGCATGATGTGTAGGCTATTTGAAGGTCGTCCACATAGAGTGAATACATTATGGAATTTGGTATTACTTTGATAATCGTATTCATTCTTACAACGAAAAGTGTGGTGCTTAAAATGCACACTTGGGGCACACCATTCTCCTGCAGAAAGGTTCTTGATAAAGTGGTCCCAAGACGTAGAGGTGGTTTTGAATCATGCAATATATAGACGTATGCCACAAAATATGTTTTACTGTTTATTATTTGCGTAGATTTTATACACAGATATGAATCCCATGAGTTACTGTAAATAAAAAAGAAAAACAAGTTCATTTTTTAAATTAAACATAAAAGAGACATACAGAATATTTCTCGTTCGCCAGCATCGTGGCTGGCCTTCATATTTGAGTCGTTGAAATTGAATGTTCGGCAGATTAACCTAGAAGAAAATACAATTTTACGAATTGGTCACAATATTATCAGCAACATAGCACTATACGAACGCTCCCTGTAAAGGGGATGTTATAAGTTCTCATCCCCGCAGGAATAAAGCAGTGCACATTTTACCACCGTTTATAACACTCCTTGCCTCAGTGAGGATGCCTCAAGTACAGCTTGCCTTACTTGGATCAAATTTTATGTTTTACTAAGAGCCTTTATGAGATCTCCCTTGAAACACCTTCCTCATATGCTTTCTTGCTCCTTGGCCTCAGTTCATGTTTTACTGCAAAACTTCCCTTGCTTCGCCGGGTGCCAGAGATCACTTGAACGCCTCTGAACTCGTAACACAAACTTGCTTTGAGGTTAAGACTTTTTCCTCTCCATTAAATATCTAGAAGCCAGCAAGAAGCATATAAGCCCCGACAAGTTGTAGCAAGTTTATTATTACTGTATCCACTTCATAAGTAACATGAGTTTATGATCCTCACTGGGGATCAAATTATTGCACGTTACAAATTATTTCATTCATTAACAGCTTTTCAAACCTCTATCAGTGTGCTCTCTATGTCATTTTATGCACCTCCGCATTCGATCCACCATTTATACCACAATGAATCACACAAGATAGAACAATGACCAATCTAAGCCTTTACTCAGTCCAAACGCTCGCCCAAGGTCGTAAGAAATAGGTGACCATTAAGCATCTCCCCATATGTCTCACGCAATTTAATCCGAGATATTCCAAAACAGTGCCTCGAGCCAAATTTGCAAAATATTGAACTAACAGCAATTTAGACAGAGTGGAAAACGGTTATAGGATGATATAACTAAACAAGCATTGTCCTCTGTACGTAGAAAAGCCAACGTTTCGACAAAGCGACTTCTCTTCTTGTGTGCGCACACGCAGAAGTCCCCTTGTCGAAACGTTGGCTTGGCTTGTAAAATGAGGTCTTCCTCGAACCATCTTCAGTTTTGTCATATATCAAAATATTAGTGCTTTACAGTAATCTCATGAAATTATAAGTACTATATTTATTTCTAATATGAGCTGCCTGTTTGACCCTATTCAAACATGGAATGCCATAATGAATGATTTTTTCCTAATATACTAAGAAGCCTCAGCTTTTAATATCATTAATATTATGAAAGCTTGATTGCAGCCACAAAGCCTAGCAAAAATGCAGGAAGTCTATTGCAGGAATTACAACTGCGTACAGATTTGTAACCTGGAATGTCTGGGATTCTAAATAAATTCATGAACGATTCACCCTCGCTTGTTATAATTTTACCTGGCAAGTTTAAACCAGGCTTGAAAATATTGTGCAAAGTGTCCGCTAATACAAGACTTTAAATAAGTTTTTTTTACCTCATATTCCTCGATCTCCATGCGGCTTGAATACAAAGCTTCATATGCATTTGAACATCCACCAATCGCTGTGCGAGAAATTGGGAGGTGCAATAATAAATGCATGAACTAGCATTTGAAAGACCGCAATAAATCAGGTTTCATTTATGAGTCAATGGACCCAAGAAATTTGTTGGTCACGAAGCACTGCTCTTATATAAGCAGGAGAGCCTCATAGCGAAGATGGCACATTAAAGCCTACGGTTAGAGCTAAAAGATAGCTGGAAACAAGACGCTCATTCCGAATGTTTACATATTTCAGCAGTTTTGCATTGTTGTTGTGAGTCCAGATGCATACACAAATCTGAGAGCTCAGACGCGCCTGATACATATCAAAAAGCTCTACATCTTAGCTAAGTGCCGCTGGGTGCTGTTTAAAACCATGTTGTATTATCGGTTTTGGGCCATGGCGTGGCTACTTAGTTTTGTGTTCGCGGCATGTAAGGTTACATAAAGCTTTATTATTCGCAGAGCGCAACCAACAACACAAAAATGCCTCAAATGCACGCAAATTTTATGTTCTGGCTTCCGTGACTGATTTCAGCATCTGAATAAACCAATGTGCTGGTCTATACCGGAAAAAACATAACCTTATGTTATATATCTAAATCTATTATTCTCCTGACACAAATATTTTTCTCAACACGTTTATATTTGCTACATTATATCTAGCTTATATAACTTCTGCGTGAATATCTACTACATGAGCATTGCCATCTTTAAATAATGCGTAAATAAATATATCTTAAACAGGATTTCTATAAAACTGAAGATATAAAAATCCTACGCAGGAAATATTACTTGCGAGCAAAAATTAACTATATGTCTGCATAAAAAAGAAAAAAGTTCTCGGAATTCGCAACAAAATAAATAAAAGCCAGGAACTTCTACTTTTATTTATTACGCAAGGCGTATTTTGGCTGCTATGTTCAAGATAGACACATTTTATAGTTTGAATAAATATGCAGTAGTACTCGCCGATGATTTTCACAAAACATTGAAATACAAAAGGCATGCCTATAATACGTGGCGCTCTCTTTCTACTTTAGATACCCCAAAACTGATCTCTGTATATAAATACAGTGCAAGAATGAAGTGTTATATCCTATATCAGTTTTAATTTACCACAGATTGCCGCCCACCGAGCTCAAAATTCAATGTTTTAACACAGAAACGCTAACAGGCGACCATTACTACAACTGCTTTTGTACCCGCCTTCAAATATGCCCCTTAAAAAGCGCTGCCTGAAATTAGGTAAACGATACCTATTAAGGCAAAAGCCGCGCTAACTATACCTGGCATACTAAAAAAATAAGTTCTCCACATATTGAATGCGCATTAAATTTCAAGCACACAGATGCAAAAGGAAGGCAAAAAGTTGGCCATTTCGAAAAAAATGTTTCTAATGGAAACTAAAGAGCAAAAATAAAATACTGCGTTCTTCGAGGCAGGCAGTGCACAAGATCTCCGCTTTTATTTTGTCGACAGTTCGGTCATCTTGCTTCGCTGAATTCATTGTTGCACTTCTGTATATTTAGGTGATGCTTTCTTTTAGTGCCCTGATCCGGCTGAATTAGATCGGCACCAGGATACCTGGGAAATGTACCTTTCTAAACAATAATTCGATGGATGATTCGCAATAAAAATGGATCCACATATCACGTGGGGCTGACACGCAGAGAACGTAGCGCTGGAGGTTGCAGTAGTGTCTAGCTTCTTTGAAAGGCGTGGAGCATAGCTTATCTGCTGACACTATCGCTAGCTCGAACCTCCAAAATGTCGCAATGCTTCTGATAGCTTTGCCGTAAAATATTTTTCAGATCGAGCTTCAAGCTCCTCATTAAGTGTGGAGGATGTTCGCCTGAGTTTCCCAAATAGCGGGAGCTAAACGTAATCAATGCTTAAAAAAAAAAGAGAACTGAACCTATAACGTATAATTTCGATTGCCACATAAAAAGCATGGTTCGGTGTTGCATAGTAGCTGGAAATCAATCGTTCGCTACACTATCTTTAGCCGCACTTCGCTGCTGCAGACGGGCAATTTAATCGCAGAATGATCCAGCTTTTCGGCCTGTATATCCCCTTACGTTCGTCATAGAGCACGCAATGGTCGTAACCACGGACCGTACTTTTGCCTCGTGTCAGGCGCGTATTTCGCTTTTCGCAACGTCGGACGCGAGGACAATGTGAGCGCAATGTTTTGCGACTTTTCATTTCTCATTGTAGGCGTGTTGGCGGCACCTTCTGGGCGATTATACGCTCGAAGTGTTTTCCTCATCTGCGCAGAGTGGGACATGTATTTTCTACGCAGTCATAAAACTGTACTCGACTGAACAGCCGCGTTTTATTTTATTCATCGTAATGCCCTCTCATGGTACTTCTTTTTCTCTTCGAAGCATACTGAAATCTGCCCGCTATGTTCCTGTAGCTATAGGAACTTTACTTTTGCTTTCAGTGAGTGAGGCACGTGTTCGCACTTTAATCGCGATATTTATAGCTTCACCGGCTCTTGGAAATCGCGACTTATGCAATAATTCCCGGTGTATTTCATTAACGGAACGGGTTTTCTGAACTTATATCCATTTAGCCCACTGTGGTGATGTAATGGTTAGGGCGCTTGACTGCTGTGGTCAAGCATTCGCGACCGCGGTGGCTGATTTTCTGTGGAGGCTTTGTGGAGGCCGTTTGCTCTGCAATGTGAGTGCACATTAAAGAATCCCAGTTGGTCAAAATTCCCGGAGCCCTCCACTACGCCGTCTCTCATAGCTTGAGTCCCTTTACGACGTTAACCCTCATAAATGATCATTACCGCTTGACAAATAACCGGTTTGTGGTATATAACGCCCTAAATCTACTCAGGCTATGAGGTGCGCCTTAGTGGAGGGCTCGGGAAATTTTGACTGCCAGGGGTTCTTACCCTCTACAGATAACTCGCAGTACACGGGTGCCTTGATTTTCGCTTTCATCCAGAAGCGGCCACCGCAGCTGTGATTCGGCCCCGCATCTGTGGGCATCGCAGTCGAGCTCCGTAACCATTGCGCTACACGGCGGGGGCCTGAGAAATAAGCCAGAACAGAAACGATGGAACAGAGAAGTTTTTCTTGCTTTATATTAAAATCATATAACTGATCTAGAGTCAAATATAGAAAGTGGGTGGTAAGCCCTGCATGGGAATCGTAGTACAATTTGGATTCATGTAATGCGTTTAAGGAAACACATCCAACGTTCGGCTTATAGTTGAGCGCCGGTTTGCATGCCTGTAGGTGTCCTAACTGTACGAACCGAGTCGCAAACCAAAACAGGGCTTGAGACGATCAAGCAAGAATTAGTTCCACTAAAACGTGGTTCTAGGTAATTGAGGTATATACGATAGTTTCCTTATTTTTTTACCTTTTTCTCTATAAAATAAACGCGTCTCAGTTCTACATAAACATAACTGCAGTTAATAATTAGTTGAAAGTTCATTTTTATTGCTTAGCCTCTTTGAATTAGAGGTGGGTGCGAAGATTCAGGGGCTTCTGCAATATTGCTATTACTAAGGACAAAAAGAAATCTTTTATCTTTGAAACCGAGCATGTAGAAAAAATTCTCTCAGGCACACCAGTAACTGTCAAGACATAGAAGTGGCATTAATTATTTGCTCTATTAGCTGTATCATGTCATAGAGAAACGTGCCTATATTTTAACTCGTCTCGCCCATGATACAAAAACCTCTACTGGGGATGCTGCCTTATCACGCGTCTCTTGCGGTGCACGACTACTTGAAAATGCTACGGCGCCAACATGTCACAGATGGAATGTTTTAGGCTATGAGAAAAGATGGTGACTACAGAATACCCATATGAAACCCTGTAAAGAAATTGTTTTCTTTTAAAAGTAAAACGCAGATCGTTTATGGCACAGTTGCGGATATATAAAAAGACGAACGATAGTGCAAGGTTTGCAGCTTGCGAGTATGTTAGTTTTTGCGCGGTTATCAATGTTTGTGACAGCTGAACATTTTGCCCTTCAGTGGTTTGCTTTTGTATCGCGCTCTTCTGAGAATAACCTTAGACATGCTAACGATGTCAGCAAATATTTCCAAGATTGTTATTCACGTTATGTTGAGCATCAGACCTAGCGAAGGAAGTCATCAATTTGAAGAGACAATGTCTATACGCAAAATTAAGTTGTATCAAAGCAGCCGCCTTTCTTCCAGTGGTTTGTTTGTTGATTTTTTTGCAGTTGTGCGCCATTATTGGTGCAGCACTTGCATTACTGGCTTGAAGATCAAAGGCACTCACTGCGGGTTTTGTTTTTGCTATCCACATCGTCCTATATGAATCTTAATTCACAAATTGTTGCTCAAGCTCAACGAATCGACAGGAAAGAGGCGAAAGTGAAGGAGGTGGAACTCGATTGTTCATGCATGCTTTTTTTTTTAGAAGTTCACGATCGTCGCCTCTTTCCAGACCAATATTTATTTATATTTATAGCCTGTACGATTTTGGAAAAGCATCGTGATGGTAATAAACCTTTAAGAAGACATACAATCGCCCTTCTGAACATCTACATGTCCGTCTAAATTTATACTGGGAGTCAACGATAATTTCGGTATCCCCTCATACAGGCTTTACAGTTGGCATAAAATAACTGTCAGCGTGCTTGGGAATTTCGCATATAATTACGTCATTCAAAAGCATTAACCGTGTCAAATACCCTGATATTGTTCGATGGCTTCGCCAAGTGGTGCAGTAGAGCTGCAACAAAAGAGAGAAGCGAAATTCTTTCTCTGCGGATAAAAATGGCACCCATGAGAATTCCAGTTCCTTACGTACTTCCTGACACTAAAGCAGGTTGTGGGGCGGCTATATATATATATATATATATATATATATATAGCCAAACAAAAAGTGTTTACTCTGATTTCGAGGAATTTGGCATCGTGAACTCAAAAACTGCTTGGTGCCCTTCGTTTCCTCTTGCAGCCTGTAAGCTGCTTTCGATGGGCGTGATGGCCATCGTGGGACCCAGTTCAGGCTCTGGATCTGCAGCCGTCGGCGCAGCCTGCAAGCGGTCACGTGTGCCTCACCTCGTTACCAGGGCATTAGATGGAGGCTTCGGAGAAGGGTCTATGGACGGCGGGGAAAATGACGGCGCAGACACTTCCTCGGTTTCCATACGCCTATCACCGCGTCGAGTGCAGCTGGGCTCGGCGCTCAAGAGCTTCCTGGAGCTCAAGGGTTGGACGTCCTTCACCGTCGTCTACGAGGACAGCTTGAGTGAGTATGGCAGCTGACGTCTTCGTCTATAGTGCGACGCGATATCATAAATGTGCGTGGCACACCGTAGTTGATTGCTCATCCCGTAGAGTTAGAGTTCGTTAATGACGGAACTAAGCATCTTCTGGTGTGCTACTAGATTTTCAGTGGCACCACTTACATCGAATTCTGTAAATGTACATTGGAATGGAGCTGCTTTGCTGCAGGCAAGGTTGCATTTCTTCTATTCCGATTTGTTTCTGTAGCACCTGCGTTGCTTGGCACAATGAATATTTTTCTGTAGTTGCCGAGAAATAGGAAATTGAATTAGAAAGAACGGTTTGTATGTAAATTGGTTCTTTGATATCTACTGGTATCTTATGCTTGCGGATACGATTTTTCAAGAAATAGTGTTTCAGCCTCTGCACATTTCACCTCAATTATTCAATATGTCAGAGCTTCTCTCCCGTTGCAAACCAGCCTGAAAAGTAGAAAACTACTCACGAGACATCTCGTCTTGATCATCGCTGTCAACTTGTCTTGTATTGAGTTCTTTACTACGAAATATTTAAAGCGTGCTCAATATATATATATATATATATATATATATATATATATATATATATATATATATATATATATATATATATATGTCTGAGCGGCGGCCGCTTTTTGATTGAAGTGAATAGTATGGCTCCAGTGTGCTGTGCGATGTCAGCGCACGTTAAGGAAACCCAGGTGTTCGAAATTACGGGCGTTTCCCATGGGCTGAGCTGCGTTGAGTAACTAAACTCCTCACACCAATCCAAAACACACATACACACATGCTAGCACGCGCACATACAACACACACACCTCTTTCATCATCATCAGCTTGACTATACTCACTGCAGGGCGAAGGCCTCTCCTACCCCGCCGGGGAGGCGAAGTGGTTACGGCGCTCGACTACTGTTCCCAAAGACGTGGGATTGAATCCCGGCCCCGGCGGCAGCTTTTCGACGGAGGCGAAAAGCAAGGCGCCCGTGGGCTGTGCGATGTCAGTGCACGTTAAAGATCCCCAGCAGGTCGAAATTTCCTGAGTCCTCCACTACAGCGTCTTTCATAGGCTGAGTTGCTTTGGGACGTTAAACCCCACAAACTATATTTCTCCAATTAACCCGGTTCTGTGCTACCTCTTTACCTGTGTGAAATATATATATATATATATATATATATATATATATATATATATATATATATATATATATATATATATATATATATATATATATAGGTAAAGAGGTAGACGTGGTACGGTCATGTACAGGTGAAATCCAATACCGCGTTTGATGCTATTTCATACCATTATTTCATTTCATTTCGGCCGTGGCACCGGCATTCCTACAGATGTCTGAATCTATTTGAAAGGACGGGGTATATAGCTGAGTGAACAAAAACAAACAACAAAATAGCAATGATATTACAACTGCGTCTGACACATGTCCACAAAATGATATCAATATCAGAGTAGACGTAATGTGCATGTGCTGCACAATATCACGCATTCTCATTTCATAACACAGTGCCAGTCGATAAATAGGCGTGCACACGGTCAGTAACGTGATAATGATCCGCAAATGTCGGGTAGTAAATGGACAAAAACATGCATTGATACATCGTTTGCGCAAAACATGGTGGCAGTGGCGCGCGAAATAGCAGGGTCGTCGTATCTCTACAACGAGAAGGACACCGCCTTCTATGAGCGTCACTCAAGATGTCAGAAACGAATATCGGCTAAAATAATAAAATATACTCCGATGCGAGTATGCGATGGCAGCCAGCGGACGAGAAGGACAAATGAAATAACACCATCGTCATTAACGTTTAGTATTGATAAAATACTGATTGCAGCTCATTAGTCCCGTGCCTTCGTTCAAAGCCCCCATGACGGAGTGTTGAATATATAGATGAGAAAACGCTCCATAATTTCTCGGTCATGGTTAGTTCTGAAGCCATATTAAGAACAGTCGTTGAAATCAGATCAAATGAGTGACTGGTAAGTTGTGCTCGTCTTGGCAAGAGGAGGTTTGGAAGGGACTTTACACGTGCTCTACGGTTACTGAGGCGCACTCTAAAGGCGTTCTCAGTATGACCTATGTACTGCCGGTCACTGACGGCGCACTGGAGTAGGCAAACGGCTCTTGTGTTATCGCATGGGAAATTGCTGCGAATGCTTAAGTAGTGCTCTAACGCTCTGATATGTATTCATTTGGGAGAATGCTTTACTGCTGTTCTTGTTACTGGGATGCCATTCAAATAGGATTGAAAGAATTGTTTTTTGGCGATGTGAATATCTGTTCCGAGTTACCAGATGTTCTGCGTAGGGTTGGGTCTGAGAGTAATTTCTTCAGGCGCTGGCTTTGCATAAATTATTGTGGTGCTTCTTTAGGTTTCCCGAGGAGTTCGGAAGAGTTGTGGAATGGGTGAAGACAAGATTAGTATGCAAGACGAAGGTTTTAGAGCCCAGCTCTTTGGCGCACATTCCTGCGTTTCGCGTTGCCGTTGTCCCTAAGACAAATTCGAACTGTTGGCTAAGTGCTAAAGATGTCCCGATTGGTGAAGAACAAGCTTTTCGGATTTTTTTTTGGTCCCTGCAGTGCGTCAGGCAAGAGAAAGGCAACACTATAAAACGGCGGAAAGCACAAATACGAAGGTAGACACGATATTGAGCGCAGGTAACAGGGGCTTTAGGATGTTTCTGATCTCGCACAGAAAGATCTGCTCAGAAACATTCGACTCTTTCCAAGCTGAGTTTTATCGCGCTAACATTATAACCCCCATGTGGAAGATAAATCGGCGTCCGACGGGTAAGGGTGAGTATAATTTATCGCGAGAAATATGTCGAGGGGATGAATGAAAGCATGAAACAAGGTGATTATATTACATCGGCGTCGTTGCGGCCGGCGGGATAGTATTCTAGCTCGTGTCAGTGACAGTGCTTATGCTAATGACTTGGGCACAAGTTAATACTAGAAGCTATGGAACATCAAAAAGAAAGTTGTACTGCTTATAGGTCTGTACTACCTAGAGGGCATTAGTAGCTGTGTGTAGTAATAAATAACTGCTGTAACTAGTAGCGTAGAAACTGTGCTAGTGTATATTTATATGGAGCTTCTGCGTGCGGTCATCAAAATGGTTAGGATCAAGACAACCCATAGGAGATGCATATCAATGGGAAAATAAATCATAGACGCGCATAACCGTAATAAAGGGAACTCACTGCCATCGCATAGTGTGCAGTGTGGTCCTAAATGTTTTCCCAGAATGTATTTTTTAAATAAGATTGAATATACTGCACAGAAGAGAAACCTAAACCAGTTTCATAGACATGGACTTTTCTTTACTATCTAAATGAGCTATTATTTTTGCTGTTAACAAAATTTCCCATGGGACCTACTATTGTTACTGAGTAAATAGTTAATGATTCTAAAGTACACCACCGTCTGCTATCTAAACGGGAGATAAGGTGACCGTTCGTATTGCGAACAGTTCGTCCACTGTATCAGAACCCGGTCTGCTAATTCACTGAGCAGGGCTTCTATTTCTTTGTGAAACAATGCCGAAGCTCAAGCTCTCTATTGCGTGTCCCGATGCCGAGAACCTTTAGTCGACCTCCGTCCCTTCCCGCGCTCCACCCGCTTGCCTCAAACTGCTGGAAACTCTAAAACTCTCTAATCTCTCCATTCTACAGCTCTTGGCCGGCCCGTGGACGTACATTGGCGACGTTAATTAGCCCGCGAGCCCATTTTGTTCTCCCAGGGGTCACTAGTGAACCCTCCGCGCTTACACGGCAGCGCGTGACGAGAACCGAAAGCGGAGAATTCCTTATTGCCCTTTTTTCTTTGTTCCGTGGTGAAAGAAATAGTGCGCTTAAATAATACGAGAAATGTATACCCGTTTTTATCTGAAAGGTAAATCAATACACCAATATGGGCTGCACAGCGGCTGGTTGAGTTCGCTTTGTTGAAAACAAGTTGTGTTGCTACTGTGTTTAAGCGTTTTTTCTAACTTGTCCTTGTCGTTTCGTTTTCATGTTCATTTTGTTAAAATATTTTTCAAAATAACGCACGCGGTTGACAAAAATGAGTGAATGGAACGTTCCGGTATGAGAACGCGGTTTTTGCGAAGAACGAAGAAACTTATTCGCAATTTGCGAATGTACGAGGTAGTCAAAAATACCGATTCAAACATGAACGAAATTGGTATGCAAGGTAGGATTGGTTGGTTTAGGGGAAAGGAAAGGCGCAGTATCTGCCACACTTGTTTCTGTGGACACCTGAACCGCATCGTAAGGGAAGGGAGAAGGGGGGAGTTAGTGAAAGCAGACAAAAAGGAGCCGTAGTGGAGGGTTTCGGAATAATTTCGACCACCTGGGGATCTTTAACGTGCGCGGACAGACGGGAGAGGTGGGGAAGTGAGGCTTGTCCTGGCACTGATGGGGCTGGGATAGGTAGGTCACAGCAGCTTACGGCGGGGGCTAGCCTGTCACCGTATTTTACCTATTGTATAGGCCGTCATTGCACCCGCACCGCTTCTTAGGTGGATGCGGGGTGTTGCGGCGTGCGTCTTTCTCTCCCTCTTCGTTTTCTTCTTTATTTTCTCTTCTGTCCGCACGAGGCAGAGGCCCGACTACTGTCCGGAATTCCCAGGTTCGAACCCGACCTCGGCGGCTGCGTTTCGATGGAGGCGAAACGAAGTGGCGTCCGTGTGCTGTGCGATGTCAACGCACGTAAATATCCCCAGGTGGTCGAAATTACTCAGTAGCCCTCCAGTATGGCTCCTCTTTAGCTCCCACCTTCCTCCCTTCCCTCACGGCGCGGTTCAGGTGTCCACAGAAAACGAGTGAGACAGTTACAGCGCCTTTTCCTTCCAGTGAACCAATTATAACTATGGAGGCGAAACGAAGAGGCGTCCTTGTGCTGTGCGATTTCAGCGCACGTTAAAGATCCCCAGGTGGTCGAAATTAGTCCGTAGCCCTCCACTACGGCTCCCCTTTCTCTCTTTCCTCTTTCACTCCCACCTTCCTCCCTTCCCTTACGGCGCGGTTGTGGTGTCCACAGCAAACAAGTGCGACAGTTACCGCGCCTTTCCCTTCCTATAAAGAAATCAATAAAGAAATCAGATGGGAAACAGCAGGTAGTGAAGGGTGGCTGTTATTGGCCGTACGGTGCTGGGATGGTAGGTCACCGCCGCTTGCGGCGGGGGCTAGCTAGCCACAAAATTTTATCTGTTGTAGGTCGGCATTGCACCCGCCACCACTTAGGTGGTAGACGACGGCTATTGCGGCGCGCGTCTTTTCCTCCATTTTTTTTTTCTTTTTTCTCTACTTTTCCTCTCTCCTGTCTGCACGAGGCAGCGGAGGTGGCTCAGCTGCAGAGCCAGTAGCAGGCCCGTGCATTTTCTTTTCCATCTTCCTACAGCCATAACAACAGGCAGCGGAGGTGTCTACAGGAAACAAGTGAGACAGTTACCGTGCCTTTCCCTTCCTATAAATTAATAAATCAGGTGGCTCAGCTAAAAAGCCAGTAGCAGGCCCGTGCATTTTCTTTTCCTTCTTCCTATAGCCACAACAACAACAACAACAACGCGGCCGCCGCACAGCACACGGACGCCTCTTCGTTTTGCCTCCATGGAAACGCGGCCGCTGCGATCGGGTTCGAACCCGAGTACTCCGGCACAGTAGTTGGGCGTCTTACCACTGCACAGGTAGAATCAAAATCAGATATTTTCATTGGCTATAGTATATTTATGTATAAAATATTCTTTGACATTTAACAACCTAATTACTTGAAACATCATGTGGATTTGGGATAAGAAGATCAAAGAGATCATAGAAGCATGGTTCGTACTTCAAGCTTCATTGAAAGCACAACGCTAAGGGTGCGCCGCGATGGATCGACTACTGAGCGGTGGAGGATCCTGCTAACACACAAACGCAGCGGGCACTCTTCTATGGATGCGGGGCTCAAGGCACCTGAATGTGACGCTCAGATACCTTAAGCCGACCCAAGCAAAACGAAGTCCAGGTGAACTGCCTTGCATAAATTGCAATGGGGAAAAATTTTCAGAGATCACTAAAGAATTTGCACTAGAAAAATGCGTAAGCCTGAGCGTTGCTCTGTTGACCACGAGATGTGTCAGCGAGATTCCTCGTGTCACAGATACTACGTCTTTCCTTTCTTGTAAAGCAATTATAGAACGCCAAGGGGCGCGAAATGCGCCGTCTACAGCCGCAACGCTCAGGCTTCCGCATTTCTCCACTGCAAATTTCTGCAGGCCCCGCCGGGGTGGTGCAGTGGTAAGACGCCCGACTACTGTGCCGGAGTTCCCGGGTTCGAACCCGACCGCGGCGGCTGCGTTTCGATGGAGGCGAAACGAAGTGGCGTCCGTGTGCTGTGCGATGTCAGCGCACGTTAAAGATCCCCAGGTGGTCGAAATTACTCCGTAGCCCTCCACTACGGCTCCTCTTTCTCTCTTTCCACTTTCATTCCCACCTCCCTCCCTTCCCTTACGGCGTGGTTCGGGTGTCCACAGAGCAAGTGTGACAGTTACTGCGCCTTTCCCTTCCTGTGAACCAATTTAACTTATTTAACTTAACTTAAATTTCTGCAGCAGTCTTAGAAATTTTAAAACTGCAGTTGGTTGATTACTTCTCTTTCACACTTTCTAGCCATTCCTACAATTTTTACTCAGAAATCACGTTCTTTCCCACTCGTTTACGTTCAAACATTTCCGATTTCCCTCCACCGGAAGGTATATCTACATCACCGAATGTAGAATACCACGTGACCCCATTTGGACATAGATAATGCCCTCGTGTCTATTTCTACGTTTGATTGATTTAATTGGCTCTAAGTAATAGACTAATTAACTCGTACGAACCTCCAGATAATAATATAATAATATTAATTGGTTCACACAAAAAAAAGATGGAGTCACTGTGACACTTGCTCTGTGGACACCTGACCGTTTCGTAAGGAAAGGGACAGAATTGGGAGTGAAAGCGGAAAGATAGAAAGCGGTGCCGTAGTGGAGGACTCCGGAGTAATTTCGACTATCTGGGAAACTTTAACGTGCACTGGCAGCGTACAGCACACTGACGCCTCTTCGTTTCAATTCTACGGAAACGCAGGCGCCGGCGGTCAGGACTGAGCCCGCGTAGTCCGGCACAGTAGTCGGGCATCTTAACCACTGCAGCACCGCGGCCGGTATCTCCCGATTTCCAATACGAGATTTTTTACCTTCTCTATCAGATTTAAATATTTTTTTTGATAAACTGATTCGCTCGAACGTAATCGTGCGGACAAGCTCGCGATTACACGAAACCACAAACATATATCCATACAATGCTTTTGCAGCGGCACGCCAACTGTTGCAGTGACGTCTCCCTATGGCGTGCGACGACGTCAGAGCCTGTGGCGAAACTGGAAGTTGGCTGGCAGTCATCTTGGCTCCCAATTACACACCTAATTCGTCCTAATTAGGTACAAACGTAACCCACATCAACCATTCTGTCACTTGCACACCTTTCCTTGAAGCTCTATGCATTGACACCATTTTTTTTTCGATGTACCAACTAGTTCCTACTATACATCTCCGACAAGGTCATGCCCAAGCGAAATCCGCCTCCATAGCCATACAATGCTTACGCATTAATAACACCATCGAAGCGATTCCCCTCTAGACCGTTTTTAAAGGGACACATGAGCTATTAAATACTCGCACTAACGTCGATTCCTGAGAGTTCTGGTGTTCACCCAACTCCTAATACTCCCAGATTAATAATAAGCCTCCTGCGCGCTCTCTCACTGCTTTGGTCGAGTTCTGGTTAGGGGAAATCCACAGTGCTTCACCGCCTGGCTGATCATGACTGTGGTGGATATTCTCCAGAACGAGGCCCGATGACAATCCAAGCGGAACAGTGAATAGGTTAAACCGGACTTGGTATTTGTGATCGTTCCTTTCGTTCACGACAAATGTTGGGTGAAAAAATTTTAAACAGCAACTTTAGGTGGTTAGCGCGGCTGACGAGCTTTATCAGTTTTTAATTTTTTGAAATACAGATTTTATTGTGCTGCTTAAAGTTCGGAACTTATTACTTAGCTAATCTACCTGGCATCGTTACAGACATGACTGCAGCCGGCATGTGAACTTGGATGTCCTGTTGACTTTGGCGCATTCTGCTTTGAGAGCTCGTGCTTGAGAACCTTACGGTTTTCACAGGCAGGTTGGAAATCTCGCACCCGCAGATCAGGAATTCGATGCTTCTTTCTGTTCTCGGCCGCGGAGTAATATAGAAAGTCATTTCTACTGCAGTAACTTATTTGAGCGTCTGGCACTAGCTGTTCAAGCGAGCCTTGAAAGCCTCGCATTCGTCTTACGGGTGCAGCTACGGTGTCATACGGATCGCACGTAAATCATTGCAAATGCTTCCATGCATTTCACAACGCCGGGGCTCCATTTAGAAAACAGCTAGTGATTTACGCTGTAACCAGCATTCTGTTGCGCCCGACGTTGTGAAAAGCATGCCGAGGAGCTACGAACATGACAATATGCTCGGGCGCAGCACATTCCAGTGACGCAAGCGGAAGTAAGTTGACAAGCACTTTTTTTCATTCTCAAACTGCAAGCCCCACTGAAAGCGGTATGTCATTTCTTTATAGAGAATAAAGCGGGGCAAATTCGCTTCTAAAAGCAACACGTCACTTAATAAGATAACAGTTTGGTTAGAGTTTGTTTCCTAGGTTCCGGAAGTGAACGAAGTGAAAGAAGAAATAAAAATCGGCGTCGTCCACATAAATCAAACAGCAAGAATTGTAAACATTCAACTCTGCATGCCTCGCTGTATTTGCCTACCTCTGGATCCACTACACTGTCGCTGACAGACCTTTCTTTAAAGTATGTTTTCGTAGCATTCGGCTCGCTATGCGGAAGAGAGGTAGAATGTTATCGAAATGGTTGAAGGCGACACTCAAATGCGAATTCAAGAGTGTTGCGATGCTAGTAGTCGTAGCAAGACTATTTCAGTGAAAACGCCTCATTTGTGTACTAACTTCCACCCTCACATATACAAAAACAAATCAGAGCTTCCGTGTTAAGCACCTACAAAACCTTTGTGCAGAAATTTTTATTGTTTAATCAGCTATGAAAGCAACATTCAACCAGCCACAAGAAATAAACAGCTTTGCACTCTCCTGCTGATCCAATAGGTAGTGAGGTCCAGTGGCTACATTCATAAGTACGTAGTACGTTTCTGTGCAAGAAACGCGAAAAAGAACGTCACCCGAACCGCGCCGTAAGGGAAGGGAGGAAGGTGGGAATGAAAGTGGAAAGAGAGAAAGAGGAGCCGTAGTGGAGGGCTACGGAGTAATTTCGACCACCTGGGGATCTTTAACGTGCGCTGACATCGCACAGCACACGGACGCCACTTCGTTTCGCCTCCATCGAAACGCAGCCGCCGCGGTCGGGTTCGAACCCGGAGTTCCCGGGTTCGAACCCGACCGCGGCGGCTGCGTTTCGATGGAGGCGAAACGAAGTGGCGTCCGTGTGCTGTGCGATGTCAGCGCACGTTAAAGATCCCCAGGTGGTCGAAATTACTCCGTAGCCCTCCACTACGGCTCCTCTTTCTCTCTTTCCACTTTCATTCCCACCTTCCTCCCTTCCCTTACGGCGCGGTTCGGGTGTCCACAGAGCAAGTGTGACAGTTACTGCGCCTTTCCCTTCCTGTGAACCAATTTAACTTAACGAGATGAAGCACGGTAGGTAAAGTTAATGGGAGGTTACGTGAGGCAGCGTGTGGGCGCATCGGCGCATAGGAACGTTGCGCGCGAAGAGATAGTAGCGATTTACTGATGCCGCTGACGACGCTAGCGAGTCAGGTGAACGTAGCTCTGCGTTTAGGCTTAGGATACACGCATCGTGACCCGCTGATGCCGAGCTGGCGCTTCGGCAACCGGCGAACAGTGCGCGCTATCGCGCGGTTGCCCCCACGGGGGAAGAGGGCGAGGGGTTGGGGGAGGGAGTACACGCAGTGCCGAACGGCGGCGGTTATGTGTTTCGGCTTGGACATGAGGAAGAAATGGCGCCAGCAGCGCGCACAGCTAGAGCAGGGGGCTACCTCGGCTGTGGCTACGAGGGACAACAGCGACCACGCGAAACGCAGGAACGGACGCCAAAGAGCTGCGCTCGAAAACAACGCGCTTTATTGCGACGTTTCGGCCGCGGTAGACCTTTGTCAAGGGAGAAAGGGAATGTCTCACACACATACGCACACGCACGCGCACGCACACGCACACGCACATACACACATACATGTATACATGTTGAGAAGGAAAAATTTCTCGACTTCTGTTTAAAAAGTAAGGAAAGCACAAACATTGCTTCATATCGAAACATTTACAACACCGACGTTTAAGCCAGAAGCTGACCTTCGACAGTAATGAGTATGGCGATATTCAACATTGTGATTTACAAATGTGATGAATCTGGAAGGTGGCTGGGAACCAGCATGAGATTTAATTCAATACTTGTACCTTAAAGAGTGGTCGTAGAAGACGAAGTTATTTACTCACCATTTTGTTTTCAGTTTCTAGCTTTGATGATTAATGATGAACTTTATTATTCAACGCAACACTATAATTTATATGGCGAGTCTGGTGCTCCACTTCAGGAACATCATTATGCGCAAGACAGTGACCGTCTATGTTTCAAAAGCAATTTTATGCATTTTCATACACGGAAGCATATATATTATGCATTTTTGCCTCACTTTGTTATGAAAGTTTTTGCCTGTCTATGCATTCCAAGAGAAAACAACTATTTCCAACGGGTGCATTGGCACCACAGTGTGCATAGAGTAGGGAGTGGAAAGAAGTAAGTGCGAAAGAGAATGCTTGCGTCGCAGCAACTATTTTCACACAGGAGGCTATTAGTCCCCCAGAGCCCTCAACGCCATCTCAATTTCATACGGTATCCACTTTCTCGACCGCGTGCATATAGAAAGAGTTGAAAAAAGGAAATGTCAAAATATTTTGAAATGTTAGGCGGGTCGGGTCGCAGCCACCACGACCGCTCTGGCGATAGCTGCAGTACAGGGTTCTAGCTGCAGCAAAAGTGTGCAGCAATGTAGAAATTACTGCCACACGCTCAATGGCAAATGCTTTCCTTGGCTGTGAACAGCAGTCACGTTCACGTTCTATACTGCGAGTTTGTATAGCAGGCTTTGGAAATAAAAATGCATGTAGCTATATTACAGCCACGCTATTTTGAATGAGAAGTATGTTTGGCAACTGGCATTTCCTAGGCACCTTTTTCTACCATTTGTACGAATATAGATGGACGTTAGGTGCGCCCCTTGTGAAACTGGGTTGCGGGTACTGCCATTATTCTCGGCATATTTATTTTATATCTTTTATTCAGCAGTCCTCTTAAACTCACCCGTTATTTGTATGAGATTAAGATTTTTCCTTTAAAATGTGTTTTAAATATTTTACTCTTCTCAACTTCATTCATTTTATGATTCTAAAAAATATCTTCAAGTCGGTTCCCTTCTTTAGAGCCACAACTTTCCAACCGAGTTTTTTTTTAAACTTAGGCAGATTTGTTTGTATTACCTTCTTTATATTTATTACCTAGAATCACGGATAAAATGCATACAGCTGTGTTGACACATTAAACAATGTTTAAGCGAGCGAAACCAATGTTGAATTTCTTCCTTGGGTTTGGCTTTTGTTACACTTGTGTTTGTAGCGCTTTGTTCAATGTAGCGTCCCTTATACATTTCATTCGAAATCGCATTCACACTACCACACTCGAACACACTTCCAATCTACACACACTTGCACAGAATTGAATACTTTACGTTCACACGCATAAATAATGCATGGAATATGTCTAATGAGTATACGTTTTGCCGGCAGTTTGTTTTGTTCGTTCTTTTTTGTCTGTTAATTGCAGCGCCTTGATGTCAGCTGTGCGCTAGTATAATCTTATTGTAAATTTTTTGATGCTATCCAAGTTTTAAAAAGGTCTCATAAATTTCTGTTCATAAATATTATCGTTGGGCTTGCTCTCATGACACTGAAAATGAGATAGTAGCGCTGTTCAAAAATCTATCGCCTCGTTGCTGCTACCTAACACTGCGCTGTAATCATGCCGTATGCCTTCGCGTTTAGAAGACTTTCCAGAAAGCAACAAGTTTCCTTTTTTCCTCACCAAATATGGGATCATGTTTCCCCAAGGTTCTGGTGAAAAATAAATGCAACACTGTTGTCAATTATATATACCCGGAAGTGTCCACGTTTGCTCGCTGCCATGATTCTAGGTGGCAAGGTTTCAACCACGAAAGGTAGAAAAGTGGAGCAAAAAAAAAAAAAGAAGCAAATATGTAATTTATGCGCCCGCCACTTCTCACGTCTCGAGAAAGCGATAAACTTGTCTCACGGGTATCGTGCCTTCGTTCTACGGTTTCCACTCCACTTCGCCCCTCTCCTCTTTCTTCTTCTCGCTTCCGGACAAGCCACTTCCGTGGCTTGCTTGTCGCACTCGGCTCTTTTGTTCAGCGGCCACTGTTGTGGCTGGTGCCGGGCGTACAGCCAGAGGCCGCCCTTTTCCTCCCGGCCTTCGTCTTACGAATTCTCAGCAGGAGAGAAGCTAGTCCGTGGCAGCAAATAAAGAAAGAGAAATACTTTGTTGACCCATATCGTGTTGCACCGCTTTCTCTCTTGCCTTTCTTTGTTTCCTGTTCACATCATCCTCTTTGCTGCAGCCCCAGCCTCCGCTACTCCACTTGTCCCTTCATACTAGAGTTCGCCGAATCCGGGCAGAGGAGAGGGCACGCAACTAGCACGCTGAAAGGCGGCCAGGACTGAGCAGATACCAGCCGGACAATACACAATGAGCTCCTTTGCTCACTGCGCCGTTGACAACGCATCACTTCTTTTCTGTGTGCGCATTCTACAAAAGGAGCGCCGAACCGACGCAGTTCGAGCCTGCTTACAGCAGAGCTTAGCAAGTACACTTTCGCCATTCTAATTTCGCGCGCGTTCCGAAATCCGTGCGTTATCCGCAGTAACTTGGCATGCTGCGAGTAACGGTACGGTTGATTTCATGCAGTCCAGCTCTCATTCAATAGAGATTACTTATTTACTTCCGACCGATCCCCTCACTCCTTTGCCTGGCCAGCTCACAACGTCTTCCAGCGCTTTTGTAACAGCCCTATCCGGCCGACTCCTTTCTCTGAGGGGGCGCATCTATTGTCAGAACTTGGAAGCCCGGATCGCGCAGACAATACCATAAAGAATAAAGCAAAAGCAGCATAAAGAAAACACGGATCGGCCGCTGGTGTAGGATTGTCTTGTGCCCTCTGTGGGCTTGGGAACCCCGCTGCACGTATCTGGCATTCAGATGGGAAGCAGGTTCTCAGTGTCTTCTCTTGTCATTGCTGGGATCGTCGCAGTGTTTGGAAACCGGGCACTTTCTTCTTGCGGGGTAGTGTTACGAAGAGATGAGATTCGTTCCGGTTGCCTACTGCAGAGCTTGTGTGCTTGCGACACACTTCTGTGTTCTTTTTTTCTTCGTTTCATGCTGCGTGTGTAGCACCTAGTTACTGTTGATCTTAAATTATCCCGGTCTCGAGTAACCCGGAACCCTGTGCAGTCATCCACATAGTAAAATTTTATGCTCTTGGGAACGATACCGCGCTGGTAGTATTATTTTAAAAGCTAGTTTGCTTATTATTTGTCACGGATATGTATCATGGATATCGCCTACTTGCGAAAATGACAGAGAAAACATCTGTATATACTTGATGACTTTGACAGAAGCGAAAAAAAATATAGCAAAAGTGGTAAAGTTAAAACTCTTGGTGATAGCAATAAAATCTCAGCTTTCTGTCCCATTTTCTCCTTTTCCTCTCTTTTGGTTTCAAAATTACTCTCCCATCCTTCCTATTTCACTTGATTTGTTTCCCTTCTTCTCTCGTTTTATTACTTTGCTATCTATTACCTTGGCTGCCTTTCCGTGTCCTTTTATGCTGCTGCTTTTCGCTTGTGTCCTTTCGTTTTGTCTTAAGCCTCTTTTGACGTGGTTTCTGCTTGGTTATTTTTCATTTCTTCATTCTATTTCCGCTTCCACTTTTGTGGTCAGTTATTTTTTTCAGCATATCATGACAGGTTATTTTCTTAACTTGGCCTGCAAACTTCTACGAACTAGAACGAATTTCAATAATATGCTCAGATGCAGTCGTAGTAATGGTGGTTTCGATTAAAGAATTTTTTATGAAGATTCGGCAATTGAAGTTAAAAAGGGCAGCAAAAGGCGAACGATATATAAAAAACAAAATGGCAGAGGCTTAAAAACTCTATTATAACTATAATAGCTGCTGCATTCTGGTGCCCTACCCTTTTTTGTTTTGGTCATTTTGCTTAAGAATTCGATTCACACTTTGTTTCTATTTCTTGCACTTTTGCAGACAAGATCAGGTGCACCCATTAGAGTTTCTGGTGAACGCACAAAAAAGTAACAAAGCTTGAAGCTGTAGCTTAATAATGGAACCTGTGGGAAACCCCTGCAAACAGTATGCGTTCTGTATTTACGCACAGCAGATAAAAATGTAGCGTTCATATTCTGTGGAATCTGTCTTATAGCTTCGACAGGGGTCTAAAGTTTTATTTTGTTTTGCAGTTCCTTTGAACGGCAGCACAAGCCGAGACCTTATCGGCAAGTGAACATTGATGACAGTAACGTATCAGCGTATCGTAACCTTCAGCTAAAACAATCAATATATAATTTTGTCATTCTTGGGAACTTCGTACTTTCTTAATTTACAGTTCATTCAATCATTAAAACCACTGGTCACTCATTTTCTACGGCAGTCCTAAATACTCGATGGGAGCACAAGACAGAGGTCAAATGAAGTAGCTTGCTGAACACTGAAGAATATCGGGCCATATATGCTTCAGTGATTTCATACCCGTATCTGATATAATTTCAAATTTTCCTCGCAGTTATAACAGACGTCCAAGAAAGCTTTCCTTGTCACACCAAATTAGGAACCAAACCATCACAAAACTCATTCGACAGATTGTCACAGCGGAAGTGAAAAACTTCGCTTTATGCTAACCGCACGCAAAACGTACTATTCGCTGCACTAGCTCCAAATGAGCCAATGGTTCATTCGCTTTCAGAAAACGCTTGTAGCCCGCGGCTAAGCCATCGAACAAAAACCATTAATTTCAGAGCACAAAATAAACAAGAAATCGGAAGTTAATATTAGAACCACATAGAATATGGCCCTAGATGTGTTGCGCAGCTAGAAGCCGTGATCGGATACACTAGGGCACTCATCTTAATTCGTATATTTTAATGGAGGTTTGTTTCAGATACGAAAAACTTCATTGGTGACTGTATGTAGCACATGCGTGAGGGACGTATTATAAGGAGTACACAGGTAACGGACGCAAGCTGCCCGCTACATCCTTCGCAACAACGACGGTTACCCGAATTCAACTTCCAGAGGTCAGGAAATTGATATTTAGCCGCTTTTGGCTATCAGAAGTAATAGAAGGAATAGCAATAGAAGGAACAAACTACAATAGCCATTTTGTAACGTGTGCAGTCTCACGATAAACTTCAATCTCATCAGGATAAGTGTTGCAGCAACGAGGAAAAAAATTATGCTGTTGTTACTTTATAAAATTGAATTCAAAATTGCTGAAGTTAGCTTCTTTTGCTCAGAAGTACTGGCGATTTCACGATCAATAACGGTTCCATCAATTATTATAGATCGATCGATGAATGAGTCAGCCCATCAGTCAGTCGATCGATCAATAAATCATCCGATCAATCAATCAATAAAAATAAATAAATAAATGAACCTCTCTAAAATAGAGACCAGGACCGAAATAAATGCTGGTTAGCTTCGCAAAGGAGAGAGAAAGAGTTTGAAAGCTTGACAGATGAAAGGATGTTGTAATATTGAATAAAACGTTTCCCACAAACATTCATGGACGAAACACTGCTCCATTCGCTGCAGCAGAAAAAAAACTGACAACACACTATTAGAAACAGCATGCAAAAGAAACAATATTTTTAAAAATTCGGGCAGGGTCATCAGATAAACTTAATATTTTTTCGTGGCATTTAAGAGGAATGTTTCCGTGGTCAGCCTGCGAAGAAGATAGCTTATTCCACGACATCGTCGCGCTTTTACCCCAATACAGGTTTATAGCTTAGCGCAATGCTCTATCCGCTGCAACGACACAATTCCGGGGGTAGTCACTGCCCATGCGCCGATTGCTTTCCAGGCGCCAGATGGCGCCACACACTAAACGATGCTGCTTCAGCGTAAGCGAAAGTTCAATTAAAGCGCTACTACGTAATGTTTTTCTTCGCGTTTCACAATTTCGCTCTGATGCTTATTTATTGTAAATACTCGCATTTCACGGCTTGCAAAGTAGGAAGTCAAAGTCAAGAAACGGTAGAGGCGAGAGACGAGCGCATTTGAGAAATCATTGGAGGCAGTTGGCAAGACAAAAATAATCAAGTAGCGAAACATAGCGCATTAGTTCGACTACAGTCGTTTATTAATCATAGATAAATTTCATTTCATGCGTTTCGCGCAAATAATTTAAATTCCTGTTTAGATAAAGCGGGAACGCAAGCCCGTGTGTATATAGCCACGCCATATCGCACCCGATAGCTGGGCCTGAATAGACTGCGTCGAATTCACGCAGCAAGCTATACACGTGCGCACGCTTCTATTAGGACCAAACTGCGCCTAATCTGAGATTAGACACTGCACTTCAGGGCCAGCCTTGGCGAAGAAAGGAAGCTGTACAGAAATAAAAGTAAGGCACGAGCACGTCACGCACGCTAGTGGAGAAGAGGACGTCCATTTACGATAGAAATAAGTTGTGTAACCAACCGACCAACTTGTTCCGCAACACAATGCTGTAGCGCTGTGAACAAGTCTGCACGTGAATGCTCGTACATAATAAATGTGTTAGCTGGACGGAATTGATGGCAACGCATAAACGATACGTGTTCCCAGCTGGTTCAGTTCAAATACAAGCTGATGAAGGCATCGTGAGCTATTTAAGCTTCAAAATTATGCGTTGCTTTCCCAAAGCATCTGTTATCTCTAGCGATGTAACGTTAATACGGCACGCGCTTACACTCATCTCAACATCGCTAAAAGCAATGAATCAATAATAGAACTAAAGTAACTTGTTATTAATCCATTGTGGCGATTTTTGTTCGACTGCACCATCGTTTACAAGTATATTGATTGGGGCCTATACGGCGAACAGGATAACGTTCACTTCGTCCCTTGTGCCATATTTCTTTTTCAGCGAGATTGAATTTTGGGGGCAATCGAGTCGATATCAGAATTACTGAGAACTAGATTATGGCGCTAATTGTTTTCACGCAAAGCAGCATTACAAAAGTAAAGTCAGAGACCAATTTTTCAGCATCTCCTCACCATGTTTATTTAACCATGAGGCTAATTCAGTGGTTGTGAAGTTAACAGGAATGCAAATATGTTGGAATGAAAGATAAACGTCATCCCTCTCCTTACTGTGAAGAACTGTATGACGCCTAACGCGGGTCATAATAGAGCCTCGAATTACATAGCCCAAAACAAATCTCCTCGAGCTTGACTTTTTTCCTTAGTAATATGGCCTTAGCGACATCATAGAAAATACATGCGCATTTTCTTCATGCCATTCGAGTTTATTTAGGCCAAATGCATGATTACCAATGTAATAATATGGTCCGGCACCTGTTCGTGGAAGCCTCTTGTTTATTGCTGGTAGCGAAAAACTCATGAGCCCCATCGAACGGCCATTTTATCTCGCTACTTTGCAAACATCTCTGCAGCAGTGTCTTCATTTACGGAGCTAATTTCTCAGTTTCTGAATATAACTTCTCTAAGTGCTGGAGATCCTTATTTGTAGTCAAGCATGATGCTCCTGATGCACCGATTTTTATTAGTCTAGTTCACAAAGCTGTCGCAGCGCATGGCATCTAAGTCCTGACAATCATCCCTTGAATGCCAGCCGCAGCAGGGAAATAATATATAGAAAGCCAGAGAATACAACGAACATGGGTAATCAGCACAATAATAATGGACGAACGTAAAGGAAAGCCAACAATGGGCGAAATGACAGCTTTTATATTCATGACATGGCTTTACACGCGGAGGGTTTGAGGAAAAACGCGGAAATAAATGTGCTGCTTGCGACGAAGTATTTCTTTTTCCAGGCCAAGGGACCAGCCTTCTACGGTATCTTGTCTTCGGTTGATCCTACCTGCCTGTCTTAAGTGTCATTAATTAAGCACGCTGTCATTGGTGCATTAGGCTAATCTCTGTGCTAGACGTATGCACCAATCGCACTGAAAGAGAGTGGACCCTTTCTTTCGCGAACACTGTACAGCCCAGCCCGCGTGATGTCTGTTGGGAGGAATATCGCGATCTTCATTTCCCCTCATGCCATTCAAAACGTGCTCTTAATCTCCCCATGGGCGTCTACTGGCGAGAAATGGCCACTTCCGGCATCTCTAGTCCGCTTATCTTCACTCCAGCAGCCGGGAAAGCATTCGAGTTATTCCGATCACTTCCTTAAGGCTGGAGTAAATACATCTCTTATTTCGGGCATTTTACTTGATTATTTTAAGACGAGGAACATTATTGTTGATTAGAATCATCAATCTATTTGCTTTGAACAGAAGGCCCATGATTGCTAGTTATTACGATTTTTATCAGAAATCATATGCTAAACAGTGGAAAAAGAACTCAGAAGAGCTGCCCCTTGTATTATTGCATTTCAAAGTTTAGCACAAGTTTAGGGCACTACCTGATTAAATAGAGAAACGAGCTCCCATAACCAACATTCGCTTGTTTCCACCCTTAATCAGACCTCACGAACTGAATTAGATACACTGCCTGGAATTAAAAATAGATTTGGAGGGTTCAAAGTTATTCGCTCCTTCGAATTTCTGAATGTACTTAACATAGCAAACACATTCACGAACCTCAAGGCCAGAAACAATGGCCTTGAAGATGTTCTTAGGCAGATGATTTGAGAGTTTATTTAGATAGACGTTTTGTTAGATAGAAATGTTATTTACGCCTTTACGTTTTAAGACCCTGTTTGTAGCTCACATATGAACTTAAGGCGGCTGCATGCAGGCAAATTAAGATAAGTAGAATGTGCCTCGTGTCAGTGTACCTGAAAATATTTGAGTACGTTGGCAGTGTTGAAAAAGGTATAGACCATAGTTTGAGTACAGGAATCCCCTGCGCACGCGGCACTCATTTTGGGATTGCTGCCCTGGCTGTGATGTACTGACAAGAGAAGCACATTAGTCTCGACCTCCACATCGCTTAGAGGAAAAGGGTGCCACATGCATAAATCTGCATGGGAATGTAATATAAGGACTACGTTCTTTGAAACTGACAACACTATCCAGTCTTCCGAAGCACTGCTTCTTTTCAAAGGGAAGAACAGCTTGACAACATGTGAAGCCAGCCTGCAAGGCGATTTCGTTGTTTTCTGAAAATAAACTCTGATGTAGCGCTGAAATAGAGACACCATTGTCTTACCGTTTGATATTTGATCACTTACGTTTTATGTTCGTCATTATCATTCTATTTTGGGTAATTTACTTTTGTTATGTTTTCTCTCTCTTTCCAATGTGCTGTATACATAGCATATATTAAATAGATACATGAACATTTTTTCTGGATACCTAAAGTGATGGTAAATACGTTTCGCATATGCCACACATGCAGTTATTAAAACTAGATATGTCCAATTCGTACATTATTTATAGCTAATTGTATATCAGTTATATAGATAAATGCCTAATTAAATGGTTGGTTGGTTTGTGGGGTTTAACGTCCCAAAGCGACCTAGGCTATGAGAGACGGCGTAGTGGAGGACTCCGGAAATCTCGACCACCTGGGGTTCTTTAACGTGAACTGACATCGCACAGCACACGGGCACCTTGCTTTTCGCCTCCATCGAAAAGCGGCCGCCGAGGCCAGGATTCGATCACGCGTCCTTGGGAACAGTAGTAGAGCGGCGTACCCACTGTGCCACATCGTCGGGGCCCTAATTAAATGCATTTAGAATAAAGATAGAACAGAACCTACAACGAATGTACTGATAGAATGAATATTAAAGATGTCAGCAAATATTCGGGCAGAATGCAAACACTCACTATAAACTTGATTATTAATTATTACGTAAAGAAACACTACATTTCTCTATGAATGATGAAAAAGCGTGACCTACAGGAACACTACAGAACATGGAGACGTTGTGCGACAACTTACATCTTTGGTCTCCGAGTTTGCGCATCAGGGCAGAGTTAGCAAAACACACCGAAGCTTCCGTGAATCCTCGAAGCGCAGCCACATGAATTGACAGAGTAGTGGCTTTGAACCCTTCTGCTGCCTCGGTGTGGGCCCTCTTCTTACATTAGTAATGAAAGAATTGAAATGCTGCATAATATGTTTTACGCGAAGCGTAAGAAGCTTTTTAGGTCGAAATGGAGGCGTTGTATCCAGATTCGATTCGAGTTTTCTCGGTAGTTGAAGGAAGTGCTCGGAATAAAGAAAAATGGAGGGCTGTAGTTGACCGACAAATGCTAAGCTATGGATGGGAAGAGGGGTAGGTTATTTGGGTTTTGTGATAATTCCACAATTGACTGATTGGCAATAAATAAAATGTTTGAAGAAAGAGAAAATATCAAGAACATGAAACAATTTAATGCTTAAAACAATTTAAGCCTAAATGTACAAAACGGAAAACGTAGTAGTCGCGGATGAGACCGAATCTTCTATGTTGTTCTTGTCGCACCTTCTTCTCCGCGTCGATTCGTCGCTTTTGCAAGTTTCTTTTCATGCATTTAAAAAGAACATTTTCTTCAGTAGCTCTGTTACACCCGTTACTTGTGAACTACTACATCCTTTGCTCCCTTCTGCCTTTTCTGATATAACCGTAATTATTACTGTATGATGCTAAGGCTCAAGGAAAGGTCCGCTTAACACAGGCACCTAATGCCTTTTACGCTATTGTGCCTAGAACAGAAGAAATTACTTGACCATAATTTTTAGTCCTCGATTTGCTTTGTTCTCTCCCTTAATTTGTTCTTAAGTTTTTCCTAGCCAATTTGCGAACATTGCGTTTCTCTTCCAAGTATCCTTAGAAATTGGTTTCTTCAATATCCCCTTTCATGAGCGCCTTCTATACGTTCAGCGCCAGCGGTATACCGTTACGGCTTAAGACTGACAGAAGAAAAAGCCTACATAAGCGCCTGGCTACATAAGAAATAACCCCGGAACTGGGAATTAGTTTGGCTTCTTCAACGTAATGCGTATTGTTGCGTTTGCTGAAGGCCTTTTGATGCGAGGTTATATCCGTTTATTCTCGTGTAAGTATGCATTGTTCATTTTTGTAGTGTGTTCTGTCAAGGCCAAGGCTGTTAAAAGGTCGCAGTTTTGTCATTTGTTTTGCAATGTATCTTTCTTGCTTGAACCATATCTGGCCCCCAGCATGTGAAAATATCTTCCTCAATAACTACATATAGCGCCTCTGCTTGACCACGGCTAATCAGCTCCTGATCTCATTCATGTCAGAGCGACTTTTGACTGGGTGTGACGTCAGCGTTCACGTGATTTGTCATTGTTTTTAGCCAAGAACAATAAGATACAACTGTTTCGGGCACCGAAAACTTAGAGACTTTGATTCGGTCAGTGTATGTTCATTCTCCGGCAGTTTTTTTTTTTTTCTTTTTTTTTTTTTTTTCAGATACTGCGCGAAGATTTCGAATGAGGCCACGGAGAGAGCTTTCTTCGTAGCAGCTGGCGTTGTCCCAGTTTCGCGCTCTGTTATAAGATAAAAAAAAAAACACAGTCGTTTTTTGCCAAAGTTCCCTCTTGTCTGATCGTTTTATGTTTGTGTCTCCTTGTCGTTGCTTTCGTCGAGTGCTTTGTGCAGGAATTCTTTTGTGGCACCAATTGTTCAACGCGCGTCTCTCTGAGCGCTATCCTTTGTACTCGAGGTTCTGCAAACGTTGGTCCAACAGAACTTCTCAGCGCCCTCTCGTGTTGAGAACTGGTTAGGTGTTCTTTGATCCGGCATCTGCTGTCGTCTTGTGAGTTGATCTCATTTTTGCTGTGCTAGTCCCACTCGTCACTGAAATTAATCATGGTGAAGAGATACACTGCATCGCTGAAAGGGCGTCCGTTCCGGAGGAGGGTCGGTTGAAAGCCCTGTGTACTTTTTCGAAAGCGTACCCTTTCAGTTGTGTAAATTACAAATTATACAAGAGTGTGATTATTCAACGAAAACACACATACACACAAACCGGCCGTGGCTTAACTCAGCTAAGCCAGGGTATACAACGCGAAAGCAGTTGTATACAGGGATGAAACTGAATAGTTGCTCTGTTGTTTTTCTCGCACCTCCTTCTTCACAGCCTTGCGTCGTTGCTTCGTTTATTTGTGTGCTGCTTCTTCACAGTGAGCGATGTCGGCATGATGAATAGATTCGCCTTGGTGAGCGTAGCGAGCGCTGAAGCTAAGCATTGCTGCTTCATTTATGGCATAACACTATCTATAGCCGCTCTATCGCCGCATTGTTTAGCGTATGTATACGCCATCGCAAGCGGGAGGAGGCTCCAAACTTATATTCCCCACTGTGGCGCAGCAGCTGAAGAACTCCGCGCATGCGCTGTGATGAGCATAGCTAAGTAATGACGTCATGGGGGGGGCTCCGCCAAGGCTGGAGATATATACCAGTACTAATTACGTTTTCTAGGTGTGTGAAGAAGAAGCAGGCGTGGGTAGTTGAAGAAAAGCAGTAAGACGAAAAGAATAATGCGCCGGGCTCTCCCTGCGCCACACGTGCGAACAAGTGGGCAGCGAGCAATCCGCGCGCCGCTAGGCAGGCGCGTGAAGGTCGACTGATGGTCAAGCTACGGCGTACGTCAAACGCGCCGCTGCTAAAGTGCGCACTTCACCGCAGCTAGCCGAGTGAAGCCTTGACTTCAAAATATAAGAGCGTTTTAATATACCAAGCATCAGCTTGCGTATAGCGAAGATGTTCTATTTAACTATTATCAGCAAAGATTTTTGTATGCGCATTCCCTGCCATGAGGAGTTCTAGATTTAACATTGAAATAGGTATTCACATCTTCGATTGCAAAATAACATTTTCGGAACGGACTTGCATTTAAAGAGCAGTAGTACATTCATGGTAACAACCTAAGATGTCCTTTTCGTTTTCATAAAATACTTTAGTACACACGAAAACGATAATAGCGAGTTTTATAATACGGGACCCTATCATTTAAGGGGATTATGTAATTGCGGGACGACAATGTGCACGCGTTGTTACGTGTTTGCACCATCGTGTGGGATTGGTAAAACAGCGGCAGGGTATTCAAGTTCACCGTTCCATACGACTGAACATTTTGAGCCATTTAAGTGCAGGGCAGGCTCGCCCAACGCTTTCTCCGGTCCGCGCGTTCCGTCATGTTCGATGTGCACGTGCCTACAGAAGCGCCGATTCTTCCTGTGCGAGGATGTTTCTCCGGCGCCAATGTCTGTGCTGCTCGGCCGGGTCTGAACATGTTCCTTCTACGAGCGTTTCAGTCTTTTGAAAATCTTCATATAGAAGGGCGACATGTTGGAGGACGCGATTGCACCAAAGCGTAAGATATTACTTAAAGACGAGGAATTTTTATCTCGATCATGTCTTTACATGGGCGATAACAAAATCATGACAATGTATATAGTACACTAACGCTCACGAGTAAATTAGAGCGGGGTAAAGTGAGACATGTGGCAAAATTAAGACATGCCTCACATGCCGTCATGTAGCACAAATTGCGGTAAACGAATGTGGTTTTTAGACACCGGCAAGATGCCAATAGTAACGACGCATGCGCAGTTGTGGCTCCGGCTGGGCACCGAGAAATGGGCCTCTGCTAGCCTTGTGTAGTTTTCGCTACAATAGACAAAATTGCTTAATACAATGCCACACGGCCTTCTTACCATTTCTCTTTAACGCCACCACTGCCCATTAGGCTCGCCTACTGGGACCTCCGCCTTCAAAATACGCTCGACACTTCGTGTCGTGTAGATCCGGCTGTGGTGCACTTGAGGTTTGCAGACGTCCAATGAGCAGGCAGAAGCTTTTGTTTTGTATCTTTGGTTTAGCCGTGGTAATTTTTTTTTTGTATTTTCACTATTTCTTACACCTATTGCATAGAGGGTAGTCGTAAGAGGACATTGCGCAACTGCCAGCGTTGTAGTTATCTTATTGGAGCGTGTACAGTTGCCTGAAGGTTCTACAGGCCTACGTGCCACTTGATGGCCAGACAGTGAAACATTTCTACGGATATGTAGAAAGGACAATGGGGAAAATAAAAGCCCATTATATTGTGCTGGTGAATGATTTCAATGCCAAGACATACGCAAAAGGCAGATTGGAGACCAGGCACTGGGTGACTATGGCACTGGTTCTAGGAATAGCAGTAGGGGGTATTCAGTTGAGTTTGCAGAGCGTAATAATTTAAGAATCATAACTTCAGCAAACGAAAGAACGAGAAGGGGTCATGAAAAAGACCTAACGGGGAGGCTAAAAATGAAATTTAACACAAGACTGCGTTCCAATTCCGGCATTATGCAGGATGTAAAGGTAATAACAAATGTGCGATGCAGGGATCACAAGATAATAAGGTCTCGAATTAAGAATTAGTCTAGATTTGAACAGGGAACGAAACAGAAAGTAATCTAGTCCATGAACGAACTAGCGGTGATGAGGAAGGTTGAAAAATGCAGGATCTCGCTACAGAAATGATAATCAGCATTAACTGAGAAACGACCTTAGTGTAGAAGCAGCGAGCGATACCTTCTAATATATTGTTACTGAGTGCGCGGTAGAAATAGGCGGCAGACTCATTAGAGAGAATGCCAGTGAATTATTTAGACAGCCGAATAATCTGATTAAGAAATGCCCCAGTATATTTACTGAGGTGTTTCTGTTTGCGCCTCTAACCCAACAAAGAGGACAGAATTCGCAGAACTATCAAAACTGATCAACAGGGGCCAAATTTACGAAATAAGGAACAAGGGTAGGACGACAGAAAGAAGATGGCTACACAAATATGAAAGAGGCACAGAACAAGGGTAGATGGGGAGCCTCAGTTTGGAAGCCGAGCCAACGCTTCGACAAGGGGACTTGTCTTCGTCTGGGGAGCGCAATATACAGTGGCGGGAGTTTAAATCCGTTTTTGCTTTCAAGACAGAAGAGTCAGGAATGTGGTAAAGGAAGGAATGTGTCAAAAACATGGCAGCCATGCAGGTATTACGAAATAAGGGTGTAGATGAGCCGTATGTATAATTACTAAAGATGTATATATATATATATATATATATATATATATATATATATGGCTGCAGTTATGGCTGCACAGAAGCCATAACTCAGCATAAAGAAAGCACTTATGTTTCCTTAAGAAAATGTGTTAAGCAAGAAGACACGATCTTCTCAGTGCTATTCACACCTTGCTTAGAGAAATTATTCAGAGGCTTGTAATGGGTGCAGTTAGGGATAAGGGTTGTTAGAGAATACCCTAAAATTGCGATTCGCCGATGACATTGCATTGTTAAGTAACCCACGGGATGAATTGCAACGAATGATTGATGACCTAGACTGGAAAAGCAGAAAGGTGGACCTAAAATTGATATTCAGAAAGGTATGGTATTGTTCAACCGCCTCGGGAAGAACAGTAGTTTGCAATATGTAGCGAAGCAGTGGACGAGGCAGGGGAATATGTCTATACACAGGGCAGGTAGTAACCGCAGATCCAAAAGGACAATAATCAGGAGACTGAACTTTCGATAGGGGGCATTTGGGAAGCATCCGAAGATTTTTACTAGCAGCTTACCGGCATCCTTCAAGAGGAAAGTATAGAACAGTGGTATCTTACCCGAATTCACCTATGGGGTTAAAGCGTGGAGGCTAAAGAAAAGGGTTCTACTTAAGTGCAGCACAACGCAAAGGGCTATGGAACGAAAAATGCTAGGTGTTACATTAAGAGGTAGAAATTGTGCATAATGAGCCCGAGTAATTAGTCGAAGTAATGTCATACTTGTGGAAACCATGAAGAAGAAATGGGCATTAGCAGGGCACGTGGTTCGAGGAGAGGATAACCGATGGTCGCTGAAGGTAATAAATAGGATTCTGAGGGAAGGTAGCGTATCATGGGGCGTCAGAAGGTTAGGCTAGCGATGTGGTTACGAAATTCGCAGGGGTCAGGAGAAGGCAGGTATACACAGGACGTGGTTGATTGGTGTAACATCAGAGACCTTCGCCCTGCAGTGGGTATAGTAAATTTCATGACGAGAATGACGCTATAGTTTCCAATCACTGTAGTAGAGGGCGAGAACTCTTTAGTGAGAAGCAAAGAATTTAACCGGCGTTTAGGTTTCGCTGACATTTTTACCCCGTGTTGGAGATGGAATTGAGGAGAGAAAGGTGGAATGAGATAGGCACCAAAACTGAAAAAAAAAAAAAATAGAGGAAATTGAATGCGACTAATAAATACGTACTAAGGTGCATCGTCGAGTAATCTTAAGTAATGAAGTTATACGATGCAGTTCTGTAAATTAGTGCACATGCCATAGCGTGAAAATAGCGAGAGAGTGACTTGCAAAGGCACAAAATTCACAGCGTGAAAATGCGCTAGTGTGACATGAAAAGTGAATTTATAGTTTGTCAAGAAGTCCGATGTCTTTTAAATATGCAACAAGAAAGTTTTTTGCTTTTCTCTGTTGCCTAGGGCAGGCTGAGGGACCTAAAATACGGTCCGGTGTTAGAGGCACTGGGGAAAAGCTCCATGCAATGTTCATAGTTAGCACGTTAATCAGTATTCGCTGGGCACTCAAGCAGTTTTGTTCACGCCGCTGTTGTCACAATGCGTACTGCTCTTCTGACCGAAACGGTATCGCAAGCTGTTTGTTAATGCAGGATTCAAGCAAAGGCGGTGATATAGAGTTAACAGATAGCGAGGAAATCTGGGAGGAAGTCTTTATCGTAGATATGGGTGTACTGAGGGAAGGATTTGGTAGTGATGTGACTAACTCCAGAGCCGGCATGTTTCTGCAGGAGCAAATATTTTAGCCAGAAGGTCCGATTATATCTCTGATGGTGGTAGATTTGAGAAACAGAGTTTGCTTTGATCTACCAGAAGATACTGCCTGCATCAAGCTTCCAGGTCCGGTGCATACCCGCTCCTTCTTGCGCTCTTTGCTGTGAAACTGGCCTCATAACGATGCTCTCTCTCTATTTTTGTTTAGCAATATTCTATTCTGGTAGCTGCGCTTTTTGAGCGTTTCCGAGGCACGGGCGCCCGCTATTTCCTTTCGCTGCTCTTTACTCGTCTCTTCCCGTTCATTCCAGCTTCCTTTATATTACGGCCTGACATTTTCCTTTTTTATTCCGTTCTCTACATTGTTCTCTTTGTCGCGCACACTTATTGACCGCTACTCCGCTCCGTAGCGGTTCTGTCGACTCGTTCTCTGGGCTGGAAATTTCCCGGGACAATGGCCAGGGAGCATGGTCCTGACGACGCGAGAATTGTTCTTTCGACCGTGCTCTATTAGAAGACGAGGTCGCGCTGGCAGCATTCGAAGGAGGCTCAACCGCTAACAGCGAGACATTTCGGCAAGTTTTCGTAGCATCGTTTGGAACGCGGTTTCCTTTTTGTTTTTTACATTTTTTTTTTACCGTTCAAGGTTACCCTTTCGCCTTGTCACGTAGTGGAAAGTAGTGACCAAGTTGGTTCGTAAGAATTTCTTTGATTGGACATCCATGTGTCTCACATGTTGCAAGCAACCGACGGAAGAAGGCTGAAGGAATTATTGCAAAAGAAGAGTCTCTTTTCACTTAATTTTACGCCACGTGGCGCGCTGAAACATATGGTGAAATAACTGTAGGCTGTGAAAATAGCGCATCGCGGTCTTTTTAAAGATATTTCGGGTTCAATCATTGTTGGTTTCTTGTGAGTATTCTCCTTCTATTCTGAGAGTTTCTCTTTTTTTTTCCTTTGCATCGGTAGTGTTTCATGTATTTGGATGCTGCCAGTTCGGTTTCAACACAGCCTATACTCTCCATGCTTCGTAATACGTTGAATAAAAATATATTTTATATTGAATTTACACCTGTTCTTCTGGTCAATTGTTCCACCTAGTTTGTTAATTACTACGGCTGATTTATAGTGCTACATCGTCATTACTTACTACCTTAGTGTAACAAGAGACAAATGGTTTAAGCCAAGATGCATCGTCTAGCGCCAGACCTACAGTTTGAAATGCTTTCCTCTCTGATGTTTGAATTGCTACACAAGTTTTAAGGGCAGCCCGCTGTTGATTTTAAAATTGTTTTTCGTGTCTGGTTTTCATCCTGTAACCGCTCGAACCTTCCTGATGGTACTTGCTGGAATGAACGAAAATCGATGCGTTCATGCTTTGACATAAGCTGTCAAGGCTCCCCTCGTTCGTAATTGCAGAGTGCCTCCGAATACCGCGATGAAGGTACAATATTTCTATTCAAACCACTTTGTCCGTAGGTCAAATTGTAGGTCACATTATACTACCCTTTGCCTGGTAGAAGTATGCTCCCACTTTGTTTTAAGACTGCGAATATATGCTCATTTAAGTGCAAGATCACCGAACTGAATTTGTGTAAGATGTTTGGCAATCATAGTAACACTCAAGTTAAATGGAGATAAAACGGACGCTCCGATCCAGTGCTGCGAATTGAGTGACCATACAATATAGAACCGCAAGGCATCCCATCAAAGCTTCTTGGTGTCTCTCAGTTTCCGCATTGCGTCGTTCACGCGTAAAAACACCAAATGACACGGGTGGTCCCAGTATTAACTATCTTTTGATGTCGCTGCCTTGTTCTTTCCCCATATACTCTCTACCTGCTCTAACCCTCCTCCTCGTTATTCTACGGTAAACACCCTGTGCGTGGTTGCGGGATAGGTGTCCTATGGTTACATCCTCCGCTCTTGCCATACCCTCTTTTTCGAGCAATTAAAGCTCCTAATGAACCTCTTCCTTACCATGCTCACAGAGACCACTTTTTTTCTCCAAACGGAGAAAAAAAAAAGATGACCTATTTACGTATAAAAGCCTTGTAACACGTTGACAGTGGTGTTATGGACCTTTACTCACCAAGCAAGTGGCGGAAACCATTATGTCCCAGTTGTGATCTGCTCAATCGCCAGCTATAGATGTGTTGTCAGACGACCGATACTTGCGGTAATACGAGAAAACTGAATCCGTCCCCGTACGGATACCAGCGTGCGCAGCAAAATATATCGCGTTACCTGTATGGTGTCGACTCTGTCGAGTTCGCCAACCCTCGTTCCTTCATTGCCCTAACAGGAAACATTACTTTGCTGAATAAAAAGGTAAAAAAATTCACGAGAATCGCTGCGATCGCAAGCAGTGACGGCTTGAAGTTCTCAAGCTTAGCGCTCAGGAATAGACAGGAAAGTATCAGAAGACAGATTATCGAGACATGAGAGCTGGCGAGCAAAAAAAAAAAAAAAAGAAACAAGATCGGGTACCAGGAGAGAAAGATGTTCGATTTCTTTTTGGTCTTTGAACAGTATTCAAATTCATTCTTTAATTCATTCATTCATTCATTCATTCATTCATTCATTCATTCATTCATTCATCCATTAATTCATTCATTCATTTTGTTGTATTTCTCTCTTTGGCATTAACGGCACCTAAGTAATACGTGTAGAACCGTAAAATAAAGTGTTAACCAAAATAACACGCCATGTTTACCGAAGAAACGGGGAAAAGCTCGAGAAATAATTGAATTATTACTTTTGATGCATAAAAACACTTATGGCAAAGCATTAGAAAAATGCATCGACACAGCATTTTGTTTATAAAATATGAGCTATCATTAGAAACATGCAAGGCAGTTTATAAAACAACGCCTTCAGGCTCCCGAAATCGAATTCTAAAATGTCTGTTTCTAATTTCACATGTTTATTGCGTAATCTGGGCAGAAGAGGAGGAGGAGAAAACATTTTTTTACAATGAAATAGTTTGGAAAGGGAGGTGCGGATGGTTGTGGACGGAAGCGTCTGGAAAACGGAGTTGATAGACAATTTTGAACATTCTAATAGTCAGTATGGCCTGCAATGAAGGTCGTTTCGCCTCACGATTCGACCTACAATGTCTCCATAAGCAGTGTATTATTTTCCTCAAAGCTGAACCTATATTTGCGTAGAAATGTATATTATACATATTACTTGCAGAAATAATTTTCAAAATCATGCGGAAGCCCAAGGCTTAACCTACTCTTTGATGACTCACATTCCTTAGTGGCAGGAAAATGACCAACGAGAGCTGAAATTTGCAGCATTTTAAGGCAGACGTGGTTATTTAAATTGTATCTCGGTTATGCCAATAATTTTTGTTTTTTTTCTTCTGTGAGTATCAGCTACGCTAGGCAAACTGATTGTTATGGTCGTGTTGCTCTAAAAAGGTTCTGAGCGGACGATTCCGCGCGGATAATTATTTTCGAACACAGAAGTAGACTTGGGTTGAATTGAGTTGGTAGTAGCTGTAGGGAGGTTAGCCATAAGGCACATTCTCCAGGCAGTTGCAGACATAGCCTTTTAGACGCGGCATAAGGTATGGGTACTGGTGAGACCTCGTGGCCATGTTTTGCAAGTGTGGTAAATATAGCCACCATCGGAACAATGCTTTTAGCTATCTTGACAGCCTAGTTTCACTCCATATAGGCATTGCAGTTTACAAGGCAAACTTCGTTATATCGTGGTTGTTTCTGCCGCCGTAACATAAGCTGTACATTAAGTGTTTTAATGTAGGTTAACATACCTACCACTTAAGGGAGATCACAGCTTTGAATACGTGGTTCAAAAAAAAAAAATATTGTTGGGGTGCAACTCTGGTAAACCCTAGTTGAATTGCGATAGCAACGGCGGAAGATTCTTTTGCCTACTACATGATTCCCCTATCACGCCCTCTCAGTGCAAGGTGCTACATGTTTGGGGACACTTAAGCTCATCCTTTAAGAGTATGACGCGAGAGCGTAACTTACCAGCCTACATATAAATGAGAGGGTTCAATGCTGCCGAACAGAATGTGGAGAGAAAACATTATTTGCGGGTGATCGAGCGTTCTTCGTCTTTTTCGTCTTCTTTGTTGTCTTCTTCATCTTAGTCTTAGTCTTCTTCGTCTCCTCTTCTTTGTCTTCTTCGTCGTCTTCTTCATTCGTCTTCTTTTCCTTTGTCTTCGTCTTTGTGTTCATCGTCTTTTTCGTCTTCGCCTCGCCATTTTTTCATCTTCTTTGTCTTCGTCGTCTTCTTATTTGTCTTAGCCTTCTTCGTCTTTGTCTTCGTCTTCCACGCGCCTGTTTAAAGTCAAACAGGGCCCTTCCGGGACCACGCGACGGGCCGAAACTTGGCGTAGTATTGCTATCGCAATAAAATACCAGTACAGATTGCCGTGCACTAACTCATACCGGCGCATTTGTCGCACCACTGTAATTAGACCATTCAGCGCGTGTGGTTAGAAGAGAAATATGCAAAAGGAAGGGCACGATGATGAGATGTTTCATTTGCAGAGTGCCACTCTGAAATAACAGGCTTCGTGAAGAAAGGGAAAACTAAATCACTTATACAGCACGCTTGGTCATAGGTAATTTTATGCATCAGCGAATGCAGCTCACTTCGCCGATGGGGAATGCTTTGACCTGCGCGGCAACCCAGCATTGACAAAAACATAAAAAAGCGCATGTCCGTGAATTTGTATTGCCATTGGGGCGCAACGATTCTGCGTAGGGTTCAGGGTAGTGCCATGTATTTTGTATTACCACTTATCACACAACAGGTACCCAAGATGAAGGCTAGCAAGCGACAAGGACTCGAACTGGCGATATATTTACCTGCAGTTCTACGCAGGCACGATACCAATAATTTACGACGTTTATCACTTTACCAAGCTCTCTTCCAATCTCACTGAACACCCGCCAAGCAAAACAGTGCCATTCAGTACTTTCGTTGATTTAATATGCTTAGTATTAGTTACACCTCGGGTAATTATACCACGCAACGCAGCGCGTTCGGGTGAAAGGGCACCGTTTCATAACCAAGCCTTATGCCAACAGTCGCCAAGTCTGTAGTAAATACAAGCACGCTATATCGTCAACTGATAGGCGGTGCCTAAGAGTCTCCCAATATGTTTATAACCTGTACATGGCTGCTCACCAGGTACAAGCAGTACGCGCGCGACCAAAATGCAAAACGCATGCCGAGTCGTGGAACGGTGCGCTGGTTGCGAAAGTCTTGACATGCGACTCTCATTCACATAACAGAAGTTCTATCAGCTGCAGCAAGTCTCTGCTCATTAATTTTTGACTATTCTAGTAGTAAATATGGTGGGGCTGTGAACGTAGTTGACGAATGGTTTGTGATATCTGGCATGAACAGAAGATCTGAATACGACGTATATATAGTGAAAAAGGCTAGGTTGAGACGGCAAGGTCGTGACGGCGTTTTAATTCGACGACAAAACCCAGGCGCGTGCCGGAGCCGGCGCCGCGGGACGGTGATGATGGTATGCACAAATGGAAGAGGAAGATCATGGCATGTACAAATTAAAGAACATCCACGGAAGGCTCACAACATCATGAAGATCTGCTTGCACCTGTCCCTGTCTTCTGTTGATAGCTTTCTTTTCATTGTGGTTGTTAAACCAATCCTTTGGGGTAATTATTGTTGTTTACTACTTCTGCGAAACCGCTGCGACTATAGGTCGGTATACTTCAACTTCAGAACCTCTGTAGAAGGCTAGAACAAGCGGGCCAAATTAATATTTGACCCGCTTATTAATATTTGGCCGCTAGCAAATTAAACCCAGCACCTCCACCACTTGTAAGGCAGCACTTGCACGAACGTCTGTTCTTTTCTAGAACCAGCTGGCACACAGCGCGCGACGCTCCGAGCAGCAGTCAGCGGTGATTATGATGATGATGATGATGATAGATCTATACAGATGAAAGAGGGGAAAGTTCACGCACTGAGCTCACAATACGCTATAGTGTTTTGAGGTATAGCTTCACTACGCGAGGTAAAGCCAAGGTCACGGTGTGCTTCCAACCACCTTCAAACAGCTTCGCAGTAAAGTTGGAAATTAAGCCACAACCCCTTTGGGTAGCTGCTTCCATCACGGGTAAAGATGAAAGGTCAGATGTTAAGGTCAAAAGTCAACCCACTTGCGAATTAGCACGTGAGCAACAGCGTAGCCAGACACATGATCGCTGACATCAATCTCAATTATAAATAGAGGCGTGCCACGCACTTCGGCCGGAGCAATCGCTTCCCGCTAGGTATTAACCGAAGCTAAAAGACAGTCAATTTTTATCGGCTCTCTAGTAATCCACCCAAAATAGACAGCAGCAATCAGCGTCTCTTAAAAGCACGAAAGCTACCAAGCACAAACGCAACAAACACCTAGAGGAATGCAGATTCAACATCGACACATTTGTTTATTCGTCTTCCCTATATGTTCAAGAATTGAACTTTTTGCCAGACACCTCTGCGCATTTCCCTATTACCACATTCATCAGCAATATATCCATATTTTTATGTCATGAAGACCCATGAAATATTGTGCCTGTTATTACTGTGAATAGTTTTTTTTTTCTCTTTTGATTAGGATGTTGCTTTTTTCTCACTTGAACACATATTTCTCCAACATAGCACTGCTCCACCATTGAAGTCTTCATTCTGTTAGAGTACACTGTTTTTTATGCTTGGAGCCTGCATCTTTATTGTTAACGATTCTTCCCCAATCCTGCCACAGCCCTGCAAAGAGCTAGTCGTAACTCTAAATAAATAAGTGAATAAATTAAAAGATGAAGTAGCTCAATAATAATATTTTACAATCCCTGAACAATCAGTTTAGTGTTCTTTCCCGCGCGCTCGAGCCGCCGGAATAGTATGCGAATAGAAAAACATTCACAACAAGAAATAAAAATTAAAAAAGGGTAGGAGCAAAGCACAGCCAGCACGGCATGCAATTGAATCTATAGCATGCTAGTATGTTTTTATTTTTCTTAAGCTCTCATTTATAGCGTCGTCAGCGTACGTGCCCAAGGTACGATGGCACGGAAGAGTGTCGTGCGGCAGGGAAAACTCTTTTCTCCCTTCTGACGTGTGTTGTTACCTTTTCAGCGCTGGTACGACTACGGGAGCTGCTGAAGCTGTCACGGTCTGGTGATGTCACCTTCCGGCTGCGCCAGTGCTCCCCGGGCGAAGAACTACGCAAGGTTTTCCGTGAGGTGGGGCGCCGTGGCGAGGCCCATATCGTGCTGGACGCACCGACGCACCGCCTCAGGGAGTACCTCAAGCAGGTGAGTGCGTACGTTGTGCTAGCCACTGTTTCGTGTTTTTTTTTTTTTTATCTTTCTGCTAGCATGTTACACTCACGGTGCAAAACGCATCCCTATAACACTGACAGAAGTGTGTAGAGAAACTTTCTGTCCGCACCCCCGAAATAGGCCATCTGGTTCTGCGAACTTTGATCTGAAGACATTCTGTCTACAATCTAATTCGGTTTGGGTTTGTTTGGTTTATGGGCTTTAAAGTTTCTAAGGGACTCATGTTAAGAGAGATGGCACAGTGGAGGGTGCTGGAAATTTCGATCACCTTAGAGTTCCTCAACGTGCGCTGACATTCAAGAAAGCATCGCCTTGATATTCGCCTCCATTAAAAAGCGGACCCCGTAGCCGGGATTCTATCCCGCATCATTGGGTGTGATATAGCAGAGCGCCGAAACCACTGTGCCTCTGCGGCGGTTTATGAGTATAGATGCTTGCTGAGTTTTTAAGTGCTAAACCATTTGTAATGTGGCTGCCTACACTGCTGCTGCTTGTTTCCTTCCTGGAATTTTCCTTCGTCTCAGAATTTTTCGAATGTTGTGAAATTCGTCAGTGGATGCCTTGCACAGTATATACCATGTTTATGCATAGCACCTTTGAAAAAAGAATCCTACCTGCGTGGTTTGCCTCTTATTCGTTCCGTGCAAATCAAACTTTTGAGTCCCCTCTGACCATTCTAGCGTAAGATGAAGGCGTGCGCTCTCGTTTCAAGAGGTTTTGATACTTAAGGAGGCCGTACGGTCCCCGCTACACGCGTTATGCAGATCAGCCAGTCTACGTTTGGCAAAGGCGGCACATGCAGGCAAGCTTGTTGCAGTGATACGCCTACTATTTACTGCGAATCTTAGGTGAGCTAGCTGAAAAGTGAGAATCACCTGGGAGCGTTACTGCTGCAGATCAGTCGTGCCATCTCCTGTTAAAATAAAGACGGGCGCTTGCCCACGATGGACTGCATCAGGCGGTGTTCAGCTGGGTGACAATGCAGTGAGGGCCTGCTACAGCAACTATGCCATTTACATCCGTGCAGAAATAAGGAGGTGTGTGTACACCTCCTCATTATTCTGAAAGCAGTCTCGTTACTAGCAATGAATTTCTTCGTCTGCCCCCACACTCATTTAAAAAATGGTGGCTGCCTGTTCATCTGACTGTAGAAGTCACACTTTAGAAACAAATAGGAGAAATATTTTAAACCTCAATTTTCTAAACAGTAATGCTTCTTTTACTGCTGGACAAATTTAAACATAGCCAGGAAGAGCCGAAGGATAAATTTTCATTTTAATCAAAACAATTTCTGTAGTTTTCCTCATTGTCTCTTAACCCTGAAATGCTTACTCTTCATAATTACCGTCATACTGTTCCTTAAAGGTGTATATACTACCTAGAGCTTGGCTACAAAGTCTGATGCAAGCATGTCTGCAGTAACTAGTGATACCGGGCCATATAGTGAAGCTACGCTGCGCTATGCGGTGCAAAGGAACGCGAGCAGATTTCAGGTGGCTTCGAGCTTGATACTAACTGTCCTCACCCCTCGTTTTACCCAAAGCGTACAGAGCTCGTTCCCTTTCGGGTGTTGTTGGGAGTTGTCAAACGTATTCGGAATGTGGCAGAAAAAATGTGTGTAATTGATCGAAAGTGCTTGGTAATTAAAGAGTAATGGATGATTGTTGGTTAATAATAAAGCCATAAGTGGTTGAGCAATCACCGAAAAACAAAATAATTAAAAAGAAAAACGACGAATAATTAGGGGAAGAAAATAGGTAGAAATGTTAAACAACGCAAAAATAAAAGACATAAAACTGAAAAATACTTGGTCATTACGTCGCAGTTGGTCGTAGCTAAACTGGTATAGAGTCGTCCTCTCTTAATGCGTATAATAAATAATTCTGCCTTCGGGGCTCTGCTGCCTCTTATCCGACCACGCATTGAAGCTATGCGGCTGACTAAGCAAAGCTGCGGCTTCGGGTCGGTTAAAGCCCGCGCCGCTTTGCTTTCATGTGCGGCCGCCTCGGACGCAATGACGCTTTGTAGGAAACATGCTTGTTTGCACTGCAAGTGGATGACCCTGTACGTGAAGAAACAAATGCAAGAATCACGTTCTCTCTTAAGGCAGAGCTTATTCATTGTCATAATTTCGATGCATATTGTTACGGACGAAGGAAGAAGAAGAGTGCAGTGGCGCGGGCAGGAGCGCGCGCGCTAGGCCCGCACACAGATTCATTAAACGTCATCTCACGACCATCGAGCATCTTCTCTCTGTCCTCTGTTCTCCTGTTGTCATCGACTTTCTGCCACGTAACATTTGGTGGGAGGTGCGGCGTACGTCATCCCCCATCCTCACCTTGGAGCATCTACACCATCTATAAGCCGGGACCATCGACCGAGGGCCCGAGGACATCGCCGAGCAGCTTCGCCCCAGCCCTTCAAGCCCAGACCTGATCAACTACCACCACCCAGCCCACACCCCGGACCTGAAGACAAGAGGAACAGACAGACCAATCAGAACCGAGACGAAGGACCCGAAAGACCCGAACACCCGAAGGAACCGATGGACACGAACACACAAACCCGTCCAAGCTGCCCGATGTCACCTCGAGCCATTGGTCCCTTGGACTCTGGTGATGGATTGCTGACAGCTCCAGGAAAGGCGGATCACCCGCGCATCAGACATAGTACTGGCAAGCCGTTCTATTCTTACTTCTTCCTCTTCGCCAAGCATCCAGACATGCCCATCATCATGCCATGGAATCATCATCGGTAAACGTCCTCGTCTACGATCGGGACGATCGCTCGGTGGCCTCGGGTCATGTTACGGACGAAGGAGGAAGAGGGCAGTGGCGCGGGCAGGAGTGCGCGCGCTAGGCCCGCACAAAGATTCATTACACGTCATCTCACGGCCATCGAGCACCTTTTCTCTGTCCTCTGTTCTCCTGTTGTCATCGCTTGTCGCCACGTAACAATATTTTGTGGACAAATTACAAATGTAGCTTTTGGGAATAAATTGTAAGTTCTGTTTGGGTCTTCGAGCTAGTTCGATGCCTCCTGTTAGTCTCTCAAGCTACTCTGCCTGGGTGAACGAAATAGACAAACTAATCATTGTTCTCAATAGGCCGCGAAACTGTTTTTGGAAAGTTAGTAAATAAAAATTGGTTTGCAGGAAAGGAAAGGCGCAGTATCTGTCACCTTGTTCTGTGGACACCTGCACCGCATTGGAAGAGAAGGGAGGATGGTAGGAGTGAGAGCGCAAAGAGAAAACGTGGTGCCGTAGTGGAGGGATCCGGAGTAATTTCGATCAGCTGGGAAGTTTTAAAATGCACTGATATCGCACAGCACACGGACGCCACTTCATTTCGGCTGCATCGAAACGCAGCCGCCGACTGTCGGGAACGAATCCGGGTACTCCGGCAGAGTAGTCGGGCGTCTTATCACGGCACCATAGCAGTGGGGCCTGGGAATACTAGCAATGGTATGGAATTTAGTAGTGCTTTAAAATATCAGTGTCTCAGGTTGTCTAATGTTTATGAAGTGATTGTTTTCTGTATTAACCTGTGCTGTACCGACCAAATGAATGACAATAATGAAGCACCACTGACCACTATATACCACCATCATCACCACCTTGACTATACCCACTACAGGACGAAGGCCTCTTCCATATTTCTCTAATTAACGCGGTTCTGTGCTAGCTGCATCCACTTGACCCCTGCGAATTTCTTAACCTCATCCGCCCACCTAACTTTCTGCCGCCCCCGGCTACGCTTTCCTTCCCTTGGAATCCAGTTTGTTACCCTAAGCGACCATCGGTTATCCTCTCTTCGCACTACATGTCCTGCCCATGTCCATTTCTTCTTCTTAATGTCCACTAGAATGTCGGTAACTTGAGCTATTTCTCTGAGCCACTCTGCACGCTTCCTATCTCTTAATGTTACCCCTACCATTTTTCGTTCCCTAGCCCTCTGGGTTGTCCTCAACCTAAGTAAAACCCTCTTGGCCTCCAAGTTTCAGCCCCATAGGTGAGTACAGGTAAGATGCAACTGTTGTATACTTTCCTCTTGAAGGATGCCGGTAAGCTGCTAGTCAATCTTCGATTGCTTGCCAAAATGCGCTCCATCCCAATCTTATTCTTCTTGTTTTTTCCTTTTCATGGTCCGGATCTGTTGTTACTACTTGTCTTAAGTAGACATATTCGCCTACTACTTTTAGTACTTCGCTACCTAATGTAAACTGCTGTTCTTTCCCAAGGCTGTTTGTTGAACACAACCTTAGTCTTCTACATACTGATTTTCAAGCCTACTTTTCTACTTTTCCTGTCTAGGTCATCAATCAATTTTGCATGATTATTTGCACTATATATATATATATATATATATATATATATATATATATATATATATATATATATATATATATATATAGTTCCAGGGTGCAAACCGAGGAACTTAGAGAACAGAGAGAATAAAAGGTGACCGATGACCATGAAACCATCTTTTGTTCTGCAGAAGAAAATGCTACTCGTTACAACAAATTCCTCCTATGACGCCCCGACAGGTCCCATACGGATGAAATACAAAATGATTCCAGTACTTAAGCTGTTCGAGTACAGGTTTGCTTGTTTTTATAAAAAAATACCGCACGAAATGACCCATTTGTGTCCCGCATTGTACAGCTGGTGCCACACAACACGCCCTATGCTACAAGAAACCCTGAAATGTTTGAGATACCCAGATGTAGAACAAACTATGGTTTTGCTATGCTGAAATATACTATACTGCCAATGTGTTCGAACACTTTTCTTTACAGCAACATGAACAAAATGACTTTTTCTTTCCTCCGAGAATTGTTCCCTGATTAGGTTGTATTGATAAGGAATGCGTCTATCGACGATTCATTTTTACTTTTTCCTTGTCATTGTATAACTTTTTTTTTCTGTTTCAAAGCACTGTCTCATTTTGTAACGCGTGAGTTGTTCATTTTATATCGCACAAACTGCCGCTTCTGTTCATCGTCGACCTTACGGGTGGCGAAGCCCGTCAAGCTGTCATTGCGAACTGCTTTTTTTTTCGTCACCCGCGAATTTTGTACGACAAAAGCGGAATAAACATTCATTCATTCATTCATTAACGCGCCTGGCGCGACCGCTTCTTCCCGCACCAGTGCCCGCTTCTTCCTCGTCCGTAGCATTGTCCGGGACCACCGAGCGATCTTCCCGATCGTGGATGAGAACGTTTGTCGATGTCGTTGAGATTCATGGCATGACGATGGGTGTCACTGGATTGTCGAAGATAGAAGGAGAAGAAGGCAACGACTGGCCGGTATGATAATTTTCGAATCCTGGTCCAGAACGCTTCCGAGCTACAAGTCGACGAGATGCGATGGCTGCGGCCCAGGCACGCACCTCATAGCGTCGGAGGGGGTGATGTGCTTCTGTGTGGCGGCGTCTTTGGTCGGCGTCTTGTGTAGTTCGGATCTTTGGTCGGCCTTTCGGTTAATGAGGTCGTATGGTCGATTAGCTCTCTCGTTATGCCTTGTGGTCGTATGTGTGGCGTCTCTGGTTAGTCGCCTGTTTATCGTGTCTAGTGGTCGAGGCGGAGGCGGGACGGCGAGACGGAGAGGTCGCGCCGGGTCCGCGGTGGGCTGGGGACCAGCCAAGCGATGCCTGCTAGACCTTCTGCCGACGACGCAAGAAGACACAAGGCTCCGAAGCTCTGGGCCAGGATCTGGAGTAACGATGAACGTACTCCACATTTCCAACCGAAATGATCGGTGGCGACAAGCAAGAAGATAACACAACAAGGCGACAGCGTGAAAGACGATTTAATGGCTAACTTAACGCGAGAGCTCCCGTCGCGCCACTGCAGATCTTCTTCGTAACAATATATGTAAGTTCATGTGATTACATTGCATGCAACGTTCTCGTCAATGAGCTGGGCACCGTCTCGTATTTATTTATACTCAGAATACTGGAAGTACTGGCATAGCTAAGGCACGAAGTTATGCTCTCAATTGCTGTCAGTTATTTTCTCACCAAACAGGCTTTAAATTTCACTTTTTCATCCTTAGTAGCGCAACTACTCTCATTCAGGGACAAGATTGTTTTGCGAACTGAAACATTTTGACTACACGTGGACGGGAAACCACTCGATAGAAATGATTGCTACTTGAATGAACATCCCAACCCATCAGTCGTGATACTTGAGTGGGTAGCGTCTTGTCTCAGTTTTGCTCATCAGATCTTTGGCTTTCTACAAGGCATTTTTGCACTTCTTTTATAGGGAAAATGTTTTCCGGAGATAAAACGCCGCAAGAAGCAATGGTGTTCAGTGCCACCATTTTTCTAACCAATGGCACGGTACAGTACCATGACTGCAATATGTAATAGATAGATGGATAGATAGATATGTTCAGATAGATATGTTTATTGGAGTGTGCCTCAACAGCCAAGTGGCCTAAAAGAGTGCACACTAGGTCAGATACATCAGAATGACCACTTTAAAACATTTAAAACCAGGCATGAAATCAACAATTAGGCAAATATGTCCGTGTCAATAAACGTTTTGTTATACAGGATTTGTAAATGAGTCATTGGACAGTTGGCGTGCAAATCTGGATAAAATGTGTCAAAACATTTTGCGGCACACGAAAATTCAGCGACAAAGGTAAGGTTCGACAGGTAATGAAACCATGGACAACTTTTTGCAGAAACTGCATGTCCCGTATGAGTCGCCTTTCGCCAAGAGTACACTTATTGAAGTCTGCCAAAAGAGAATCATAGTCGTAGAAACGACGGTATCCAATATATCTATCATAAAAGATGCGTATGAACTTACGCTGGACATTTTCAATTTTTGTGCAATAGGTGGCAGATACGCTTTCCAGGTTACTGACGCGAACTAAAGACGCGGTGTCATTGGGCACAGTATAGAGTGCGTAGACATTCGTGCCGTTGAAATTTTTTTGTTAGTCTAGAGATAAGACCAATATGTCTCAATGCGCGTAACACAATTGCATTTACACGCATTCTGAAATCACCCCTTGAATCAACAACAACACCAATTTCCCGTACATGGGCCACACGAGAGATCTGACCTTCCAAAAGTGTATAATCAAACACAACTGCGTCTCGTTTCCTAGTTAGAGACAGGACGGAACTCTTCATAATATTCAACTTTAAGCGATTCAACAAACACCATTTCTCGACGTTGTTAATGTCAGCTTGCAATTGGCGGCAGTTCTCAATATCTCCAATTATTTGAAATCATCTGCGAAGAGCAAAATTTTCGAGTTCTTGACATGTAACGGCAAATCATTAACAAACACTAAAAACAGCAGCGGTCATAGACTGGAGCCTTGAGACACTCCCGAAGATTATAGAAATTCGTTGGACACACAGCCGGAAAATCGGACCATGTTACAACGGCTTCCAAGGTAGCTTTTGAGCCACCTACAGTACATGGTGCAAAGTCCGTATTTTTCAATTTCATGAGAAGTACCTGATGAGAAACCGTATCGAAAGCTTTAGTCATGTTAAAGTAGACTGCATCTACCTGACCGCGATTAAATACATGTGGGCCAGTATCATCAAAAAGCTGCATAAATTCGTTTCCACAGATCGACCTTTTAAAAAACCGTGCTGCAGAATTGAGATCTTTTGCTTGAGCCCATGAGTTCGTACTTTACCATTTCAAAAACTTTCGCAAAAGAACAAATCAATGACATAGGTCGAAAGTTGCTCACATCACAAGCACCGCCAGACTAGAATACAGGAACAACTACCGACAATTTCCAGTGACAAAGAAAAACACCAGTTCGCAACGATAAGTTGAACAAATTCGCTAAAACAGGGCCAAAAATGTAGGCGCGTTCTTTTATTACGAAGCTGGGAATTTCATCAACTCTTGTCGAAAGTTTTGGCTTTAGTTTCCGAATCGCCAAAAGACCCTAATGCTCGGTAATATTATCATTAGACAAACAGTCAGGGCTGTCTTCAAAAGTGATAATAGCAGTTGTGTTATCGTGGCGAACAAAACAAGAGCTAAAGTGATCAGCAAAAGCTTGGCACACATCTTGAAGTTTAAAACAGGTACCATCGCCCGTCTTTATCGCAGCAGCACTAACCTTATCATTTCGTTGCTAGCGCACAAAATCTCAAAAACTGTTTGGCTACTTTTTAAAGTTCTGTTCAAGAAGTTTGTGGTACTCGGCTTCATCAAGTGCAATCAGTTTTTTCACAATTTTTCTGCACAATGATTATCTTTGGTACCAATATCCGCCTTCTGATTTCACGTAGAGTTTATGATACTTGTTTTTTTTTTCTTCAAGTATTGTCTCAAATCGCGCGAAAACCAGCAAGAAAAACTATACTTCGATTTATGGCGTGGTATACATTTTTTCATTATACCCTATACAACATCTATACAACTGATGTAAGTAGCTCAACGCCTGTGTTTACATCCTCAATCTCAAGCAATTCTGACCAACCGTAGATCTTAAGATCATTGTACAGCCTAAGGTAATTGCCGTAAGCGTATCTAAATTTTTCTGGCTCCATCTAACGCACTGGACAAAAAGAACAAGGTAAACGGGCAATGATATTTGTTTATGAGAACAGAAAGATCGCGCACCGCTTGCACGTCAAAAAGAGTCATATTAGATAGAATTATCTAAAATGTTTCTAGCACAGTTCTTCATGGCATTGCTTTGATGTAAACCATGGAAATTACTAAAATTAATTAAACATTCGGCTTTTTCTCTACTTGCTGTGCAGTCACTAGTGACCACGCCAGTGAACCAATCGACCTTAGGAAGATTAATGTCCCCGTAGATGTGAACCTTGTATTTCGAAAAATCAATTTTTTCCCCCGAAATTCAAGGAATGATTGGTAAAATCGTTAAGAGCAGAATTTGGTGGAAAGTAGTAACAGGCAACTAGACAGTGCGATTTGTCAAAAGTTGGAATTTCCAACCACACACATTCTTCATATGTCTCCAGGCTTGGTCTCTTAAATGCATTTAGCACACAACGGCAGGCTATCAGAGCACCGCCCCCGTATTTAATCTGTCAGAATAGACCCTGTCGACCCTGAAGACAGCATATTCATCTGAGAAATAAGGCGCACTTGAACATGATGAGTTTAGCCACGTTTCCGTCAGGCACACATTGCCATACTCACATTCGTATGCATTCGCGAAGAGAGCTTTCCTTTTAGTTCGCAGCCCTCCCGTTTTTTGGTAATACAGCTTAATTTCCTGTGCCATTTTCGGATATAGCTAGTGCACCGTTAGGGTCATCGAAGCGTCGTAAGGACCACGGCTTTCCATAAAAAGGGCGAAATACGCAATCATCGGGCCACACTTCCGATTTGTTCACAAGTTCAAATGAATGCTCTGCCAGAGAAACGGGGAATGAGCAATATGTATCGTACTTCGTTTTCAGTTTCGTGCAAGTAACAACCTTGTCAGCTACTGTATCCGCCAAAAGTTCCTGTATGTCCGACGCTGTTGTGGTGGGGTCTAGGCAAGAAACAAATAAGCTTTTCTTCGCCGGTAGTTTGGGCGCTACTTTAATCACACACTGCTTAGCTGTACCAAACGTTGCTCGAGGCCGAGGTGTTTGACTCACCGCTTTCGACGGGCGTGGCAGATGAGTACTCCGGTCCTGAGCAGGAGGCTTCGGTGGAGGGGCCGACATTCCAGCGGGCAGATTTACTGCCACGGCTGAAGCGTAGTTGCGAGATTCCGAGCAGTCAGAATTCGAACACTCACACTGGCTGGCGGTACGAACAGATGCACTCAGGCCACTCAAAGATTCACACGGGAGCGCGTTTTCCGCACGAAGCCGTATCACCTCATCCGTTAACGCATCCATTCGACTAGCCATTTCCCGTAGCATTAAAATAACACTCGAGGAAACACTGACAGAATCTGAGTCTTGAAAAACCAGGGATGAGCGTTGCGCTTCATGGGGCGTTTTCGTGTCGCTAGTCCTGCAGATAAGCCCAGCCGCTGAAGGATCACGCCGCTTCACGCAATGAACACATTTGTACTTGCGGGCCTCGGATTCCATGACGATGTTGTGTTCCTCGGCCTGTATGTTGAAGCATTTGCAGTGAAAACGCTGTTTGCAAGACGCGCACGGCAAAAATTGCTGCCTGCCACGAATGGGCTGGGAGCAGCGCGCACATGCGTCCGCATCGGGCGCCATGATGATCTGATACGCACATGTAGGGGCACATACTGCAAACAATGTATGTTTGGATATAATAGCGCAATAATGATCGCCAATTTCATGAGTAGCACTGCTTGATATAATGCCGCCGGCTGCATGAGTGCTAGATGCTCATCGTGGTTTTTTGATCAAACCTTTCACATTTCTACTTGATGAATATCAAAACGTGAAGTAGAACGACTATTCAGTAAGAAAGCCATAAATAGGATGACGTTCGAAGAAGAATAAACTGTACTCAAAACAAACATCTTACTCCGTCATATCCTTCGCGATGCGTCCAATAGTTCGCATCCCACGGCGGTGAGTATAATACAAAAGTATCCAAGTGCCGAGTGAAGCACCTCACTCTCTTGGAACGAGCCGCGGCCTGCGCCAGGGAAGTAAAAAAAAAAAGGGGTATGAGGGGTATGACTACAAGACATAATGGTGTCTATAAATGTTGCGCTGCACTTTTAGTTAGTTTTATGATGCACTAGTGTACGCTGCCTCACTTGGGTCTACGGACCTAAAGAAGAGAGTAAGCATTCACGGAAGGATGTCGCTCGTGTTATGGGAGAAACGAATGTCCACTACATTCTCTATATAAAATGCTGAGTGATCAGTGTACTTGCAATAGCAAAATTTTGACCAAAAGAAGTCGGTCAATGTTCCTTATTTGGTCGATGGCAAAATAAGGCGGATTTTAATGCAACGGGCAGGCGGAAGATTAGCGAAGATTGAAAGGTTTTGAGAGGGCCAGGGGGAGTGTTTTACAGTCATTGTAAATTTCACAAAGGCTGAAGAAGATTCTCGTATCATTTTCTCACTTTCCCTTTCGCCATTTCAACTGTAAGGAACAAACACCAACGATGAGTATAACAGCGGAAGCGCTTCAATTCTCCATGCATCTTACATATTTTCTATTATTATCAAGCACTCTGCCACCGCAACTTATTTTTGCCTGTCGTCTCCTACTGAAGCTGACACGCTCGAGGCTACGTGTAATACAGCGAAGAATGGTGTTGACACGGGTGTATCCTGCACTCTGTTCCAGAGCGGCGCACAGCCTAACCGAGGAAGCAAGAATCGCCGAGAGGCTGCGCAAAACTGAGTTTACTCGCGAGAAGAGGCGCTCTTCCAATGGCCTTCGTAGAGTGTGCCGAAGCGTTTAATAAGCTTCAAGCTCGTTTTGGCGTCGATACCCGTTAAAGCGGAAAAACCGTCACTCCACCGTTTTCTTTTTTTCCCGTTTCCGACACTAACTCGCTATGCCTTTTTTTGCCATTTTCGGCAGTACTTCGGTACTTTGCTTTGCTCGCTGGCTGAAGTGACAGCCAAGGGGTCGTTAACGGGCACAAAGCGGCCAATATCGTGCGGAGAACCAGGGAGACGCTCGTAAAGTGCCCAGCTCCGCCAGTGCGCAGCGCTGCGCCTCCGCTTCGGAGCGACCCAATAAAGCGACCGCTTCGCCAGGGCCCTCTTTGCAAACCGCTAAGCACACTGCGTATGCGGTGCTCATGATCAGAGTAATACCATGGGAGCCCCGGCAGGAATGTGGGGAATGCATCGCATGAGATTCGATAACTAGCAACATAGTTTTCTAGGTGTGCCGCATTGAGCAAGAGTGGAAATCCCTTTCAGCTTCTCGCGGTGCCTTTCGCACTATCTTGCTGCCGATATTGTTATTTGTGAGCGCTTAAGCGAAATATAGCATTTCGATTTTTATGATCGGCACCTGTGGCAGACCTGGAACGAGTAAAGTTAGAGCACTAATGCGCCAAAACTCGCAGAACTTGGTAAACGCGACGACGGCGTAGAGACAGTACATGAGTCCTTTAGAGAACTTAAAAAGGCACATTGTGTCCAGCACTAACACCTGACAGACTCAGAACGGAGGGTTGCGCAATTGCGACCCTTTTTTCATATTAGTTAGCCTTCATTGCGTCGCTTGATTCTCGAAGCCGAATATTATCAGATACAGGTAAGGACGTGAAAGACGAATAAGCGGATGCGGCGCAGACAGGAGCGCTCGCCATAGGCCCACACCTACTATCGATAGCCGTCTCATCTTCATCAGTCATGCTGTTTCATCTCTGGCTTGACGCCCCGTAACAATATTTAACCTTAAAAAGGGAGATTAAAAATGACTTTAAGCTACGCCAAGTAAAGACAAATACTTTGCAGTGAAATAATAAAACCGAGCCCATGCTGATTGAAACATTTTGACCTGTATAATATACATTAAGTATCTGCCTTTTCTTCAAGGTTTAAAACATTTTTAAACTGTGCACCTACTCTCTGTCTGATTTTATAATAAATAGCCCAATACATGCTGCTTGTTTTGTTAACCATCCAACACTCTTCCATACTTTGTGCCCCACCGTGGTTTAGCAGTGGTTAGGGCGCTCGAATATTGTTACCGATGATGCGGGATCTCATCCTGGTCGCTTTGTCAATGGAGTCGAAAAGCAAGGCGCTCGTGTGCTCTTTATTATCAGCGCACATTAAAGAACCCCAAATGGTTGAAATTTCTCGATCTCTTTATTACGGCGCCCCTGATATGTTGAGTCGATTTGAGAATTTAAATTGAATAAACCGAACCAAACCCATCTTCCACACTTTGTACGGCTGTGATGGGAAGCCGTAACATGTAAGACACCACAGAATTTGTTCTAGCAGTGGAGAGCAGCACTGTCCAGCAGTGATCCCGAGGATCAACATAAGCTGATCGACTGGCAGCGGCCAGGGTTTTGAACAAGGAATACCGACCACTGCTTGACTCTTCACATTTCCATTACGTGAACGTTTTCAATTTGTTACTATTCAAGCAGCCAGATGCTTTTTTACATTTTATTAGATTCGTTCATAATTCATTACTAATAAAAAGAAGCTGGTTCACTAGTAGTGCATTTTAAAGCGAATTTAAACCATTTTCCCATTTAAGTATAGCAATTCCTGAAAACAGGAACCTCATAAACGAAGTCACTTAGTGTATTTTTGTACGTTGTGCCCAATCTTAAGTGCTCAGAGTTAATAATTTTGACAAATAAAGATGACGACGTTTTATGTAGCGCACCACGAGATTTAAGTGCTTTAATTTGGAATGTGAAGTTCAGGAACAATTAACTTCACATTTTAAACATGTCTTATTCGCTGAATAAATAAAAAAAAATATTGACTCTAAAAAGAAAACAATAGAGGTAAATATTCAGGAACTATTTCACGGAACTGCGTTTCAACCGCTGCACTTTCGGCTATTTCTATAGCAATTGAGTCGGAACGGGCATGTCCTCCAAAACATGCAACTTGCGTATCTTCGACTTTTGTGAGTGCTGTGTGGTATCCGAAGTAAATGTGAGATATTTGCTTCTTGATACTCTTGTGTTTCTTGAAATGAAAGAATAGATAGATGAACAAACCAAATGAACAATGAGCAGTAAAGAGAAACAGTGGCGACGATGCCCGTTTGCTGGTGCTCGGAAAGCGCCTCATGGGGAAACAAGAACTTCCGTGCTTGTTTCACGGTTTTCATATCTTTTCTCCTTTCACTGAGATACAAAAACAAGCGTTTCGAGTGGCGAGACAGCCGGCTCTGACGGGGGCTCATTTTGACGCACAAAAGAGGCGAAGAGGACAATACTGACAAGCATAACAATGGATAAAAGCGAAGGAAAAAGCGCTTCAACTGGGAAAGGTCGGAAAGCATCAATGAGAATGCAGCCCAAATGACACGAACGGCTCTGGACAGGGATTCCAGCCAAAGATCCCAGAGAGTGCCGTTACCAGATGTCGCTTGACCGCAATGCAACGACAATAGCACAAACACTCGCGCACAGGAAAATAAGAAAATTGACTTGAACTAGGACACACAAAAATGCAGCACGATATCTGCCTTTCTAAAGCAAGTCTCTAAGCTTGAGCACCTTGTGGCATATTTTTCCTCTTTGTTCCTGGCTATTTTCTTTTTTCAAAGCAGTCTTTGCAAGAATGATTCAGAGCGGTGACGGTTCCTGAATTTCCACCCATTCTTTCTGGCCTGAAGTATTTTATTTTCTAGCTATTTTTCATGTACAAAACTGTTCTTTTAACGTTTTTACTACATTTCATTCGAATCTCCGAAATATTTCAAAAACGGGGCTCTGTAAATAAAAAAAAAAACAGGTGTCCTTGAATTGTTTATTCGCATGCTTTGAGCCCGGACGTACAAAGAGGTGCTGCTTATCGATTTTTTTTTTATTCTGGACGCAATGTTGTCGCTGGACTTTGGCTACAAAATTATAAACATTGGGCACTTCCTTCATTTGAAAGGAATGCACGAGTGACTTTTTTTTATTCGAGAAGTGCACCATAAGCATGATTAGATAGCGGGATAGTGTTGAGGAAAATTGTAGTGATGTGGCAGACATTTGGAGAACTCATATTGATATCTCAAACAAAATGAGCACTGACCTTTTTGCCTATGCTACGTTGCTAGTGTGTTGTAATCACTACCAGAAATCTGTTTGCAAATGGGGAATGTATTTCGATAAATGCAAAAAACAAAAGACTGCTTCCTCTTGTTGGCTGCCCGCTCAAGCCTATCAAAGCGGCGTGAAAATAAAACCAGGATCAGTGGCCGTAATTTATTCACGGGTAGAGGTTCTCGACGATCGAAAAGTCTCACTTTTCACAAATCAACAAAATTACGACGGAATCGTCCTTGTAGCATTTTTGTTCTTAGGCGTACGTTCATCACAGTACTACCCCCGCCACAGGATTTCAGCTGATCGAATCCACCTTTCGCTTTGAATTACTTACTTGTTCTTCACCTTCAAGTGCCAGGTTTATGCCACGCGAGTGGCAGTTGCCATTCTGAACCAAACTTCGGCTAGGATAGTGTATTTACGCGAAAAACACGTACATCGGAAGCATTTTTCCCTGCACATTTTAACCAACGTTCTGGACGAACCTCTCTGGTAAAATATCAGGTGTCCTTAGGTTTGTTGCGTGGCATGTGGTGATTGAAGAATTATTTTAAGCCACACTTACGAAAAGAAAATGTTCAGCGAGATCTGCATAATTAATATGCATTTGCTGAAGCAACCCAAATGTGCTCTTTCGTGGTTGCGACATAAGTGCTCATTTTGCACCTTTCTTATTTTCAGGCTCAGGACGTGGGAATGCTTACGGAATATCACAACTACTTGACGACATCTATGGTGAGCTCTGTTTATGCTTGTTCTAATATTTTTCTAAACACATATCGGTACCTCCATGTCGGCATCGTACATTTGGCGAACTTTACGTGACATTGTGTTTTCCACGCAAGCTGTCACGCTGAAGCACCACGTAACGACACTACAAGATAGTGTAAACATTACGCTGGTTTGCAGTTAACTGTGCACACCTGTTTGCATATATTCTCCAAACACTGTATCGCGTCAGAAATATCTTACATGCTGCTGTTTTTACGGTGTGTACCCATTTATCTGTTTGTGAGTGGAAATTGTCCGTGACATAATTATGTTTCGCCTGAACGGTAAGCCACAGCATCTACGCAAGAGCCTGGGGTGCAATTTTGCAAACCATACAATCGATCAAGCTTCTGCGTGTCTGAATGTAGTGGCGGCACTAATGAAGATAATTTCGCCGCACAAATGAATGAAGCTCACTTGACAACACACTCAGACGATCCAAATTCCGTGGTCAGATCAATTCGGTGCCTGTTACATCAGCCAGCAAGATGGACGGGGTATGGTTGCAAGATTGCGGTTTGCATGCGTCTGAAATCACAGACGAATGAAAAAAAAAGCTAATTGAGATATTCGTTCCCTTGGATTAGTTTGAAGGCTGTCAAGAATGTTTCTGAGGAACTCTTTCCTTCCACAATTTTAGATTTCTCTTTTGTCGTAGTGGTCCTGTAATCAGCTGAGTGTATGAGTCGCTTGAAAATTTCATGCACAGAACAGCTGTCTCTACTGCCCCAACAATAATGCTGCTTTCACTGTGATAGAAGTCAGTGATAGAAAAAAATAAGGCAGAGTATCATAGGCGACTCTTAATTGCTGTTTATTTTTACTCGGCTAAGGCTTAGCATATTTTAGGGCGAGAGCCTTTCTAACCTCATGTCGAAAATTTCGCGTTCGCGAGGTGTGTATTCTCGCGAGATGTGTTCGCAAGGTTCCGCGAGATTCTACAAGATGTGTTCGCGAGACATCGCAATAAGTTCTGGTACGTCGAAATAACTTTCCTGATCAGGACATAGCAATAGGTTCTGACACATCGAAATAATTTCTCTCTTCAGGACGTCGCAATAGATTCTTACATGTCGGAATTAGTTGGTAACATAACACATGCTATGAAAGGATCACAACCGAGGATATATAATAAATTTGGTTCGATCCTAAATCACGTAGGCATTGATGGCACTGACATAGCGGCTACGTGCGCTGCAGAAGCTGACTACAAACTTATTGAGAAAGGATAACGTAAACACTGCCGGAAATCATAACATAAAAAAAGAATAAATCGCAGTGTATGTGGAATACTCAAGCAAAATAAAAAATTACTCATCATGAAGCCCATGTTAGGAGAATGAAAGACGTTCACACAAAAGCGGCGTTTTATAGAGAAAATGGCATGCCATCTTCATATTCGACACACACACATCTTACACATATATTCTTTCATTGATAAAACATAACAAACCTATACAATGAAATATGGCAAAGAGGTTAATCGTCAACCACATTTTATTTACAGATCAATCAATCAACCAATCAACCAATGATTTATTTCGCTAAAAAGTAGAAGGGCAATTTCAAAACAACCTACAGCTATTTAAAATGCCCTTTTTTTCTTTCACAGCAAAAGACATTTCAACCTTGGCCTTGGCGCATGATACACTAAGTTGCTTATGCACTAAAAACACAACACAACACAACTCTTCTCAATTTTCTTTTACTAAAAAATGCACGCTCGACCCAAGAACATGCATTACTGAACTATGTGTCTTGTGCCCTCAGCCCTTTCTTTTGTGGGCTATCTGTCCTTGTGATGCCCTGCCCTGTGTCCATGTAGTCCATGCCTGTTCTGGACACTTGTTTTGCTAAGTTCTGTACAACTGGCTGGCCTTCAGCGTGCAATATAGAATATCTTCTATTGCGCGAGAAATGGAGAACGGGGTTCTTTATGACTATGTTACCTCCAAGCGTTTGAATAAAAAATGTAAAGGCTATCTGTTCGATCTATCAAGAGAATCTTCGATCTTTTTATAGCCATTGTTTCATTATAACAAGGTTTCATATTTGTAATGGTATTGGAATCAAGGTTAACAACGGAGACTCGTCCGTGGAGTCTCTGGTCGGCGATCCCGTTCGTACCTCTGCTACTCTCATACACAAAATATCCGCCTTGGTGAAGAAGCTGCGGCTCAGTTAGGAGGGGCGAGCAGGACGCATGGATGCATCTTTTCCCATCCGCTTATAGGGCTCTCCCACCTCGGCCTCGCCATATGGAGCTCGCGCTAGCACTACGACTAGGGAACGGGCTCATTCCGAACCAATCTCTCGGTACCTAAATCCGGACGTGTACACAGTTCCGGCGCAACGTTTTCCGCAACTTTGCTTGGAGGTACACAGAAAGCAAGAGCGGGAAAGGAGTGGAAGTTGCAGGAGAGATACGTATGACGATAGCTGGGACGGAAACAGCATGATCAAAACAAGTCAGGAAAAGCCGAGGGGTGCCAATTACCCGGCGCTTTCCGCTACTCTGTATGCTGCCTTTATCTCCTCACCGTGCTCTGGGAAGGCGGCAGCAGGTTTAAACTATAGTTTCATACGCGGCTTGGTGAACGAAGATCGATTCGGACGTCATAGCCTGTTTATTTTTTTTTATTTCCTGCTCTGTACAGCAGCAGAGCGTTTTTTTGCTTGAAAAAATGGTGTACCGACGTGCCGGGCCAAACGGCAACAAGGGCTGAGGAACCGCGCGGTAATCTCTCGTGCTAACACGTACGCGGCGCGCTCTAATTTATCTCGCCGGCTGGATGGTGGCATTCGCCGTCGCCTCACTGCAGCGCACGCCCTCTGGTGGTGTTGACTCACCGGCTCCACTGAGGAAGCGAGTACTGCTGCTTTTCCTCGCTGGGAAGTAGTGACGATTACAGCGTTATGGCCCTACGAAAGCGAAACTAAGCCCGGCAGGCAAGGCAGAGAGAAGTAGGCAGCAGGAAGCGAACACTTTTTCGAAAACAATATTTTGGCCCATTCGCTTGAATCGTGGCAGCGCTGTGGCTGCCGCCAGAAGGCGTTCGCTGGTTGATGGGTGCCCTCCGCATGAAGTTGCGGGCGATGATGAGCGGGGCGAAATGAGTTCTGGTAGACGACCGGCAGCATTAGTAGGAAAGAGTGCGCAATTTTTCTCCGCTTACTTGCCGGCTGAAACGGATCGCACGGATCTTTGTTGCTTCGTCCACGGTTAATCTTCGCAGCTCTTTTTTCATACTCTGTCACTATATTCCTGGTGGCCGTTTCACAAACTTATAACCTTTCCTCGACATCGGCGCTCTGCTAAGTCCTCATATTGTCATGATAGAGTCTGAATAGAAAAACACTGAAGGCCCTACGCTCTGCTTTAACGTCCTCTACCACTGTACATGACCTTATGTGCTGAGCAAAAATTTTGTCTCGTAACCCACCCACCTACGCATGTGAAAGGCGTTTATGTGTCCTGAGAGCGCGTATAAAAATTCACCCACTAAACTGGTAACTATTTATTTCTTGCGCCTTTCTCTGCCCTATTGTCTTATTGCCTTATTGTAAAAAACGGGAACATTATGCCGAAAGACTTTTTCACGTGCTCTTCTAGAGGGTATAATATTTGCCTTGTTTAGAGCACTACACAAACGCTGCACGTAATCAGGGCTTCGGGTCAAGTTTATCTAGCATAGGCAGAACGAGATGGTGGTTTGTGGAGTGTAACGTCCAAACGAGATTGGTGGACCTTTGCTACATTAAAAGAAATTTGGGCGCAATTAAGCATGCACTTCGTTATACGCTTATCATGCTCTCTTAATTTTTTTTTATCTATGTTTGCACACTGAACCTTAAGGAAATAGTGGCAGGGTGCTGCATTATGCGAACAGTCCCGCCACACAGATATAAGATCCCCCGTTAACCAAGCCGTACCAACCTGCCTGTGTGGGCCTTTTGTTCCACTCATCTAAGCCCCTCCCGGAACCGGGTACGGGAGCAGACTGATGGCAGAAGACTAGTGCAGATACAGTGATTATGACCGTCTCGGAAGATGCGCTATGTTTAAGACTGCAGTTCACTGAGGGATATGGTAGTTCGATGGAAAAGGTAGTTCACTTGCATTGCCTAAACCTAGCGTGCTTGTCAAAGAATATAAGGTACAAAAGTTTATCGCCATCTCGCCCTAAATATCAGGTTAACGCAAATCAGCCTCCAACTACCACCCTATATCCTTAAGCAGTGTCCCATCGAAACTTCTCTAGTACATTATATCTACGAACCTAAAGGCAGATCTAAAACGTAACAATTTCTCTTAGTCTCACCAGCACGGTTTCAGGATGCACCTATCTAGTGAAACAGACCTTTTTGAGTTCCTATTTGACTTAATGGAATCGATGGATGATAGCCTCCAAATAGATGCTATATTCCTCGATTAGTGGAAAGTGTTTGACCGCGTCCAGTACAAAAATGTGCTTCAAAAGCTTTCATTTTTGGCGTCCACCTAACACCATCACCATGGGTAACATACATTGAAAACATTTGTGCTGAATCCTCACACGCACTCGATTACCTACGACGTAAATTGAAGGCCACTTCCCTTTAAATTCCTCGTACAGCCTGCTTAGGCTCAATTGAATGTTCATTGTTCATTTATTTATATGTTACTGCACTGCAATATAGAATGCAAGGATTACACCCATGAAGCCCTGTCACTGTCGCCAGGATTGCTGGAGCCCTCTTAAGCTGTTACTGAGCAGCTTATTCCCCCCTTCTCCCGCATTCTCGCCATGCATTTGTTTATATTGTTGCATGATGGCATATGGCAAGCGATGGAACACGGTGACACAACAGAAACAGAGCGACGCGATTGCATGATGATGAAATATGCTTTGAATGCCCAGCGGGCTAACGTGAGCACTCCGCCCAGCGCCACCGCCCACTTCGTCGTCTTCGTAGCATTACCCGGGGCCACCGAGCGATCGTCGCGATCGATTGCTTGTAGTCTAATGAATGATGGGACAAATGAACACAGGCGGAGAACTCGGAGATGAAATGATTGGCACCACACCGAATGCGAAGATGGGAACAATGCTTGCCCCGGAGCGTCAGGTCCAATGTTCACCGTTTGCCGAAGGCCAAGGCTCATGGACACGCCGAACGGCTTGGGCGGGGGTGCTGTCTTCGCTCGAGTGGTCGTGAGGTCGCTTCGTCGTGGGGTAGGTCGGGTCAGCTTTGGGCTCTTCCTGGTCGTCGTGTGTTGTGGTGAGGGCAGGGGACGGGGCTAGGGAGAGCGGCTGGTCGGATTGAGCAGAAAGGGCTGGGGCAGAGCTGTGCAGCGTTTTCCACGGGCTTTCGGCCGATGGACCTGGCGTACTGTTGGCGTCGACGGGGCAAGGCGAGGATGGGGATGAACCACACCTCCAACCAAAAGTTGCGTGGTGGCATATTGCAAGCGATGGAACATGGCGACACAACAAAAACAGGGCGACGTGATTTATGATGATGAAATATGTTTTTAATGGCCAGCGGGCCTAGTGCGAGCACTCCACCCCGCGGCACTGCCCGCTTCGTCGTTTTGGTAACAATATGGTGAAGAATAAATTGTACGGATAGATAGATTGAAACAAAAAAAAATCGCATACACGGCTTTCATTCGCCTAAATAAGAATGCGCGTCTTCAATTTTCCGCCTATCCCATGCTTATCTTGCCGCTGACCTTAACGGCACACAGAATCGCGCCATCCGATTAATATTTACTATTCAAGAAAAAACAGTATTACAGCACTGAAACAGCCCGTCTCCATTCCATCGCTTATTTCACGCTGCATAATATCTCGCCTATATCATTTCTATTATCAGTTAGCACCTCCCCTACCCCCCAGTTATTTCAGTTAGCACCTCCCCTACCCCCCCCCCCCCCCTCACACACACACAAACACAAACAGAAACACAATACATTTAGCAGCCTGAACCATAATTATAACTTCGTCCACATCAACGGTCGCACATTAGCCCTCTATTTTCTTTTTCCCGCATACAATGGCACTGCGGAATGCCCTGCCCAACACCATTGTATTATGCCCTGATCAAAAAATCATTCCGGGAAAACTAAACGGCCATTTTTCGTGATGGCAATCATTTCAGTCATATGTCGTATTTTATACGGTCAATAGGCTTTGCTGCTGTTTTTTGATGTCATGCCTTTTATCATGCGTTTACTCATGTGTTCATTACTTTTTTCCTCTTTCATATTACTAAAGTTTGTATACTTCTGCGCCACTTACCTGCTGTATATTGTTATACTTTCTTATTGTTTACGTTTGCACAAGTATTTTTTCTCTCTATTGTGGTGTCCTTGTTATTGTTGGCACAGAATTTTGAGTTTGCTCCCCCTTATGTAACGCCCTGGGGCATTTAGGAGAAAACCAAATTAAATAAATTCAAAAAAACGTCACGCACAAACAACTTATATAAATGCCGCCTGTCCACTTGCAACATCCTACTTTTTTGACCAATCTGAATTTTCTCTACACTGCACCATCGCCACCGGTTTTGTCGCTGAACGGCAGTCACAATAACAATGCGATAAAATTTGGGGCACGTCGACGGAGGATGGGGGCTGTCGAATGATTCGAGGGTTAATAACGAAACGCCACGATGACTTTATTCTGCGCCATTGACTGGCCGTGGTTCTCAGAACAGATGAGCACAAAATATTTCCGGATGTGAAAAGGCCGAAGAAGAGACGGCACGCGGACAATTCGAGCAGCATGCAACAGCTTCGACTTAATTTGACCAGCCAGAGATTATTGTGGTTTGGTGCCAGCACACTTTAGTACAGCCGCAGGTCTGTTTTTTTTTTTTTTACCTTTCAAAACCTACTATTATAATTTAAACGTTTGTCTTGCTAATATACTTTTTTTTTTAATCTCTGGCTACAAATCTCACAGTGTTCACTTGCTGCGTGCGTTATAATTTCTCCTTTTTATTTCGGTATTTTTGTTTTCTTCTCTCTTTTCTAGCAATCATTTTATTTTGGAGATGTAACTATACATCTAAAGAAATATCTCTGCGCTACAATTCCTCGTCGATCCCCTTGTGTGGGTACCTGCCATCATTTCAGAGGCCAATAACGAAGTGTCTGCCTTGTCATGCTTACACCCACATCTTTTGAAAAAGCGATGCGAAATTTTTGAAAGCAGATAAGCCAGAGCGTAAGTTCGCCAGAAAATGTCCCTCGGTAGGTATGTACATCTAAGTATGTAATTACGATATGTTGCAACGCCCACCAGCCGGACCTCTAACCCGAAATGACTTTGTTTAGCATCCAGACAATGATGAAACGCTATTCTGTGATGCGGTTGTCGTGTCCTTTGTGCAGAGTCTTTCTCCAGACATCATTGCATTTTCCTCATAGCCTATTTTACGTTGGGCGAGCGCAGCTGTCACTCCGGCACCGCTCTCTTTAGTGTGCACTTCACTTGATATGCTGCGGTCAAACGGGCGAAATGATTTGGAGATTCGCCGCCACCGCATGCTCGAGACAGGGGTCAGGCATCAGCACCACCATCTTCCGTACAGAAGCGATTTTCTGCAGAAGCACACTGAAAAAAATTCAAGACCACGCGGCAAGGTTCATCTTGGGATTATTCGGAAGAAAGGACAGCGAAAGTTCCATGAAAGATGAACTCAACCGGAAACTCCTTGCCTCCCGCCGAAGAAAATTAAAGCTTAAATGGTTGTTTATGATTTACCATAATAAAATCGGTATTAACAAAGACGCCTATTTCAAGGAGCCATACTATGTCTCTAGGCGCATTGACCACAATTTTGAATTTCTGGAATCATGCCCGGATTGGCACCTGCATAAATCCTTTTTTGGTACATCTAATAGAGAGTGGAATCGCTTAAGTGAAATGCAACTGTGCTGTGTGATTGAAAATGTCTCGTTTTTTCTCGGCTGTAACCCCCCTTCTATAATGCCCTCAAGAGCTGCTGGGTGATCTCTGAATAAATAAAAATTAATAAATGAAGATTAGCTTCGCCCCCCTCCCTGCTAGCCTGCATTACTTTCTGCTGAAGGATCCGAAATATTTTGCCTAAAATATTTGGTACCGAAGTACTGGTAAAGGCGATGACTAAGAACATTTTCATTCAGACCAATTGGTCACAATTCATAACGCCGGACGATGAGCCCACATGCTTAACTGCTCTTCTGTCTCTTTGTGCGTTGCGCATTGTAGTCTTCATCAGCCTCCATCTATACGAAACAGATCCAGAACAAACTTTTTAAGGCTTCTGGCTGATGCTTGGATACCGTACCAATAAATGTACACAACGTATGGACAAAAAATAAAGCCCGCCTTTAAGTGTGTGACGCGAGAGCCTATGCTGTCACCCATAAATTATTTAACCATCGTATTAGCATGCTTTGGGAGCCAAGGGGCAACGTGGATGCAAGAGTCCTAACAGGCTGATTCTGACATCACCCTCCCATATGATAAGTGGTGCCCTAGTTGGCAGCTATTAGCTACGCTCACTTAGTAGCTACCATATGAACGGTATACCGCCTTCCAGTGCAATTATCGTAATTTTTCGCTCACTACGCAACGCCAACGCTCGGCTTAACTGGGCTAAACTTTGATGTTGACGACCTTTAATTTAGCAATACAATATTGTCGTCTGAATGAAAACAAACGATTTATTAATTTATGTAATCTCATAATTATCATGCTCTGTTACGAATACCATGTCCGCATTGCTGTGAAACCTTCCTGCACAGATCACATAGATTTATCTCACATGATTATAAAATACCAGTTTTTAAATGATTAGCAAAATAAGCATCTAAATATGAGAGAGCTATTACTGCACGGCCGCCGTGAGAGGGTGCAATTATTCCAGGGCCTCTGAGAAAGTTGCTGTATGCTTCGATCCCGTTTCTAAAGAGGCTTTGATATTCTACTTCCCATTGGACAGGGTTTTTAGCATAGCAGTGAGAAAACATCTCTTGAGATGGGCCATCAACGACACTAATATATTAGGGAACATAATGAAGCTTCTTCTTGTTCTCCCCTTCCCTCTCTCATTTATAGCTTTCATAACATCTGTGTAAGTAGGGTCAGCGGAGGGTGTGGTTTTCAAAACAAAACGTCACAATGTATACATCTCTACATTGTTCTCCAATTGTGATTTATAATTTTGTAGATGAAAGCAGCGAAGTGGATTGGCTGATTCCCCTTTAGTGAAGATTGTGCAGAACAACCGCGCTGAAAAAGTCCGCCTAGGGAGCAGGAATGGAGGGAATTTCTGTGCTGCTCCCTCTTCACTGTCTGGAATAAAACAGGTATTCAAAGGAACACAAGAGTAAGTCAAGCGATGAACGAAGAAAATGTGCAGCAGAGCACTCATCTCTACTGAGTAAGGGCTACATATTCCAGTCGCTTCGTTTTGGACAAACCCTTCCGAAACGAAGCGTCTAGGGAGCACCTGCAGCAGCGCCTGCATTATGCATACCGCTAGAATGAGGATGCAAGAGAAAGCAGCCGGCGATATTTCTCCGTTTCATTTCCTGCAGGCCTTATTTTGTGGCTATCTCTGTTCCCTGCGAAGCTAGTTTACAGCGTTGTTACGCCAGTCTCATCGCTTGTTCATTTCATGTTGCTTTTGATGATCATGTCATTCGGCGGGAAAGAAGAGGCAAAGTGGCTAAGAGGCTGCATTCAAGGCCAGAGGTTTTTTTCTTACTTTACCCACCAGGCTCCTCCCACTTAACTCCAAGCTGTGCACTAACGTGATGGAAGTTTAGCAAGAAGAAATGAGGCGCTGAATAGAGGAAAAAGAGCACTAGTGAAATTGATATAAGACCACTGCTTGATAGAAAAACATGCCATAGTACTGGTATGAGACTGACAATAGTGTTTTGCGAAGATGCACCATTGTGTGCGTGTTGGAGGGATAGTGTGAACGTGATCGAAAACGAATGCCTCCATGAAGAGGTTATTTGCTTCGCGATTTCAAACAGAGAAGCTTGAAGATGGTGCCGTGTGTGGGAGGAAATACGGTCAAAAAACCGCCGCATAAGGACCGCCACCATCCGCGCATTGCTTTGTTGCATGGGAGCGTTGACGTGAGAGGTACGAGTTGATCGAGAAAACTTTGTGATGATAGAAATGTGCGACAGCTTCATCAATCTGTTGGGAACGCAAGCGCCTACGCTTTCTACATCGTCAAACTGAAATAAAGAAAACGTTCGAAATGAAAGCGTCGGTGTCTGTATTCTTGAAATTCTAGTAAAGTTTTAGCAACGGTAGCCCTTCTTTCAGGAGGGTAACAAAAGCGCATAATCTAAACATAGAGACCAGAAAAAAAATATAACATCTTTCTTCAGTTCGCGAAGCGAACTGCAGAAGCGTGCTACACGACCAGTTTAGGCCTGCGGCTGGTGAGCGCGATAAAAGCAAGTGCAAAGGATGCCCTGATTTCCATTTCAAGGACGGCTCTGCTGCAGCACTCTGTTTCTATAGAAGGTGGGAGAAAGATGCAAAAAACTTGCGTTCCAAAGCGGAGCAGAGGAACGCCGTAAAGAAGAAAAAGAAACATCGGCCGCATGCGGATTGCTTTATTGGCTTTCTCCCTCACGCTGGGCTTAAGATTAAAGAAAGCAGGCGTATAAAACTAGGGCAAAGATGCTTCGTGGAATGCTGTTTGCTTGTCCTTCCAGCAATTTCGCTTGTTTTGTTTTCTTGTTTTTGTCGAAGCTGGAATGGCACTGGCGCAGTACCCGCCTAAAAGTGGGCGAAACTTCGTTTTGTTTTCAACTGAGCAAAATGAAAGGCCGAAAAAGGCGCCCATTCGAGAAATTGAGTTTCGGGAATATTAAGTTCGGGGCCAAAACACGTATTTCAGCTATGGCTTAACGACAAACACCTGTTTTCGTGGAGAAAATATTTCTTGCTTTAAAAACAAAGCATAACACTTTGTACATAAATGGGTACTGTAGAAATTTTTATAGTGTGCACAGTTTTAAATTGTTCCGCGACGTCAAATTCACATTTCTAACGCGCACTGTTTAGCTGGCGTGTTTTGGGGCGCAATATGTAAACCTACTCCGTGTGCGTAATGCAGCGTAATCTACCTTACTACCAAAGGTTCAAAACCCATATTAATTATTAGACGAGACTTTGAAGTAACTTTGTTAACGTACAGCATAACACCATAGCAACAGGTAACCGAAAAAATAAAGAATGTAATAGCAGAGAAGATTATAGTCCAAGAATTCTCGTGGTAAGTGAATGCCGAATTTTGTATGTATCACCGCAGTCGATCACGAGGCGTCTTTTACCGCCCACCCTTGCGCAGTGCATTGCATGTCTTCGCCGTAATCGACTCCCAAGTGAAAATACTAACTGGTCCATCTGGTTTAAGGAACAAATTTCCAGTTCATCCCAGTTAATTCGCAGTTTGATAACAATAGATCCCCAACTGGATTTCAACTGAGATCAACTGCAAATTGGTTCCTTAAACCAGTTAGGCCAGTTAAGAGTTTCACCTGGGATTTCATCCTTGCACAATAGATTCAAACAATCCGCTGTCGTTTTGGCCTCTTAATTAATATGCATTAAAATAGAGGGGCCGTTCGATTAATGGTCATGGCCAGCCCCGAACATTTCGATGGGAAACACTATGACTGAACATTTCGAAAATTCTTATTTGAAAATCTAGTTGGCCTACTTTCAAAAGCAACTTGACAAGCCCTCAACATACATTGACCTACCTGCGAAAAATCGTGAGGCCTTTGCGAAAATTAAGAAAGAAAATATCTGAAATGTGAAATGGACATATGGTATTTGAAAATATTCGCACAACACGTTCCTTGGGGGACTCAGGAAATGTCTTGCCATTTTCATGAATTTAAATCATCCTAACATGAAATAAATTTAAATTCTCTTTGCTGAAAAAAAGGTTTTAAACAACTAAGGTTTTAATATTTACTGTGGAAATTGTTGCCTCTGTGTTTTAAGATGCGTGTAAATCATAATGGTAGGAAAACATTTTTATTTAAGGGTCGGTAATGCCGTTCGTCTGGGTCACCAAGGGCAAAGCACATGAACTAGCGCGTGAGCCCGGCACGTTGGGGAGAGGGGGGCTCAAAATTCGGGTATTGAATTGCAATGTCAAGGGAGAAAACGTGGTTACTCTGTTCTAAATTAAAGCAGGGTTCAGGACAATTCAGACACGCAGCAGAGTGTATGATATGGTAGAGCAGTTGTTATCAGGCGTGGAGGTGTTGGGACCCCTTGTGGACCAGTGGAAGTGGTGAGAGACCCCTTAAAGCAAGAAGGGGGGGGGGGGGGAGAATCTAGTGCGGACTGTTGCCGTTATTCCGAGAAAAATGCGCGAAATCGGGTTTGAGTGAAGTGTACACTGACCTCTATGAACGCGTACTTGTACTTGATAAGCCAGCACGCCACGGCCTATAAAGCACGTGGGCCAGAGGCAAAGCGTCAGCGCTTGTATGGATGCCTCTAGAAGGCATTCATACGCACTTCGTTTTCGTCTGACATCCTTGACGCTTTGTATTTGGGTCCCGTCCAGCAGTGCATCCAGTCTCGAGTTTCACTGATGCAGGCATTAAAATACGCCTTATACGCTGTCTATCTATTTCTCTCTCTAGCGCGCGAGCTCTTAGTTTCCGCACTCATTGCGTTTCTTTTGCTTTGCGAAGCTAAAGTCCGCATTGAAACTTTGTGCTCTTAACTCTGCAAAATTTGTCTAGCTGTGTAAAAAATATTTCGCCACCTTTCTTTTTTGCTTGTGGGGGCGGATTTCGCGAACCCCCGAAAACCGCTTCGCAGACCACTTGAGGTTTGCGGACGCCCATTTGAGAAATTCTGCAATAAATAAATGATCGGGAAGAAGTAAGGATTGTATTTAAATTTAAGCATCGAAGAATGCGCAATTGCATCGTAGTGAGGAATTTGTCCTGAACAGGAAGTGTACGAGGAGTTTCTCTAATGTTCTCAGTGATTTATTTATTTTTTCTTGTAGTGAAGATTTGCGTCCCACGTGGGTGGATAAGGCCAGAGAATCCCTGGCGTCTGGTGCTGTCGTTCGCAGGCGAGGTGGTGCTCTACCTCATTGCCTAGAAATCCAGCGTGACCAGGAATTCACCTTAGTGTTACGTCGTGGGTCATTGGTCAGACAAATATTAGGCAGGCGTCAACTGCCATACACATTTTCTTCATGACGAAACGTATTCCGCCCCTAATGCTGATCTAGTTAATTAATTAGAAGGATAACCATCAGTTTAACTTATGAACTCAATTGTTCCGATGCTTCCGGCCTGTTTGGCGTAATTAATGTCCAAAATCGGATTTTGTGTATTAGTCAGCAGAGTGATGCACACGCTGCGTAACGTGGCCAGCAGCTAGCAGCTTGTGTTTTTGTTTTTAGTTTGGACCAACTCTATCTTGATGAGAGTTAGGTGTAGGTCATCCTGTTGCAGTACAGGAATACGACCCGTAATAATGACGCATATAGCATGTATTGAATCAGTGAATACGGTCTCAGTCTTAAATGCTGGGGATTCCTCTGGGATTGCTGTAGTATAAGGACAAGTGGAAGGATAATAGGTGTGAGTCGCCGTCTAGAACTATTTTCAATTGAGTGAGCAGCCGCTCCGATGTTATTTCGTGATGCATGTGCACACGATCGTAGGATCATTAGTATGGAGATGATTAAAAAACAAGAGCAGAAAGACTGGGTGAATACCGCCTTCCACGTTTTTTAGGAATGGGGCAATTCAAATGTAACCTGACGACAGGCAGGAGGGCTCATGAAATTGAGGTCGGTAGCTTTTAGAACATTTTACTGAAGCATTCACTGTACATGTTTCGTACTAGAAACGGTACGGTAGAACGGTAACTAGGGTAAAGAGGGAGGGAGGTGCGCAATAGAATACAGCAGCTGCCTCTGCAAAAGTAAACTAAAGAGCCCGTTTGAAAGAATGATTGAAATTTTCATGCGTTCGCCATCCTGTGAGCAATTATTAAGGCGTTTATGCAACGTCTATCAAATTAGCTGGCCTTTTGCATTTTTTATGTGCAACATGCAATTATCACATGCGGAGAATTTCATTTGAGCATTCTTGATGATGTTGCGCGGAACTCGTGCACATGATATTACTTATAAAATTATGAACAAAGCACATCCGCAGAATACGTCGCAGTTAAGTGACAGGACGTTTATAATTCTTGTAAAGGGATAATCATGAATATCAAGCTTAAAACCAGCAGTTCCGACGTCAGTAATTTCATGGTGAATAAGAGGGGTCACAGCAGCACTCAGTACTCTCAAACAGGAATTTACCTTTGGGGATATTTCGAATAGCTCTAAATTGAAAATATTTAGTCCTTTAGTTCGCTGCGGAATATATATCAAATCTGTAAAATATTTATAATCCGGGAAGTTTGAGAACGTACATCGGATCAATGCTGTGGCCGAAGTGGCCGATTATCTAGTCTATATCGTGGTATGTATGACTTTCCGTACAAAAAATCGCGGTTAGAATTTGAGCAGTTTTTCATTAAAAAAAAAACGATAGCTAAAATCTCATTAGCGGTTTACCGGACTCTAGGGGGAGGAAACGCCGCCTTAAAATTTCCTGTGGTGGCCCTATCTCACGAGGTGTTTGGAAACGGTACTGTGCTTTTTCCTTCAATGTGCAGTGCTTCGGTGGCGTAATGAGACTGTGCCTGCGTCACAAAAGCAGCTCCTCGATCGAAGCCGTTTCTGTGCTTTCTTTCTGGGCCCATTGATGGCAGGACCTGCACACGGTCGACCTGCGGTCCTTCTACAGTTCTCGTTGCAACGTGACCGGCTTCCGCCTGGTGGCCACGGGAGAGCTGCCAGCCAACTTGGCGCAGCGCCAATCAAAGGCAGACGTGGCCGTCGACGACTCGCTCGAACTGCTCTCCCCCAGGGCTAAGAAGATCTTCTCCAGCGTCAAGGTGGGTCGGCCACTTCCCGGGCTTTCCCTTCAGTCTGAGCGCCTTTGTTGCGTGGGCAGCTGGAGGCCGATGTCCAGGGCTTGTTAAGGCAGAGAAGAAGATTCTTCTATCAGAAAAGAATGCATTCAATAGAAAACGAAAGTTTTGCAAGTGAAACCCAAAATATTAATCTAGAGCACCACAGAAAACATTGCACTTTAATTGTAGACACAAGAACCCTCAAAATGTGACGGCGCCTATACTGGCCCTCTGAAAATGATATGACTGGCCCCTGCCATCCAACATCGTACCCTGCCTATTAAATCTAATCCTTCGGCCTATAACATGGGAAGATGGCGCCCAACTATTGTGCGAATATTCAAATCGCAGACGAAAAGATTTCTATTATTTGTCCACATCGTTAACAAGATAATGACATAATCATGCTCTGTGAGGCTTGGCGTATACCTTATTACAGGTATTATGTCCAATTGCTGCTAAAAATGAGTAAAACCACTAGTATTCCTTTCCGTAAGCAATATTAGTCTGTTCTTTCCCCTGAGATTGTCAAACGCTGTTAAATAATTCAATGTTTGCAACGAAAATGCGTAGGAAAAGTTTTTCTGCCCTAATAAACGAAGCCTGATGCATATATTCCCTCACTAGTTTCCCCGCTGCTGCTTCCGTGGCTTCCATAAGCAGTAATTTTTTGGCAGAAGGATTTCGAGTGGTTTGGACACAATGTTTTATCACTCTGAACTGTTATGGGTTTTGTCTGTATGTATGATCGGTCACTACACATTACTGGACATATCAAAAGTTTAACTCAGCTCCGAAGAGTTCTTAATGAGTCTTCTTCAATGCAGCTAAGACCCATCGCTAGCGAAACAGTCAATAAGATATAAATTCTGGGCAGGTTATTAGTTAATACCAGTGGCGTCACACCGAAGTACTATTAAAACTATTAACACAATGTGGTATGTTAGTGTACGGAGACTCATCTGTGGCTGCCTTCTCACAGTCGCCTGCAGCACAGGAAGAGCGACTCTCACATCGATGATGTTTAGGATCACAACAGACTACACTCTATATTAAAACGTTGACGAGACCGAAATATAAAACAACCCTTTTTCTGTATATGTTACAAACCAACCGGTACACGAAGATCACTAACTGCACAAATGGAAGTGAAATAAGTTGCATCTGCAAGAAACATAAGTAACTGCAGAAAAAGCTCAATAATACTGTTGGCCGCCATTTTGTTCCTTCCATGACCCTAGTCGGAAGCGGCCCTGGCATACGACGCTGTGCTGTCCTTCGCCCGTGGTCTGCAGACGCTCAGCCGCAGTCGGAACCTGGAACCCCGACACGAGGCTTCGTGCGAACCCGGCCGCTCCCCGTGGCCATATGGACTGTCCCTTGCGACGCAGATCAAGGCGGTGAGTGTTTAGAGCGAAGAAGAACCGGCGTGGTTAAAATAGAGAGGTCCACCTGAGGTAAATGTCACGCGCCACTCCATTATTGCCGTGCTAATACGCTGCTCTAGCGGTGCGCGACGGAGTCGTTAATGTCGCTAGCGTCTCCTGGCAGCAAACATTTGTGTAAGGGTCAGAACGCATAGCCTATCCATAGGATACGTAGTTATGTACCTGTCTTCCTGACAAGCACAAATAATCTGTGACCCGAGAGAGCAGACGCAGTCCACGTCAACTAAATGCCAGACTTATTTAGTTGGATACAGGAAATAGGTATTCACCTTCTGCATATGACACCTCACAGAAGCTTTTTTCACAATGAGGAGGCGTCTCTGACACCTTCTGTCAACGATTCCTGCGTCCGTCGAATAAAGAAAGTGAAAATCGCATGAAGGTAAGCCATCCTCAATGAGCTTGAACTCAGGAGAGCAGGGAGTGTTTTAGCAAACAAACATTCGCTACACGGGCTATAATCTCTGTGTGCTTTCGGGCGCGATAATAGCTTCACGCGGGCCTTGTTCAAGCAAGCGAAATTTAAACTATAATATTTTACTTTATAGAACAGCTCTCAACATTAGCTTGGTGATAGTAATTTTTTCTCCGCTGTTAATAGTGATGCATCAGGGGAAAGTACGCGGCGTGATTAGAATCTTTACGCAACAGAATTTGCCGTTGTACCCATACTGGACTGGAAATTCTGGCTTTTCTTAACCATCACCTGCTGGAGGTGATACTCACACGAATTTTCAAAAACGTTTAGAGGAGCTACGTTTTTTGAAGTCTTGAATTTAAACTTTCTCCCTTGTATATGTACACGACCGGAAGGTTTAAAGAGGAATGCCACAAAGGCAGAGAAAATCTTGAAAACTATAGCGTAAGCGACCCTAAGTACTGAGTTTGGGTTCGACAGCAACACAGCTATAGCCACTGCAAATCACCTGCGATGTGGCTACTGGTCCACGAGTGACGCCCAGGTATTCACACGGATGCCAGCCTGGCCGCCAGCACATCGCGGAACTGAGCCGGTCCTGCCGCATAGCATCCCAACCACGCGCACATCAACAGCACTGGCGCTCCACTACCTGCCAGCGCCGCCGCAGGAATATGCCCCGCGATTATCGCCACATGCATTCTCATCGACGATAGTCAATCGCCAACGATTAACCTCTTTTCCACCTGACTGCTTTATAAACAAGACGCCACCAAACACCGCTTTCATTGGGCTCGACAGTACCACAGCTATGGCTGCTGCAACTCACCTGCGACACTTGTTCGTCTTGCAGCTAAATGCAAGACGAACATTTTTAGCTATGCTGGCGTACTGGTGCTGACGAGCCCACTGTACTGCATCCAGATTGCCTTTTATTGTTACTATGTTATCGAGCAGTTACTAATCCTCGCAGGCGACGTTGAACTAAACCCTGGTCCCAACACTTGTTCCGGTGATACCCAATCTTCCACTGAAATACTTGAAACACTAAACGAAGTACGATCCGGACAAGCTTCACTTCTTACAGAAATGAAATCTGTTCGCCTTAAACTTTCTCAGAATGACGAAACATTTCAGGAAATCAAAAAGTCTGGCCAAAGTTGAAGCTAACTGTTCATCCATGATAGCAGTTAAAGAACAGATGAACCACTTACAAGAACTCTCCAAAAAAATGCTATGCAAATTGCCAGCATTTAAACCAGACTGGATGATTCGGTCGACAGATCACGCAGACCAAACCTTTTGCTTTTTGGCCTTAAAGATGTCGAACGCGAAACATGGGCGCAATCGGAGACCTCATAATCCAGCATTTTAGTACGCGATTAGATCAGATACTACCCTCGTTCCTCTTCATATTCATAAAGCGCACAGGCTGGGAACGTTCAGGGCGAACCGTGACCGACCAATCATTGTTAAATTCACCCACTTTAAGGTAAAAGAAAAGCTGCTTTCATGTCCCAAGAAACTAAGATACAGGTTACAGTATTTCTGAAGATTACAAGCTTATTGCTAGAAAGCACCTCCTGTAATTCGACACAACAACTTAGACACAACTAATCATGGGAAAAAAATCTACATATTTGACCACTGCATTCAGTAGGTTTTCCCCAACCCTTTGAACACGTAGAAGGAAATCATTCGAATTCGACACACAAAAACAACTTAGACACGACAAACTAATCATCGGAAACAAAACCTACATCTGTGACCACAGCATTGAGCAGGTTATCCCCCACCCTTTAGACTCGTAGAAGGAAATCATTCGCGTCCTGACCTTTTCTGCATCTCTTCTTTATATACTAATATTCGAAGTCTTTTGCTAAAGCTTGATGCTCTCCGTAATTTAATTCACACAACAGAATCTAACCTGGTCATTCTTACCGAAACGTGGCTCAATTCATCAATCGCAGACTCCGAAGTACGAAACACATGCGTTTCAATATAGCATCAGCACACTCAGAAGCTGTTGTCGGGTACTTTAATCGCAATCCAGCATACGCAAACAGTAAGCAATCACTCGTAATCATTCGCAATGCCGACCAGCATGTCATGCAAAAGCTTTTGCCTTTCAATACTTTAGTCGCCAAAGTCTCTCGTAATTTTTTTTTTTTTTGTCTGAGTATGATAATGAGACGTATATTCAGCGCTCGGGACGCGCAAAATTGCAGGTACGTCTTTTCTCAAAATAGTCGACACATTTTCTGAGCAGGAAGCTTCAGCCCATTCAAAAAATGTTCATAAACATTATGTTAGTGCAGACATTGCAACGAAGTATTTTTCATGAAGGTTTACAACTTTGTTGTTGACACTTGGTCTTTGCCAAGCTTTCGTTTGAGCAGCTTCTACCTCAAGCTCCTGATAATTTAAACGGAAAATAATTTTGATATAATAAATTCAGTATTAGGTCATTTATCTTTAAATATTGTTTAGCATTGGAGAAGGAAGAAAATACTCCGCTATATATGTCGCCCGATTCTGAGCAGCACTCGATTTCTGTGTGCTGGAACGCCCTGCATGTTTCAAAACGGAGTTTCAATTAGCCATGGAACTTGATGTACAAGTCTAAAGAGGCGAAAATATATATCTAAATGAAACCTTAAACACAAACTATGATTCGGAAGAGACATGGTAGAAGAATGTATGAGAAAGACAGACATTGTTTGTGACATTTGCGGAAGTGGACGTCGTAAAATGACATCGCAAATTGTACTTACGTAAGCACCTCATACATTATATACTTTCTGCTTCAAGGTACCAACAAACAGAGGCATGCAAATAAGCTGTAGGATGCATCGCAACGTATTAAACACGGCAAGCGCCTTTTAGCGCGACGTCAATATGCGTGCAGCGGGGAGTCGGCGGAAACAAAGCTACAAATCTAAATATCTAGCAAAGGAGCACTGTTAGTTGTATACTTGAATTACTGACGACCTTATTTTTATTACTTCACGTCCGACACAAGTGTGTAGCATTTATAACCTTGTTCTCGAGTGGCCGTATAAGTACGCATTTATAGGTACGAAAAAATGCGTGCTGTTTAGCAGCTGTATTCGAGAAGGATGCAACAATGTAATTTTACTTGCGCTATATTTGAAAGAGTCAGTGCGACAGCCATGAGCGACTCACGTTATCTATTCCGAAGATATCCTCCGCATCCTGGTAAAGCTATATATCCGCACAGTTGCCTGATGCAGATGTGCACACTCCATGCTTTAAATAAAAGACATGTTGCATTAAATCAATTCGAACGCCACTGCACTACTAGCGGTTGTTTCTGTTCCTAAACCTACCACCCTTCTAACGGTGCTACCCTACAGTTCGGCCACAGTCCCGTGAAATACCTGCAATACGTATGAATTAGCACTTTTTTACTGCCTGAGCTTGATTTGACGAAAGTTTCAGCTCATCATTCATCATCATTCATCTGAGTCTGGCATCATTCTCGCAATTTGAAGGCAGGATGCTTATTTACACGCACACGATATATTTTTGCCCCAGGCAAAATATCGACCGAAGTTATATGTGCAAGAAAGGAAGATGATGTCTAGGCCGCTATCCACCTCACACAATGGCGAGAGAAAAGTTATAGTCCTCATTTTATACCGTGACGTGCGCCGTGTGTTAGCGAGGAACCCTACATAGCTTCATCATTAGTTTATTATATAGTTCAACGAGGCTTCATCACTATAGCATTTACAAAGGCATTCTCATCGTTTATGGTTGCGGAAGGTTGTCTTTTAAACGTGGTCTTCACGGTACTAAAGCATAAGTCTGCAAAATAGGTGGCTATCTGCATCATATATAACGTCCACTGAATCTTGACGTCAGCGCGACTGACCAAGCTGTGTGTGGTGGCTTTTTCCGCGCGGATACTGTTGCCCCATGATGTCGAAAAATCACGCTTTGACATTGCGATTGATACGAGACCTCTGATGCAACTGTAGTCAGCTGATTGCCTGGATTTTCTGGGGGAGTGGGGCGTAACGACGGATGCACATTGACTTACCACTATTTTTAACTGAAAGCTCGACCAATATCCCAATGTTCTTAGAGAAATAGAATAATTAGCACTTGTTTACTTCATTTGCTCTTATGTGCCCTGAGAATATATACTGTGCATGCTCTTCTTCACCTAATTCTGAATGTTTTTGGTAAACACAACGCGCGAATTGTGACCCCCGAGCGACATATGGGCTGAAATCAATTCATAAACATTGTTTTGGCCTTTACACTTAAGGGTTTGCTTTGGTTAGGTTTTATGCTGTGCAAACTGAGGGAAATCATCTTCTGTCTAGCTACAAATACAAAGCATGAATAATTTCTAATCTGCTAAGCGCTGCCCTTAAGTATATTGCTTACAGCAATTCCTATGATAGACGTCTAGCCGAACGTTCGAGAACATTCGTCGTTTTTGGGATCTTCCCTTCGTTCATGAATGTATGAACATGCAGATGAATGTCGTCTGTGCGCAGACAGTCCGCGGTCTCAGTCATCATACCAAGGAATGTTGACACTGAAACGTCCTGCTCTGATTTGTCCACATGCATTGATAAACACTATTCATCTGGGAAACATAATGTCGTTATAAATTTTGGCGCAATCCTCTTTATGTGAAGCAGGCAGATGCATATGCGGAAAGAAAAGGCAGAAAGGTTATTGGACAGTTGGGAAGAAAAATTTGAAGGAAAGGGAGTTCTCATGAATGATGTGCGCAAAAAAGGATATATGTGCACCCCCTCCCCCAGGTGTGGCGAATTGTTTTTGCTTTGCCAAAACTACCACTTTATCTACTCTTCTGATATAAAATATTTCGTTGCAGCGCTTGCTAATCGCTCGCCGAGTGACGCCAGTTTATTTTTTTTCCCTTTGTACTTTGTGCCTCTCGGTTTTCACGAATTCATATCTGAGCTCCGTACTTTTACTGTTGTCGTGCTGACTTCATACAGTGGCTCAGATGTTTTGCATGTTGTCAGATGAATAGCTCAATGCTCGAAATGAATTGTCATCTTCTATGCAGGGCACAGTATCGGGCCTCACAGGGAGAGTGCAATTCGACACCTTCGGATCCAGGACCAATCTTTCGCTGTCGCTGGTTCAACTGAAGGAGAGCGGACTTTCAATGGTGAGTCTTTACGAAAACTGTTCATGAGCGTCCTCCCAAGCTTGTAAGCACATTGCATGGTCGCGTCAAATTTCACAATTTTCAACTCGTAGAGGGCGAGCGCCTTCCGTGTTTTGTGATGTTGTCGAACTTGTTGATAATTTCTTTCTTATATTTTGCTCAATTTGATCGTTACAACAAAACGTCCATTTGTGCTAAGAATAGTGTGGACTGTATTTTTCTCCCGGGGAGGTTTGGGGGTGGGGGTAATAATGGGAAAAAGCACAGTTCACGCTTTCTTGATCCTAGACTGTTTCTTTACGTCGACGAGGGAATTGTGCACGTACCCCTTCGTTCCCTGTCTTTATGGCGTAGCTATTCGGATACGTCATTCTTGAGCTACATTATTTCTTGCTCCAGCGTCAAAATGACCTTCTTTCGCCGGCCACAAATATTTAATTCACGAGCGTATAAAAATGCATATACTTACCTAACATGTCTGATTGTCTCCAACGAATTCCTCTCGAAGCAGTAATTTTGTTCATAAAACAAACACAGCCGCTCAAAACTCAGGCCGATTATTTTACAATGCCTTCAACTCCATTACTTTTTCCGAGTTCGCGAATCATGCGTACGTGATCTCAGAGAGTCGTCTTTACACGTACGGCACACGCCAAAACACAAAGGAAGCGGGCGTGCCTCTCGTCGCGTGAAAAATGAAAGACTAACAGCGAGCCAACAGTAAGCCTCGCGAGCGTTAAAACGGGAGTTTTTGGGAACCGTACGTGCTCCACCTGCAAATGGCCTGGAAGCGTCGACCAAAAGAACGGCTGCGTAGCATTCCTAGGGACGCACCAAGCGTAGCCGGAGCAGAAAGAAATGGAAATGACAAAGAAACGATGATCTCCCATCGACCAACGCGTTCCGGTAGGTTCATGAAGCAATTTATTGTTGAAAAGGTCAAAGCTTCGGTCCAGAAGTAAAGATCATTAGTGCGCGCTCAGATGACATGCTGGTGGGCTGACGCAGTGACATCATTACCTTTTAAATTCAAGTTCTAGAATTGTGCATAAAAGTATTTTTACTTTTATGCAAAAGCGTGGAACAGGCGGTAAATATGCACTTTTCTAGTCGAGGCATCATAGAGTTCGTCGTACCGAAGACAACGTCAAAGAGCGGTGATTCAATAAAATTTAGAAAAATTGGATTTGGTTCGAAGTCCAAACGAAGTGCCCCTCCGGTTGCCACACCATCTTTATACGAATGTCCAAAATTTGTGAGCCTGCTGCATTTTAGTATTACATCAAGTGTTCTTTTTTTAATATTACACGTCTGATTTGCTTTTTGCATAGTGAGAACCAAGAGACTCAAACGCTTTATTCCACAGCGCCCTTCTTCTAGTGACCTGTTTCTAACGCATCCTAGACATGCAGCTAGGAATTCTGCACGGTCATTGTTTTCGCTTTCCTATACGTTATAGGATCCTCATGACTGACAATAAAATACTAGTGGGACTGCGTCACTGCTACCGGGGCGGGGTCACAACTACAAATAATTAGATTCCATCCTGCTGTAGGAAATCACGGGCCCATTGGGGCCACACACTGCATTTGAATAATTTTTAGGGAGTCTGCTGTGCATTCGATGCCATAAACCTTTCTCCTTCCCCGAGTTCTATGCTTCCTTTGGACGGCCGAGGTTTGGTTGAATGAACAGTATGAAATGTAATAAAATATGTGAAAAACTGGTGATTAATACCCAAACGTAACATTTCACAATATGTGGCACGCATAATTTTTTTTTCTCCGCATGCGATGGCGACGAGCCATTTTATTCGAGTATAGATAAGAAATTCGAGTTAGCTTACAAACTGACGAAGAAGTTCCTCGGCAGAAAAAGACAGTCGTCCCCATGTACTATAAACAATGTTTAGGTATATGCATTTCAACTTGGTACTAAGTTCCACCAAACCAGTTATAACAATATTGAAGTTACAAGAAAAATGTCATTTCCATAACCACTGGTTGCTATAAGAGGTGTACGCAAAACATGAACAAAATCATTAATAAGTTGAGAAATGTTATTAAAGCGGGAGTAGGCTAGTTTTCAGTTATTTGCTGAAACCCGTAAACAGTGCGCTTTGAATGCTTCAGGGAAATCTCGTGGACATCTCTCTGCAGGGCGTCCAACTGCTACAAGTAGCCTGCTGAAAAGTTTTTAGCAAAGAATATATCCCGCATCGACTTCAATCATTCTTAAGACTTCGTGATATAGTTCGGCTGGCACAACGTTTGATGGTCTTGATTTCCTGTTACGGTTGGCGATCAGTGAGCACATCTAATTGCTATAACCAATTATCTACTATTGCAGCATTGTTATATGCGGGGACGCCTGCTGCGGGTGTTTATTGTTATATCCGATATATTGTTAAAAGCGGTATTGTTATAAGTTTGGTTCACTATACCTGTAACAATGACCTTTAGTGCGCTTATCCTTAGTTTTGCTTAAGCCGAGTGCGTTAATAGTAAAATGAAGGCACTTACTTCCGTTGTACGCGGCAGAAATTTGTCACCTTTGGTCACAGGCATACAAAGCGGGATAGTAACACTTTAAATTACATACATTCGAAGAGATCCCTTACCAACATCTTTCATCCAGAAGCTCACCTAAAGTTAAATAAGGTTAGTAACGTTAGTGTCCGAGACATCCTTGGCAATTATTTCTAGCAAATTAGAGGGGCGCTCAAGCATCGCCTGATAAGAGTAGACGACATTACTCATTCGAACTCGCTATGTGACCTACGACATCAAACCAAAAAGTTCAGTATGGAGTTAAGCCCCCTAGTCATATATTTTTATCATTTTGAGCTCGCTGCTGTAGCGTCCTTCGCCTCTCATGATTATGCATGCTCGTAGTATCTTTCAAGTATGCGCATGTATTAGCCCAAGCGGGACATACGCAAACTCTATGCATTTACTTTTAGCAGTCAGGTGAATTTGCGAAACGACTTTCGACATGTGCCACCTCAAATTTTGCGCGCCTCAGACCAGCGTGGCGATGCGCAGGACTCGGCTGCGAATAGCGTCAAATTTGCTTTGAGTTCACGGTAGAAGCTTTTCATCTACTTTTTATTATGGACGTGTGTGTATCCTATTTGATTGCGTGTATAATTTTTCAAGGACTTTAAACCGTGCCAAAATTCTTTGCGATGAGTGGTATTGCCGAACACGATCGATACTTTCTCTTTGCAAGAGCAACGCGAGAAGCGGCGCTACGCGCAACATTTCTACTTCAACAAACGTGCATTTGAAGCGCGATTCTTACAAACGAGAACAAAGAATATGTTACAACTTTCGCGCTTGAGCGAGATGAAGTTTATGAACTAGGCCTCGCTGGTTTTAATGCGCGCATCGGCATAAAGACAGTTTGACGTAAATATATAGATATGAAACTTCCGCGTGTTCAACACATCTCGAAAGGTCGGGATGATATACAATGCGATGCCATTCATTCGTACCAAATGCCGGAAAAATTCCTCCTCTTCTTTTCATGCACCCGGCTTGCAGTTTTTGCAAATTTACAAACATTCATTTATCGGAAAATCGCAATCTGCAGCGAACAAGTCTTTGTGCATTCACACTGCGCCCCCTCAGAGGAAAGAAACTACGCAGAATTCCAGTCTTACAGACTGTTTTTCTAGCCCGACATTCCCTAAAGAAGCCACATGAGGTTTCGGCAGTGACAATCAGGGAAGCATACAAAGCAAAAGACGTTCTACGTAACAGGAACCTAGAGACGTAAACATACCTATAGGAATTCCAACTTCTCGCATTGCAGAGAACATAAAACGTTAGTTTGTTCCGCTTCCTTCTGCATTTCATCTTATGCCTCAGAAGCGGCTGCGACAAAATGTGCGACAAATGGAGCCATTATTCTTGCCACTAGAACATCGGAGATTTTCTATAAATCTTGTATTCGCGGCCTGCCTATACAACCCTTATTCAAAGTGGTTCAATGCGGGAGTTTTCGTTTCCATCCCATTATGGGGGTGACAGATAGCGTTACGCTCAGTAAGACACTAGTGTAGAAGCAAGTGTCTCCTTGACTTTTGTAGTTGACTGGAACCTTCCGAGGAACAGGAAACAGTAATTAGAAGGCAGCTGTTTTTCGTTTTCGGCAGGCCTTTCACCGTTCCCAGAAAAACTGCGTGAGGCAAAATGGATTTGCGCCAAATTATACCTCGCAGATCCTTGTGATTCCGACCCCTTGCCACATTCCTTCTCTGATCAACTTAACTCCGTCTTCGGAATGCTTCGCTTTTTTTTTTTTTTCGTTATTCTCATCGCTCCAGGTCGGAACGTGGGACGAACGCCATGGAGTCCAGTTCAGCAAGAACCAGAGCGAGGCCTACGAAGAAGTGGCGCATACGCTACGGAACAAAACACTCCGCGTCGTCACAATCGTGGTGAGTTTCAGCTTTGCACAACATTATTCATTCTCCTACTGCCAGCTCCCGTATCGAGGCGTTTCTATTGCGAACAAATTTTGAGCTGACTTCTACAAATCGTTCACATCTTGGCCTAAGCATGATCACTGATTATATATCTGGTCTTTTATGTCTTTTTTGTTTAAATCTTCTGGCTGGAAGAGAGTGCGGGTGCAATTTTTTTTGGGGGGGAGGGGGGGGGGGACGAGTCAGTTCATGAAACTTTCACAATATTCAAAAGAATCAACAAATAAGCAATATTATAATTACAAAGTTATTATTTGTTTTTATTACGCAATATCAACAAGATTGATTTGAAAATTCAAAAACGTGCTTATATGTATTGAAAAATAAGAAATGGAACTTTTGGTGATTTCCAATACCTTATGCATTTCCGTATTGTTGCAGGGTTGGGTAACAAAAATAAATGCCGAAGAAAAACGCACTAAGCAAAAACATAATCATTACCCGAGTTTTGTTTGATGTCTACTGTTGAAAATAAAACACCAAGAGAGCCTTCTGAAAAACGACAAAATATTCTGTGATAGGCAAAGCTATATTATTTTTGTAGTTTCTTCTCGTTAATTAGCTTTTATATAGTGATTTTCTGTAGTCTGCAGTTGTGTAGCACTTTTCTGTTGTGAATACACAAAATTCTGACGTTACCAGAAAACGCTCTGTAGTCACAATACGCTCCCTGTAAAAAAACCTCAGGAAATTTTATTGTATCAACTTAAATTTTTCTATAGTTGACGCAACATTGCCAAGTTCATGTTGTAAAAGCCTAAATGTTTATATGAATAATACGTTTCGAAAGCAACGAGTATTTAAAGAGGTCAAACCTAGTGTATAGGGCATGCAAGGACTATTAAAGCCTCATGAGAGCACATGCACATATCTAACAGCGCTGTTAGCATGTGGTTTTTTTTTTTTGCGCCTGCTTGCACCATTTGAAACAGCACTCGAGTCACTTTGAAGGTTATGGTGCAGTACAATAATGCCGAATATTTAAATGCTTCTTCTATTTACCACCCCGGGAATGGATGTCTTACTTTTCTGAAAATTCGGCCAATATTTCTGTGCTTTTTGTTTATTGAGGGCAGCGTTCCGTTACTCATATCGCTTTCCTCAGTTGTACAGACTGCGTTATTGAAATTTATTTCCTGGGTGTAGTTTGCGCTCTTCAGGCTGACCGCAATTTTCAAAACAAAATGTGGTGAAAATTACAGTTTTAAAAATGAATCAATGACTGATATGAGCCGATAAACGAACATGGCAATAGAGTCTGGGATTAGTCACGTGATTAATGGCTTCCCCTGCTTCGTCTGTGCTCAAGCTTTTCTGGCTCTTGTTGTATTCTTTGTTCTGTAAAATGCCAGCAATATCTATGCTGTTCACTCTAATATATCTGTGGCGTTCTATAGCTATACTTAGGAGATTGAGTTTAAAATGTTTGCATTAACAACTCATTGATATTTCCTGAAAGACAAGATCCGAACGAAGACTTGTACGTGCAGCATTTGAGCATTTTTACACAGGCGCATTAGAATCAGGCCAATAAAAATATGGTGCAGGGAAATTCAGAGCATATTATTTTTTTTTTTAATGTTTCTGTTAGAATAAATATTCTGGGGAACATGCAGTCTTACATCTGCCCATCAATTTATAGCTTGTCTCAGAGCAACCTGTGTCGGCTGAAAATTATCAGCCCAGACGAATAACATGATGGGATCTTTTTATCGTGAACGCATGAGGCAATGTTCTCTACGCAATCAGTTCTTAGGTTCTTTTTGTTTTCTTGAGTTAAGTGCCGGTTTCACCTTTGCGCGGGAAGACCTCAATAAAATTCCTCAGATCTAATTTAACCAGGTCGTATGCGCCTCTAGCATCAAAAGTAACAGCAATAGTTTGATATTAGGTACGTGCATATTGGAATCGCGATCTGAACTTATATTCTATCTAGTTCCTCAATTTTTCACTCCTATATTGAACGAAGTTGTCGATTTTACGCTAGAAGCATTTGTGAACGGTCGTAAATGTATTTTATCCTCACTGTTATGATACTCCGAGATAAGATTTAAGTCGCTCTTTTTTTCCTGCATCAGTGCTAAATCAACAATAATTCATTATATTAGCCACAGTTAGCATTGCGGAAATGTTACTATATTAGCGAGGGTTTAAAAAATCTAGAAAATGATTACCTAACTTAGCTCTTCATCACTGAAGGCAGCCTAACATGTGCGATAATTTCTTTCTTTAAGCCGCTCACAGCGCTCCGCTACTGTGGCTCTCTCGCGTTACGTTCACTTCTTTCACAATGTGCGCAGTTCAAAATTAGGTCTCGCCTAAATGTGAATAATCAACAATAAAGAAAGAGAACTGCAAGCATTTCCTTCCAGCCAGAAACTGTCTGTATAAAACAATCCACTTTCAGTAGCTTTTCCCTTGTGAGAGTAAAATCATTTGAACGAACACATTATGCTACTACTAATCTATTAATATTGAAACGTCTGACAATCATATTTTCCTTGTTCATAGTACCTGCACAAAAAAAAAGCAGTAATGCGGGCTCACTATGCAAATTGTCGCAAAAATTTTTTTTATTCTGCTAAGCCAGAGATATAACAAATTCAGTGCCCCGAAGAATGTGCTTAAGTTTGCATCTGGCTTCTTTACTGTACGATTCAGAGCGAGCCGTATGTGGTGCTGAGGAAGGACTCCAAATTGACGTCGGCGGAAGAGGACCGCCTCGACGGCTTTTGCGTGGACGTCCTCCGGCAGATGGCGCTGCTCTTGGGCTTCCGCTTTGAGCTTCGTCTGGTGCGCGACGGTACCTACGGCACGGTGAACAGCCACGGGGAGTGGAACGGCCTCATCCGGGAAGTCATGGACAGGGTGAGTGGCGGTTCGTCACTGCCGAAAGGACGCGTACTTTGATCGTTTGAACCAGCATTGGTCTATGACGTTACTCATTGAAATTCGGGATAGTCATTGTTCACTTTATTAACTGGGAAAGCTGTAAAATCAAATATTAAGGTACAAAATACTGTGTCATCGTACAAAATGAGAGAAGGGCGCACACAAGGCAGCACCTTTTTATTCTAACCTTAGATTTTGAAAATTCTTTAAACAGACATAGGCATGTTGTTTGAGATTACCTATAACTCATTTATACTAAGAAACAGAAAAGTATTGATAGTCTTTAGAGCTTGTTCCAGAATAATTTATCAACTTTAACCAAACTTTGTTAGTCCAAGATTTCTAATGAGCGAACTTCCTAGTTCGCAAAAATCATCCTAAATATGTAATATGACACAGGTTAGCACAACTAATAACTGCTTCAAAACTATCCGACAGTTTCAACACATATGGAGTTCATATTTTATATGATCCTTTATCTGGCGGGAAAGTACGCGGTGAAGGCACGGCAGTGTGTACATTCTTTGAAATATTCTCTGGTTTGTTGAAACGCCATTACACTTTTTGGCGTAATTAGTAGTAGCTCTTCACAATACGTCATGCATAGAAAAAGATGTGGAAACTACTGTGTACTTCCAGCGCACCAAAATATTCACGAGTGATAAGAAGGAGGTTAGGTAATGATGTTTACGGAAGAACTATCACCCATAGGCTCGCCGAGTATGGAAGACGGCGTGGCACTCGTATACAGCAACCTCTCGCCCGCTTCCTTTCTATTGATTTCGGGCGTCGTTAATCATTGCGCGCATCAGCGCAGAGGTTCGACGGCTTGTTCGTGCCTCCCATTTCATCGCCACGAATGCGAGGGAAGAGTGGTGGGGCAGAGAGTCATAGAGTGAGGATATGCGCCCACTCGCACCCCCTTTCGCCCCGCTGCGAGGCACAGCGAGGACCACTGTTTACTTCGGGATCCGCCTAAGTTATGCGGAACGACGCGAAGACGGCGAACGCTTTCCTATAATTCTCAAAGAGAACGCCCTGAGCGACGTTTTTTGATTTGACGTTTACTACAAAAGGCTCTTTTGTCTTCTTTGCTTCTGCGGAACTCGGCTGCTTCATATCAGGCGGAAAACAATAGAGACACATCTTAAGTAAACTAAAAAATATTATCGGTGCTGAAAAACTATTCAAAATGTTCCCTTTGGTTTGACTTGATCAGTTGGGCGTTGTACGGTTGCTTTTCGTTTAGTCCTGCTTTCGTGTTATTATTGATTTCACGCGCCTAAAGGTGGTCGATTTATTTGCGGTTATCTTCGCCATAATCTATGGTAGTGAGATAAGCCTCAAGTTTATATGTAAATATAAAGTGCTATGTTTGCACAATTTTTTTTTTGCTCTCTATATCTATATACAATGAGCCGAAAGCAACTTGAAAGTCTTATTGCAAAATATTACAAGCAGAAGCATTTCCTAGGATATATGCCTCTTCTTGGCCCTCTGCGAACACCAAAATTGTAGTGTATCGCTGTAGTTTGCGGACTAGCAAAAAAAGTATGGTAAATATTTTCGCAAGAATCATCGTAGCAAGTTTAACAGTCATAAATAAATATATTCAAAAATCGAGATAACAGTTGGGAGAAGTCCAGATTCTTCAAGCTCTTCCTCATTTACGACAATGGTCGAATGCGTTATATAAGAACCAGAAATATCGTTGCTTCCATCTCATGCAGCTACTGTTGAAATGCGTCAGAACATGAAAATCGAGAGCATATATTACCTTTTTAATAGTTTAAGCATATTTTCCTCCGTGTATGGCTTTGCAATATATTGAGAAGGAACCTGACTGCCTAAGCCTACCTGAATGCGGAACTTGTGAGGCTTTGCGTTTGTCTGAAGAATAGTCCATAAATTCAAAACATAAAAATTGGCGGTCAGTTAAGCTGCGCTTTCCAAGGGTATGGCATGGCGGCGTTAATGCCTATTTTTTTTCTCCGGCTCCCCGTGCGGATCCTCGTTCGCATTTACTGGTACTGTATTGTCGCATACATGCTCGTTACCACAGAGCCATAAAACCGGATTATGTGATAGACCACGAGGCATAAATGTAAATTCTTTTTATAACGAAGCCGGTCGAAATGACCTGAGTGGCAGAGATGGATCTTGCCTAACTCGGTAAGCAAGAGACTTGGAAGGCTGGAGGCTTTCGGTCTCTCCTAACCTATCAGCCATGTTGGGATGTCTCGGGACGTCAAAAAACCCAACGGCCAATCAGGGCCGTTGCCACCTGTATGCCACCTACCTACTACCACCTTCCAGAGCTATGCCCGTTATTTGTAGCCCATAACGCTCGCACGGAAAAAGATGATGGCGGCCATACGAATGCAGGGTTTTCTGGAAAGTGGAATATTTATATTTCTTTAAGACATACAATTTATATCGTGATGAATGAAGAAGCAAATATGTAGGCATTGGCGCAAAACTAGTGAATGCTAACTCTGTTTTCTCGCGCGATTAAAACTTGTAATGATACAAAGCAAAAAAAATCATTTCCTTGAATAAAATGTGGTTGTACAATTTACACAAGTGTTTCACATAAAGCTCATATTTATGTAATCAACAAAAGAAGTGGTCTAATTTATTTCTTCATAAGGTACATATCTTCACAAGCAACGAGAGTATCAATAAAATTGAGGTGTTATTACTGTCTTTATACAGTATTTCCCAAACTAAGCTATATTGTTAGGCTGTTAATTGTAGAAGACGGCAGTAGCGAAGTTTGCGTTAAAGCCTGTCGTTGTCAACAGCACTTAACAAAGTATGGTGTCGTCGCAATGTCTTCTTGCATGCATTGCAAAATATTTTGAGGACTCAATTAAAACATAATTTTTATCATAAAGACCTCCCGACGAAGCTGAGTCAGCTTCCACACCTTTCAGTAGTGATGCCTATACTAAAAACTTACTTCCTCAAGAAAATGAAATTATTCAACACTTACATTTTGTCTTCATGCACACAAAAAAAAATGATTCTAACAGACGAAAAAAACGCGAACCTTTCGACAGATTGTTCTTCCTCTTTCTACCTAATTTCGTTTCAGCCAATTTTTGTTGACTGTTGTTTTGTAAGCACGGCTAGTAATACATAACAAAATGACGAAGGAAAAACTAAGAAAACGCAAGTGTGCTTGAACAGACATAACATTAACTTTGTTGAGGACACATACACGTTCTGTACCAATCTTAGTATTTTTCAGAGCTGCCTGCACCATTTCACGCCTGCGATGGAGGCCATACGTTCCCTGCATAGTCCCAGGGTTTTTTCTTTGTTTTCTTTCTTTCTTCTGTCTTTCGTTTTTAGCGCCGTTCGTCGCTCTTTGCAATCTCGAACTAACCGGCAAGCTTGCCATTTGTGGGCAGTAAATGACAGAAGCGACCTGCGCTCGAAATTCGCCCGCGCCCATTCCCGAATTTTCTGTCCTGCATCCCTGACGAACGTAACAGATGGAGATTTATTCAACCAAACCTGCCTCGTCCCGCGCTCTTGACTACTCCGAGATACGCCAATCTGTCCCTTCAGCGACGCAAGTGCGGCCTCACATACTGCTGCTTCGGAGATGTTCGTGACAAGTGGCATTCATCTTAACTCACTGGACACACCCGCAAGCAGCGAACTATCAGCAGATGACATCGACGGTCCTGGAGGCACACTACGTCCCATTATATACCGCGCCTCTTACTTTCTGCTGAGACGCGCCTAACAGCGCAGTCGAGACCAGAGCGTGTTTGAAAAAAAAAAAAAAAAAAGAAAGAAAACAGGCGTGATTAGATACGAAAGTGATATCAAATGTGATAATTCTGGCGGCAAAGCTGCCTCAGATGAATTCAGCTTATATGCCACTAGTGAAAAAAAAAACAATGAATAAAATTGATGTAATTTTATTACAGAACTTCACGTACTGTGATGTCTGTTTTCTGCATTCGGCTGTACGACGAGTGCTGTCTCGCGAGAGTGTGATTCCATTCGCGATCGCCCGTCCTTAGTAACACAAGAGCGCAACTTGTTTACGGCGTATAAAGCAATGAATAAATGTTTTAGTCAGGCAAGGTGCCTAATAAATCTATATTGCGTAATATCATCACTTCAAACACCGCGCTCGGCAGTGACAAACGAAAGAAGAAAACGGCACATGAGCGCATGACACGGGTGTCAAACAGCAGCTAGTGTGGCGCCAACCCTTCGGTGCAGCTTCGCCCTCCCGCTTCCAGCCCTCTGCCTCCAGCAGCAGTGTCCCTTCTCATTACCCGCTTGTGCTGCTTCGTAGCAGCTACCAAAACAACACCCAGACGTTCACAGGCTCCGTTGCCAAAGAAGAATACTGTGAATTTTCTTTTTTTTAGAAACCCACCAGAAACTATTTTCTGGCCCTGTTTAACTGGGGCATATTAGTATTTTTACGTGCAGAAATCGTGGATTAAATGCTTCTAAAATCGACTATTTCGTACTCTAGTATAAATGGCGTAAATTTCCTTATGCTGGCGAACTGATCATGTGAATTTGCCTTGCGTGTTTTCTTGCGGAAATTGGCAAATGTTTCTCAGCGTTATCTCTTCTTCTTTTAAAGTTGTTGCCCTGGTCAGAATGAAGCCATTGGTCCTAGCAAAGGACTAGAGTTTACTTTTTTTTTTTTTTAGTTAATTGGGCACTTGCTGCGAATGTCCTCAACTCAGATTCAAAATGGGAATTACGACTCCGTGTAATGACTTTATTCTCGAGTGTGGTTTTTTTAAATGGTGTAAATATGAAGTCCAAATTTTCTTTTCCCGTTTATTAATGTTTCAGGGCTATTCTTAAAATACATCCGCATAAAAGAAAGGATGGTGGTTGAAAACGACACGAGCTACTCTTTCCCACCGAGACGAAGTCTATAGCACTAACCCTGAAAAGCTAAAGAAAGCGCATATACAAGGCCCAAAGACAAACGCAATACACGAACAGAGCTGTAAAAACGCACTAAGACAGCAAGGTATGTGAACTGAGCGACAAGCAACTGCTTTTGAAGTAAATGGTAATGACGATAAATAAATCATCAACGCATAAAGCGTAAGGAGCCAATAATTAGGAAGCCTATTACGGTGCTTAGAAGTGCTCTTTTCATTATTTTCTTTTGAAAGCTATGGTTTCATTACCCTTGTAAATATTTTTTCAGTAAGCGGAAACAAAAATTGAAGTCGTTCGACTTCCTAATACTTTGAACGTCTCGTGTCATAGCGTGTCTCGCGTTTTCCTTTCGTGCCTATTGTCTAGTCTCCTTCGATCAAATTAGCGTCAGTAATGCGCGTTCAAAGCCTCGCGAATCACATGCCTCCCGAAATAAGCGCAGAGCGCGTGCAGAGTGACTACTCTCGGCTTCAGAAGGAGCAGCCGGTCGGAATTCTCAGAGCGCGAGGAGCGCTGTGCGACTGAGCGACTCTGTTGTCTTAGCAACCCTTTACACTTCTCTTTCGCAGCCTCTACGCATACCCTTAATCTTCTCCATCTTAGCCTCGCTTTCTTCCTGCCAGCCTGCTTTTCTTGTCCTTCGAAGGTCTTCCAGAATTTCTTTATTTTTTTCTGCTCTTTGCCCTCACTTCCCACTGTGCATACAGTCTTCCCTGATCCTTGCTTATCGCATTAGCCGCCTTCTGGGCTGCTGCCGTCGTGCCCGAAGAACAGCCTCTGTGTGTAAGCGATATAAACTTAAAGCTTAAGTTACGGCAGCGGCGTAGCTCGTGCAAGCAGCGCCAACTGCCTCTTTGTTTTCATTAATGCCTTTTGCGGGCTCCTGGCTGAGAGATTATTCAATTTAAACTCCATCGCAGTACATCCAGCCCCTTTTCCCTACACTGCGCTGACTGCGTATATCTACTATGCCTGGAACATTAGTTTAACCAGCACCGCGTTTTACGTTTGAGTAGACTTCTGAAATACTGAAAATATGGAGATGAGGCACTTCGCGTGTCTCTTAGGTCTTCTAACGTAGGCGCTATGGTTATCGCAGCTCTAGTTTTCCGCAAGAAACTCCAAGGCGCATTTCGAAGCACATCGTTGGGAAGAGTGGCGGCGCTTTATAATTTTAATTGCTTTTGCTTTGCAACATTACGTCTAAAAGAAACCAGAACGCTAGAGCAAAAAATGATTAAGAATCACAAAGTTATTAAGAAAACAAGCGCGACTGAAGTATTCGCAATAACAAGAAAATAAAAGTAACAGCTACAACTTTGTAAAGGGCGGAAATCGGAGACTGTAACGTACTCGTGATGGGCCAGTCAATGACGCTGATGTAATTCCAGAGAAAAATGCTTAAGAAAGGTTTGGCGTTTTTTCTGTTTGTCTAAATGCACGTTTTTGTTTTCATAAATATTTGGTTTAAATTTGTATACGGGAAAGGAAAGGCACCCAGTATCTGCCACACTTTTTTTTTTCAGCGGACACCTGTACCGCAGTGTAAAGAAAAGGAGGAAGGTGAGAGTGAAAGTGAAAAGAGTGAAAGTGGAGCTATAGAGTACTACGGAGTAATTTCGATCACTTGGATACTGTTAAAGTGCACGGACGTCACACAGCACACGATGGAGTATTTTTTGGCTCTCTCACCTTTATTTTTATTCTTCAATAAGTTTGTGCGTGCTGCAGCCATGACATGGACGCGTTTTCTTCCTTTCAAGTTTGTTTGTTGATGTTTTCTATTGTGACACCTGGACTAAAACCTTTTCACTGTTTAGGAGGCGTTGGTTTGACGCAGTAAAGTTCCTGACTCACCGTGGAAGCCCAGTGGGTAAAAACGCCGATTATAGTCTGCGGTTCCGGGCTTGAAACAGGAACGCGCGGCCGGATTTTGATGGAAGAAAAACGCTAATGCGTCCGTGTGCTCTGCGATGTTAGTGCACATTAAAGATATCCAGGTGGTCGCAATTATTCAGTAACATTCAACTATACGGCACCTATTTATCTTTTATCTTTCAGTCCCACTTCCCTTCCCTTACAGCGCTGTTCAGTTACTTACGGAGAAGTGTGACAAGTACTGCGCATGTCCTATCCTATAAAACAATCTACGTAAAAAGCGTTTGCTTTTGACACTGGCCCATACAGACCACCGAACATGTTGGCCATGGAGCTTTTTAGCGAACCTCTTTTTCCGCAGTTAAAAGGAACTCGTATTCATTGCCGCCTGTATCTTTAAAGTTTAATAAATGCTCTGCTTATCTCACTTTTCCTTGAGCAGAGACGCTACGTACATAAAGTGGCTTGACATAGCAATAATAGCAGCTTTACCACAGCTGTAAAAATGCGCAAGAAATGTAAAAATAAAAATTCACTCTTAGAGAAAGGGTTAAGCTATGCCGAAGCATATTTTCCTCCTGCGTGCTCCATGGACACCGTTTGCCGAGTCAGCCAGCAACCGTAGTTTGTGGTGTGACTGCTGGAGCTGTGGATAATCTGTTGTCTTCAGGTCATCAGATGCTAAAGCGATTGCTTTGCCAGGCCAGCATTTTATTGTTTCATTTGGCTATGCTGGTATGATCTCAATGAAGAGAGAAATATTGAATGGTCACAGAACGAGAAATCGCATTATTTTCATGTACCACTCTATTACCCATGCAGAAGTAGGACGGAAGATTCTCTATAGATCTTTCTGTTCATATCATTTGGACGTAGTTCTGGCTTATTTGTTTTTTAAGTAATACCTTTTAAGGGCTACAAGCAACAAAGCGCCTAAATTTCATCCCGGTGTAACAATTTTTAATTTGGCAAGCGGCCTTCGAGAGAGAGAGATTAAACATTGAGTACGGGCCTAAGAAGAATGAGAAGAAAGAAAAAATCCCTTTTTATATAGAAATCGGACTGCACAAAATTAGGGGAAGGCTTACTTTGTCTGCAACAAGGAATGAAAACTGTGTTGTGTAGTAATAGAAACTGAGATCAAAAGAGCACCACTGTTGCGGCGTTTTTGGAGGGATATATATATATATATATATATATATATATATATATATATCCCTATATATATATCCCAATATATATATATATATATATATATATATATATATATATATATATATATCCCTATATATATATCCCAATATATATATATATATATATATATATATATATATATATATATATGAGGGATGAACCAGGTTAATTGGAGACCTGAAATCCGGGTCAAAAACGAAGCAAACCACACTCAGCGATGACGATGGCTATCTCCCAGAGAGAAGGATGAAGATGAAGCAGCATGTGCACCCGTGTGAAAGATGACGTCCCATACAGGCCATACAGAGTTCGCACTATTTTCCCCCCGCGGTAGTTCAAGCGGCCCGCCCGCCTGGCCGCAATTAGTCCGCAGTATTGCGCCGAATAAAAGGCTTCATGCGTCAAAGGTGTAGAACTTCAGTTCCAGGATAACGGCTGTCCGGAGGATGGTAAACAGGGGAGACGCGATAGTTGACAGGGGAGGTTTTTCCAAGAACTGAGTATGGACAGATGAAACGGCGCTGGAGCTTGTCACTAAGGCCAGGAGTACGTAATGGTGTCCAATGAAACACTTCGTCACCAGGACGGAACAAAACTTGGCGGTGAGTCGTATCGTAGCGACACTTGGGGTCTTCCTGGTTGGCTTGAGTCTTGAGGCGAGCAAGCTGGCGGCATCTGGCCACTCCTGAAATGAACTGGTCAGTAAGAGACGATGAGGAGCTGACAGGTGTAAAAAGAAAAGACGCATCAAGAAGGGTAGCGGGAGAACGACCGTAAACAAGGAAAAACGGGGTGTAACCTGTGGTCCGCTGTAGGCGAACGTAACAAAAGGAAGAATAGCGTCCCAATTTCGATGGCACTGGTAGACGTACTCTGGTAGACATCTTTGCCAAAAGTAACCAGTCTGCTGCGAAGGTTGGCGGAGCAAGTGCGCGGCCGTGTGGCGGCGTTGCGCTCCCTGTGGCTTATCGGTGCTCGTCAGCTCCGAGGGTACAACAGCCGACGTAACTTCGCACCCTCACTCTAGCTCGTTGGATGATAAAACCTAGGCGCGTATGATGTGCGAGCTGCGGTTTCACGTGTGCGAAGCTTGGTTATGCCCAGCGAGGGTGCTCAGTACAGCGACGGGACCATTCGCTCTTCTCGGCAACTACCTTGAAGCAGATGTTGCGTTTCTCGCTATATAATTACACGTGCTTGTGTTCTGCAATCCGCTACTGAAACACACCAGCAGAATTGCGCTTTCCTGCGTGTTTGATGCGCCTGTACGTAAAGAATGATAACGCACCTTGAAATTTCAACATGCTTTCTCCGATGTGCCTTGCTTACTGCCATTTTACGGACCGCAACACCGGTACCTAGTTGTGGGAAAGCTTGTGAACCCTTTCAAGCCACCTTATCTCTTGTTTAGGCTTGTAAAATTGTGCTAGTCCCTTGGGGCGGCTGTGTATAAATAAGAGCAATGATTGATTCTAACAAATTCTTGCATTTGCTTGTAGGTAAGTTTTGGTTTAGGTAACAAACTATAATGAAAGCTTCCTCACGCTTAGCCATTATATGCACATGACTGCTTTCTCGTTCGCGGAACCCTTATTTCAGAACAGCATTGTCTGGCAAATCTAGCACATATTCGTCCTAGAAACGAGCAAGAGCTCACCGTGTCTACTATCCCCTGCTTTTTTGTTTCCCGCAGTTGCCGAGAAAAGATAATAGCCCCGTCGCTATACTGAGCGCCCTCGCTGGGCACAAGCAGGCTTCGCACGCGTGAAACAGCAGCCCACACATCATACGCGCCTAGTTTTTATCATCCAACGGGCGAGAGTGAGGGTGCGAAGTTACGTCAGCTGTTGTACCCTCGAAGCTGACGAGCACCGATAAGCCACAGCGAGCGCAACGCCGCCACATGGCCGGCAGCCTTCGGAGCAGCCTGGTTACTTTTGGCAAAGACGGTACGTCGTGTGCGTCTACTGTATAGACGTACAGTTCGGTTTCACTTGATTCAGCGTACTGCTTTTGTAGGCAACCACCTTTTCAGTAGAGCAGAATCGTGTCTCCTAAAGGAAGCGCGCCAATATCATATCCGATGGTGTCAGTATGCAAAATGGTACCAGTGTTTTCATCGCAATGGCACGTTAATAATTTCAATGTCAGAACACGCTTCAGAGCAGTAAAATCAGTCTAAGATATTGGAATGGCGCACAGCGGCTGCCTGCTAAGGCAGTACCGTTGCTTTGAATTTTATAGTATTCGTAATTGATGTAAAAAATATCGTTTCGCATGGTGCATGCTACCATTACAAAGACGTTTTCCGGAATCTTAACGGGCTTGTTGACCTCCTTTTATGCCCAATCATAAATTTTCAGGAAGCCGACCTGGCTATCGGAGATCTGACAATCACGGTAGCTAGGTCCCGGGCAGTGGACTTCACGCAGCCTTTCCTGCACACTGGTATTGGCATCCTGTACCGCCGGCCTCTACAGGAATCGCGCCTGTTCTACTTCCTGCTACCACTCTCGCTCGACGTGTGGCTGTGCCTTCTGGCAGCCTACGTGGGGGCTGCCCTCGTTCTCCACTTGGCAGCACGCATGTCCCCAGCCGAATGGTGCTATCCTCGACACGGTCCTAAGTGCGACTGCGATCGATCGTCAGGGTCCGAGAGGCCGCACAATACACTCGGACTGGGCGAGAGCCTCTGGTACGCGACCAGCTCCGTGCTGTTCCAGAGCTGCGAGACAAGCCCCAGGTACGCTTGTATTTCATCGTGTCACATTCGTTGCGTTGCAAAAATAATAGAAAACTGAACAGAGAACCTGTGAATATGCGTTGAACAGTGCGTCGCATCAACTCAGCATAGCTTACACATTCATCATTCTGATCGCTCTGTTACTATTGTAATGGGTACATTAATTGGAGTGCATGGAAAGCTGCTGACAACACATTCGTTGTATTCGAAAAGACGGTTCCTGTTTGCAAAGCGACCATTATTTGGCAAAGCTTGCTGAAAACTCAAACCCACCACGATACCAAACTAGAATTTTTTCATGAACCCTACAATTTTTAGAATTTGGAACATTTTATGGGACTCAGTTCTTCGAAACGGAAGAGTTCAAAATTATCTCAATACAATACAGTACATATCACGACACGGTCTCTCAAAACAAGTAATCCTTCTTGGTTTCATTCAACTCGGTCATTTTGATTTTCTCGAGTGTTAAAAATAATCAATTAGAGCGCAGGATGCATTTGATTGGTCATACTTTAACAGTGAGGAAGCTGTGTGCGCAATATCAATGACAATTTCAAGCGTAAATCTCGGAGCTCTCTAGCTTTATTCAAATTATACGTTTAAAATATGTCCTTGACGGCTGCTCATCTTACCGCTGTTACCTCTACTGATGATGAACACATGGCACAAATTGCTGATGCCCAGATAAGCTCTGCATGAGGTGTATTCAACCAGGTCTTCCTTATACCATCGCTGCAGTTGCCTGAAGTAGAAAAGTGGTCAAGATTATGTACTCGGAGCACTTACGTTACAATGTATCTGCTGCCGAACAAGATTTTGTAATTTGCAGGAACTACTTTTATGCATTCGCATTTATTATCTATGGAAGTAAGCCTTCTTTAGTGAAATATTCCAAATTTGCTTGACATGAGCTTCAATTTAATTCAAAATTTGTGCTCATATTTAGGAAATTGATGTTCACTTCAATATCACAACTCTACATTGACCCCACTTTTTTTAGGATTTCAGAATCATTGTAACTCGTAGTTATTCTCCAGAACCATTGAGAGACGAATTGCCCTGAGATGAAAATTATATCTGGAACACACGCCACTTAGATCCAATAAACGTTTAAATAGCGGTTTTGTCCTGACAGTACAATTAAAAGTATTTGTTATTTTACCTGGGTCTCCCACTCACTGCATCTCCTGTAGCGTAACCATAGATATGCAACTCTTAAACCACTTCTCATACTTAAAGAGTGAATGAAACCTACAGGGCTGCTTCTACCAGGATTGTGGCCATCAGCTGGTGGGTGTTCTCGCTCATCATAGTCTCTTTCTACACGGCCAACATGGCTGCATTCCTCGTCAATGAAAAGCTCCAGTTTCCCATAGAAAACGTGCACGACCTTGCGGCGCAATCTAGGATACGCTACGGATGCGTCGCGTCGGGCTCCACGGAATCGTTTTTCAAGGTACATAGTATTGATCGTTGACTCCTTACTTCTTTTAGCATTTTATCACGTATTGCGACGGCAGCTTTGCCACTACTTTTTACATAATGGGTGACCCGTTCTGTCTGCTGGCAACATTTAATGCCTTGATATAGCCGATGTTTTTTTAAGGGGGGGAGTAATGCCGCGAAACCTTTAAAACTGTATTTGTTGTTTTTTAACAGCCGCCGGCCTGCGGGCTCATCATTTTGATTCTGGCACGCGTATCAATTCTGAATCCCGTGTTTGTTCATGCTCGTTGCCGCGATACGACGCGTTATCATTATTTTTTTTGTCGCGAACGATGCGGCGAGATCTGTCTCGAAGATTCCGATCACTTGCGTGTATTTCTACAATGTTCCAGGTTGTGCTTGTAGCAGTTTTCGACCTTATCTAGATTGTTCTGAGCAGCCTTTAAATTGAGCGTTGACGAGTGCGACGGGCATTCTTTGTTCGACGATTGATGAATACGTTTTTGCTATCGCCGCCGCCGAGCTGCTTAGTTCTTTTGCGGGCGCAAGTCAGCCCAATAAAGAGTTTCTTTAGTGCAATCACCGACTCTTCATTTGTGTCATCGACCCTGGTCACCACCACGTGACAATAATAAAATCTGCACTCCGAAAAGAAAGTTTCGCCATCGTCTTACAAACACTCAGATTGTCAAAAGAGATCATGTATCCTCCTAACGTCACACCGATTACCACCCAATCAGCGCGATACCTGAAAGTTGGCATTGTGATATTATCAAAATCTGGACCAGTCAAAATATTTCGTAGCCAAGTTGAGTGCTGCCCTAGCTGGTAACATGGCGGAGCGCTATTTGGTCGGTGGGACGTGCGTGGTCGCAAGACGATGTCACATAGTCGAGTCGATAGGGGCTATTGCAAGAAGCTGTGAAGTGTATGATGACATGCAAATGGGCACAAACTGAGCCAAAGAGCATTAAAAGTGCACCAAGGAAAACTTTAACAGAAAAGAAAACTGTTAATGAAGAGTAACGAAAACACTGGCATTGACGTCGCAAACTGAGTGTGCTGTCTTTAGACCACAGTTCGACGGTTAAGAGGCCTTATGTGATTCTTGTATACAGTTCAGTCGGCAATAACTACATACTACGATTCAAATAAACTGAGCTCCGTTAGGATCACTAATTCGCACTACTGAGGAGCCCTTGTATGTTGTATCGTTACTAAAACACTTAAGTAGAAATTTATCCAGACCAGCTAGTTAGTACTATACTATTGGCAGCTAACTGAGACTATTGTTATCTAAAATCCATAATGTCCATGCGGCATCACTATGTCATCAAATATTAGGCTGATTTAGGCATCCGTTTTTATTTTATTTTTTTGCTGTTCAAGCTCAGTGTAAGACACTTCGTTTTTTAGAGGTGAGTGCGCCGTAGACAAAGAAACCCGACTATAGAACCTACTGCGAGTTCTTGTACAAAAATATCTGTGTCAATAAAGCTCATGGTGGCAGACTAGCTACGCGAAGCGGTAAAAATGCATTTCATATTTAGAAACATATTGGGGATAAGAAAGGTTTATCAACAATCATGGGAATGTTCGACTGTAAAATGTAGTGGCAAAAAAAGACTTTGATGAGTGCTTGTTGGATGAGTTGGTTGAACATTATGTTAAAACAGCCCTAGAACACGGACAGATAGATATAATGTTCAACCAACTCGCCCAACAAGCCACTCTGCTTAAATTTATTTCTTGTACATAGGGCTCGTTTGCATGTGCTTTATCAGCGCAATGTGTGTTTGTCTTTTTCATTTTGTTCATGTTTTGGCGCTGTTTTAAAAAATGGATTTGGATGCGTTGAGCTCAGTGAAGTTCTCGTAATTTTAGTACCCTTCATAGTCTTACTGCACTAAAGAGGTTTCAAACTTGTATTAACTTTTGTTCAACGTTATGGACGACGATGAATGCTGGTGACAGGAGTCGAAACTGGAGCCTTACGAGCGCATGTGGACGGTGATGTCGAGCAACCGCGAGGAGTCATTGGCATCTTCGAACGCTGAGGGCGTGGAGCGCGTCCGCCGCGGCGACTACGCATTCCTCATGGAGGCGGCCACCATCGAGTACCTGACCGACAGGGACTGCCAACTAGCGCAGATTGGTGGCCTGTTGGACTCCAAGGGGTACGGATTCGCATTGCCCAGAGGTGAGCAAACATGTCAGCGAATCCGCCTGCCTTCCTCGGGCTATGATGTAAAGCCTCTGCTGCTTATATATCAGAGCTCCTTGCTTGAAAGCGATGTAGGACAATTCTACTCACTTTCTCGACTCTGTTTAGAACAATTTTGTAATAATTTGTGTTGTTGTGGGTGTAGGAAGAAGGAAAAGAATATGCACGGGCCTTTTACTGGCTCTGTAGCTGAGCCACCTCCGCTGCCTCGTACATACAGAAGAGAAAATAGAGAAGAAGGAAACGGAAGAGGGAGAGAAAGACGCGCGCCGCAACAACAACCGTCGTCCACCACCGGAACGGTGGCGAGTGCAATGACGGCCTATATCAGATAAAAATTCGGTAGCAGGCTAGCCCCCACCGCAAGCGAGAACAAAAAATTGACGCATACTACTGGGCCTTAGCGTAACTTTCAAAATTAAGGTAGTCTTCATTAAAACTGATTGGGCCACATCATTTACGTCGAAGCCGCAAATTGGAGCCCTTACAGCACATTAAACACGAAACGCTTGAAAGGCTGAGAGGTGGTGTTTTATTCCAGCAAGAAGCCATACTGTAAACTTCAAGGGCCTTGACCTTCGACGAAAATCATTTGGGTTAAAGGCTTTTTGCGAAGCCTATACTTACTTTACCTGTTATACAAAATACTAAGTAATTTTACTGCTTTCTTGCAGTACTGATAGGAGTCAGATAAAGCGGTAAGATGAAATAGTAATTCGTTATTTGCATCAGGTTGTGCACCTATCGGAAAAAGCTTCCCGTAGGTCGTGGGTTGAAGAGTAGCATAGATTTATGAAAAGTGCTACGTTGTACCGTTACATACATGTCGTCGCATAAGTACTGAGTTACTTTGTTTTCTAGGTCTTCTGTAAAATGACGATCATGACGGAAGGAAAGTCGACAATAAGTGTTCAGGCTGCACGGGATATTAAACGTGCGGAAACCTTTCCCTCATTTTATAACGGGCCTAAGCAGCCCAGCTTTAAACGTCGGAGAGAGCAGACGCAATAGCACTGGATTATCGCGCTCCTGCTCTAAAGCCACTGGAATAAAATGGGGATCTCTGGAATGCTATGAACGACTTCGGCGCATGACGCGACGTAGGTTTTTACAGGGCTGCTTTTAAATTTTTATGTGCCGGAGATGCAGTGGACTGAAATCGCAATATTGGCAACAAGCTTAGAAAAGGAAAGCACTATATGTTTATTGTTCCTTCTTTTATGCGGCGTTCAGTTATTATGGCAATGCAGCGGCGCTTCTGATGGTGCCTTTCTGTTTCAACATGTAAAGGAATAAATTGACCAAGCGACCGTTCAGGTTAGCTTGCGGATAGTGACATTGCTGGTGTGAGCGGTTATCGCATGCGCACCGTCCCTACACTTTGTAACCTGTGGTTCGTTTCTCTTCGGTCTACTTCAGCTTCCCCGTACACTGCTCACCTTTCGGAAGCGATTCTTCGGCTCCAGGAGACAGGTGTCCTTGCGCGCCTCAAGAAGCACTGGTGGACGGGGCACTGTTCGCAACAACACGAACAAGAGAAGGCCTCTGCTGCACTCTCAGACGCCAAAGACTCTTCCGAAGAGGCCAACGCACTTGGCGTTTCAAATGTGGGTGGAATATTCCTCGTTTTACTCGGAGGACTTGGGGTCTCCAGCGTGTGCGTCATCCTTGAGTTTGTCTGGAAGACACGCCCTTCGTCCAAAGCAAAGAAAAAAGCAATTGAGAGGAGCTGCGAGGTTATGGAGGTAAGTGATGAGCCACTTAGTGTGCCTGCATGGAGTGGCAATAAATATCTTTACGTGTTCGGTAATTATTTCAACACTTCTCTTTGTTGGGATCAAATATATGATAGTCGATAATCCTGTAATGGTCTCATATAAGTAGAAAGCAATTTTATTTAGCAGGTGAGATAATAACGTGCTCGATCGTAATTACTCCTTGCGCCCCTACGCAATGTCACTTCAACAATCTGTAGGGTAGCATTACGGCTGTTCGAAGATCAACGGCAAGTTAAGGGATGGCATCGACGTTTAACCGTAGATTTTTGCCACGACATGTGCACTTTAAGATGTGTTCACAGAACAAAGTGAGATAAAATAAGCACGACGTTTCTGAATCAGAATATCGGAACCTTTACTAATTTATTGCTGTCACAGATGCGTACAGTACATTATACTTATTGCATCTGGCGATAATTCTTTACTGTAATTGTTTTTTATGGACAAGCTTCATGTAAAATTTTAAAAGCGGAACGCCAGACGCCAGCTGTAAAGAGGCCGGGAGAGAGGGCCAATTTAAAGTGTATGACATGAGGAGAGTAATAATTTATTTATAGGGAGATAGTGGAGGGTGCCCGTTTCTACGACTATTAGATTGCTAGTAGCTGGTTCGTACCTTCTATCAGTACGGCTATACACCACGTAGCAGAGATGCCTGAGCCATATTATTGCGCTGCTAGATAACCTGGCCATTCAGGAGTGACTTTAGTGACGGGAGAAAAAAAAAAATAACTGTTATCTCTCAGGTCTGATATCATCAATAGCTTCGATCTTTTAGTCTGGTGGTTTACATGTATAACATAGATTCCTAGAACTGCTGTACTGTTCATTATATTCAGTTGCTTTGCCGGTAGAATAAAAACTTGCTCTTTGTTGGGTGCAGCGTACATGTTGTTTTCGCATAATTATCATCATGAAAGAATAATTTAGGCCCCGCCGCGGTGGTGCAGTGATTAAGATGCTGACAACGGAGCCGGAGTACCCGGACTCGATCCCGACCACCGGCGGCTGCGTTTATATGCAGGCGAAATGAAAAGGCGCCTGTGTGCTGTACGATATGTCACTGCACATTCAAGATCCCCAAAGGGTCTTTCTCTCTCTCTCTTTCCGTGTCCACTGCCACCTTCCTCCCTTTCCTGACAGCGCGGGTCAGATGTCTACAGAAAAGTGTGTAAGATACTGCGTCTTTCCTTTCGTGTAAACCAATCATTATGATTAACTGTTAGAGAATTTAGTGGGAGCCACAGATAGACATTTCCTTCTTTCTGATTATAAAAGAGCATTATTTTTTCCTTCCACTCCTTTTAACACATTGCCCGCAGTTGTCCAAAAAGGAGTCCAAGACTTCTCTGGAGGTGCTGACCGCTGCTCAACAGGAACGCTCAATATCGGTGCTGCCGGCCACAACACTCCAGGTAGACGTCGTCGAGAGCCGCGAGACGCCGGCTCAGCCGAGGAGGCCCGACGTCTCCTAGCAGTGCGGCGAGTCACCAGACGAGCTTGCCACGGCCACGCACAACCCCGAGGCATTCTGGTGACTCTGCATTGTGTGCAACATGACAGACGCTACGAACAGCAACTGCCAGCGCCGAACTATCGCCAATGAACTTTATCACTGTTTTGAGATGGAACACTGCACAGTGATTGTGATGTGGCATTCAGTGGGCGCTTCTAATTACTGCTCACTGTGGTATGTCTGGATGACTGTTTTTGGACACGAGAATTAAGAAGCATTTTATACCTAATGTTCACGATTCTAGACGGTTGACTTATTAATGATTGAAGCAAGCAGGAAAAGTGGAGAGGAAGGCTCAGACACGCGCGTCGTTACGGTGCATTTTATTACAACGATGCAACGTATTCATCATCTGTGACTTTCGCGATTGGGAAAGAAAGAAGCGATATGTGGGGCTACTTCACACTCGAGCGTAGTATGAAGGTTTCTAAGCTGATGTGAGAGGTAAGAAGTGGAGTATAGGCTGGGAATTTTGCGAAGCCAAGAATTATCAATCTGTTATGGGGACGTTCTTGCCATAAGAGCTTCTAACGATCTCATTGCCTGCGACATATTTGTTATACTCTTCGCAGACGGCATGTATCCTGTCTTGCGCCCTATACGCTGGCCTTGCCTGCTTTTTTGTGAAACAAGGGAAACAATATCCGTCTTAACGTGTAAATGGGTGAAAAAACACTCATCCTTTCACACCGGTTTTCTAGTGCCAAAAAAAAAAACATTTTCCCTACAAACTTTCCAGCTTCCTCGCACCCTGGATGCTTACTGTGATGTGTTACTTCCTCTGTGGTTGTGTGGAGAAGAACAAAGAAGGGAGCGGTTTACAGCACTGCTCACAAGGTTGGAGTTTCGTGGTGCCAATATTTCTGGTTTCTTGGACTGCCTGGTAAGAATCGTAATTCACCAGACTTGTATGTCTGAGAGTTTGTTGTATTTTAAACAGAATATTTTATGCCAGCTCTTTCGGCGTCTACAGCTCGACGCGTGACTGGAGGAAGGAGGGCTGTGGGTGGGAGTATGCTATTATATTTCAATACCCCTGACGACCTGGCTTACAACTATGTTATCCATCCTTTATCAATTCCATACAATGAGGGCCTGCCATTCTTTGAAGATGTCCTTGACGTCAGTGCTGGCAGTACAGTTCTCACCCAAACATTCTGCTGGCAAGGTTTCTATGAATTATTTCTCGTCTTAGAAGACTACATTGAGTGGTGCTCGCAGTATGTCTCGAATTATATGTTTGTTATCTGCGTGTATGTGCAAAACGCATCGGGCCAACACTCAAGAAATTACAAAAATAAATTAGAGCAGTAGAACCCCGTCACCTCAGCTTAGCATTCCGAGTGAGACTGTCATCAGTATACTCGCGATAGAAACAGTCATTTGCCAGCTCGGACACTAGGCTTTCGCTGTGAGGAGCGGAAGTTTTAAATCACAGTCATTACAACTGCCAAAGGTACTGACAGTCCCACCACTTGCACTCTTGCTTCTCAAACTGCTAGAGCCAGCTTGTCAAGAGATGTCAAGATTAAGCATGGCTTCAGAAGCCCTCATCTAGCCTGCTTACGTTATACATTATTTTGACCACGCTGTGCCCTTTTTTTCCGATAAAATGCAGAAAGTAACGTTTTGCTATTTTTCTGCGTCCATAAAAATTAAACAAGCATTAAGCAAGAAAGTACGCCTGATTGTACCTATGCACAAATAAAACTGTGGGGAATAAACTTAAGTAAAAGGACCTAAAGGGACCGTGAAACCGCTGTACAGGCCACTGAAAAACTTGTTCATTGTATAAAATGTTTAGAATACTTCCTTATATAGAGTAACTCCTTGGGACGAAGGCAGCGAGTTGTGATTAATTTTTCAAACACCTTCGTTTTTATTAGCTGTCACAAATGGTGGCGCGGGGCGGTAAATTTTCGAACTATTCCTCTAAACTGCTTACGTTACAGGCACGGTGATTTCATGGCGAGTAACTGGCCACTAGAAGGTGACATTCGTTGTAGCCACGACGGCCACGACGTCCCGAACACACATCTGGCAGCCATGGAATTGTCTGCTCGTGTGCTGCGTGAATCCTTGAGCGTGGATTACCATTGTTGAACAAGAAAGTGGCGACATCCGTAGACAGAACATGCGTGTCACCGCCTGAGGGCGAAAAGCGCACTAACTCCTCCGCTTTAGCGTCGTACGTGTCTACGTAAAGAGCAGCACATAACTTATGCATCTCGCCGTGGTAGTTCAGTGCAGGGCGCTCGACTGCTGTGCCCTATAGTGTCCTAGGACGCAAGTTCAAATTTCCGCCTCTGCAACCGATTTTCGATGTAGGCGCAAAGCAAGCTGCCTTTGTTCTTTGCGATGTAAGTGCACTTGAAAATACCCAAGTGGCCAAAATTTCCGGATTCCTCCACCACGGCGTCTCTCATAGCCTGGGTCGCTATGGGATGTTAAACCCCATAAACTAACCAAACAAGACATAATTTATGCGGCGTCATACTGCCATCCATTGCCGCTTACAAAACCTTCAAGTACCGAGCGACGGCGCAACAATAACGCACTGGCCACGCATCTTTATTGTAGTATCAATCATTCATCGCAGCGTTTACAAGTTGCAGAGCCGCACTGGCAGCAGCAGATACGCGGCTTTGAATAGAACCTAGTTTGTATTCTAGCTATCACTTCTACCAGCGGCTCCTTCATGGGGCAACGACCGCGATGAAGGAGTCATATTTGATGTTATTTTATCCCAGGGGGTATTGTAGAAGGGAACAGCAAATTCTAGCAAGCGTTTGTAACGCTGGTAATTGTGGTCCACCATAGAGATGGTGTTGGCGCGGACGGTTTGCGAGAGGTTCGACTGGTCGACTGGGGAAGAAGTGCTGCTGATGAATGGCGCCTGCGCTCCCTCTTGCTTCGCATTCGGATGGCTTTCTAAACGCTGAAATAATTTCAAATTCAGCTTGCTCTGCTCAGCACGGCTGCTTTCTCGATGATAGCCTCAGCTCGTTTATTGCAACCCAGACGCAATTGGTTGCTGTAAGTGAGCGCAGGAGCAGCCGGTGTGACAATGGTGAACTACATTCCGCAATAACCCCAGTTATATTCGGTGGCCATTGTAAAGAATAACCGCAGATGGGCTGCCCTTGTTACTACGGGTTTGTAGTGCTCAATATCTACAGTGGCGGTAACTTACAGCAGTCGCTCCAGAAGTTAAAAAGGCAATGGCAAATGAATTTGTTGAAAGGAGGACATCCATGCTCTTGAAAATTGGTGCGACAGGTGGAAGCCTGCGAACCAAACATCAATCGATGACTATTCATGGGGTGCAGTCACCGGGCACTTTTATTTATTACTCTATTTGGTCGCTGAGTGTTGAGAAAAGAGAAAAGGGCAAAGTGCCATTTTTAACTTCCGATGTATGCGGTGTCAATGAAGCTACCTCAAAAATTCTTGCGATGGAGTGACTAGTCAGTAATTTCCGCTTTGCTGAACTAAAATAATTTGTTATTTATGGTCCTTCTAAGGCTCAGTCAACGTTAACATGCTTGACTCCGTTTTATTTCATCAGTCCTGACTTCCTGTGATATCTGATTCTAGAAATATGCACAAGGGCCTTTGTGATGAATAACTTAAAGATAAAAAATTTAGGAAATCTAGAATATGCAAAATTCACAATATTCAACATGTGAAAACAATAAAAACTCCACCTGACGCTTAATACAGTGCAAATGTGGTCTTTAATTTTAGCACATAGCATGTGACGGGGTTCTACTAAATGCGTGCCATGATTCCCTCTAAACAATTGAGATGTTAATATGTCTGCTTCATTTTGAACTTGAAGGAACAGTCAGCAGCGCTCTTCAATATTTTTATGAACATTAACTTTGCTGAGAGACAACTGTAGCATAACTAAATCTAGATTGCTTTATTCACTATGAGAAGTCTTCGAACATCCAAATAACGTACGCAAACAATGTTGTGTTTTGTTGTGCTTGTTTCGCTATGAGAATTCTTCAACTTTCAATGCATTTTCCAGGAACTGTGGCGTGAAACGATTATGCCGGTAAGTGCTGGGATCAAAGAAAGCGTGTCCTTATAATCCTTTTTTTTTTCTCTCTTGACGTCTGGATAAAAATAACATTTGAACGATACTTCACCGGTGACACCTCCTTTATTGTAATTTTTTGTGAAATATATTTTGTTAAATGATATTTGTGTCAAATTATCTAATACATCTATGCTTTCTCGGAAGGCATTTTAATCTTCCTTTTTGCGTTTGAAGAGAATGCGCAAATGTGGGAGCTTGCTCATTACTCGGTGTTGCTTCCAGTAACAAAGCCGAGGCTGTTGATATAGCAATCATTTCGGTATCATCTCCAGTAGCTGCCTCAAGATTCTGTATGAGAAAGGACTGGACAATTGGAGGCTTCATTTTCTGCTACCTTTTCAGAGGTATAACAGCTTGTATTCAGCAATGATTTCATCTAGAACGATTTGAATTGAATCCAATCACTGCAGTAAACGTGCACCGACAAATTGATGACAAGCATTCCCTAGCATTAAGATCTGGTGGCAAAACATACGCGATGGCAGCTTTCTGGGGAGGCATAAGTTTGCTGTAAACAATTCAAAAGCACCTTTCAACTCTCGAAAGCGCGCTAAACTATTATGCTTGCACAAAAGTATACCCCACAACATTCAATAATGAACATCTAAAAAGAGCTATTTTCTATAAACACAATTTCATCCTTTAATTGATATTCTTAAAACATTTCACGACTGGCTAATTGGCGGTGAGTTTGCCAATGAGAAAACACCTTTGTAAGTGTCGCATTGAAGGTTTGCCTAAATTCTTTAAGCCGCTGTTGTGTTTTGCATAATGGTGCCTGTTGAGTACCAGAACGAATGGCAACCTAACACTATGAGTGCAATAAACACGAAATCCAACTTGCACGCCGGGGACAGTGACGTGTGGCTGGGATCCGGTCGCTCAGGAACGTGAGCACTCTATGAGGAGGCGAGTCCAGTTTCCGACTCTAGTACAGGAAAGTGGCCTCATGGTGCAGTCTTCTTCATAGGCTGGGTTTTGGAAGTATTTTAATGAAAGACATTCTACAATGTAGGGCGCAGTACAAAACGGGAGGGGCACCACAAATCCCCCTTGATGATTACTGCTGGAGATGGCGCAAAGGCAGCTTTGCAAGCCTAGGTCATGGGCGCCTTCGCTCCGCTTCCAGTGTCGTTTGAAATGCCACCTATATCAGCATGTGCGAAACAGTTAGCAGCGTAAATATTGAAGTGGCGTGTCAGGGAACTCGGTAGCTGGTTTCTTTGTGGAGCCAAGAACAAATATGTAGCTGCACTTGGTGTTCAGATCGAATGCCGACACAACTGTTTTACTAAGTGTCACTAGCTGTTCCTCTCCTGGAAACAACACAAGAGTCACTAGAGCAGGAAAGGAAATAAATGATGATCAATCATATCCTTGGGTAAACCAAGAAAAGACTTGGGAGAAGGTAGGACAAGGTAGCACAGGTGATGCTAAGGCAAGGTGACCGACGGTCGTAAAGTGCAACAGCCAAGCGATAGCAGCTAAGCGTGGAAAATAGCCGCATAAATTATGTCGTCAGAACGGGTTAATATATTTTCGCGAATAAGGGGCCAGCAGGCAGTTTGCATGGGACAAAGGTAAATGGAGAGATATGGGCTAGTGTTTTTGCTGCATCGGCCATCGCTAGGATGAAAGTCATGCAGTTGTCCAACCCTTTGCCTTTTTTAAAGGCATGAAGGCGGCGCAACGAGAGTGACTTAAAGGGAGAAGCGAAACTGGAGGAGGTTGCCTTATAAAGCGAGCACCTTAAGAACCGATTCACATTTTTGCCCCAAAAATCTTGGGCATAGTTTTGGTAGGTGCAGGTGGTAGTTGGCAGGTGAAACGACCTCGCAGTGATTGATTGGCGGGTCAAGCGATGGCTCATACACCACCTGACATGGCTGATTGGGCAGGAGCTGCCAAATTAAGACTTTCATAACTTAGTCTTAGAAAGTCAATTCTATCCCTAAACGTTATAAGTAACTGCGTTACTTCTCTCCTTTCTGTCTGTGAGTTCGCAACTAACGTAGCATGAACAGCAGTATACAGTTGTTCACCCCAACACGGCAGGTTTTTCACCAAGGTTTGGTGTCTGGTATGGAAGAATGGGTGCATTAGCATATTACTGTGGGCATATTGTTCGCATGCATCGCTAAGAACGTTCAGTGAAAAACAGCGACTCAGCGGCCCCCTTTACTAAGACAGACTCATAATCTCCAAATATGGAAGCATTCTGTAAGCACCCCTTTACTGCTGAAGTTATAAAAAAAAAATATCCCTCGAATGAATAAGAAGCGCTTTCCTTTTGTGCCAAATGCAAGTTTAGTGCATGAATGGAAACTTCATACTCTAAAAATTTTATGGTAGATATTTTATGTAGAAGAGCCGATGGTTCATGCTCGGCGGGTCGACCGCAATGCAGGAAGAAGCTATCAGAGCGTGCAGACATTATGCAAAGCAGCCCACGCCTCGACTAACTAGAGAACTAGGTTGTCTCTGATTTCGGTCCAAATTTGAACATACGCACTATTTCACGCTTTCAAAAAGATCAAACAGACGCTTCGTTCTGCGCAGAAAGTGCGCAGTTTTTTCAAGTTATACCTTTGCTCTTTTATAATGTGCTCACTTTCTTAATTTGCGTTTTTTCCGCCTCATAATTTGTAGTTTGTTCCAGCTCACTGACTCCTTTTTCCAATAACCTTAGCATTGTAAATCACGCTATATCTTGATTGCAACTCAGTGGTACGCGATAAAAGTGAACATGGAAATAAGAAAACAACACGCCATATTTATTGAAGTCATTATGCAGCGTTACTTCAGATACTGAGTACAAATTCGAAAAGATTTGCCTGAACGGCGTGGCGTCATGAGGAAATATATTCTTGTGTAACTAAAAAGTTTCAGTTATGAGCACTTCTTATTTCATATTGTTTTAAATGTGTTTTTGCGTAATTATTTCACTATAACTGCTTCTAAATGTGGAGGAAATTCTGCTCCCAATATTTAATTTTAGCCGGGTCGGAAAGTGCATAAGAATGCTAAAGCCCTGAACTGAGAGCCCCATTCTCAGTGGCAGGCTAACCACATTTCTAGTTCACCATATTTTTTTCCTCATAAGTCAACGCATTGTGCGACCAGCACTTTTTTTTTAATTTGTTAATTTTCACGCTTCAGCGGCTTCCTGACCATCAGAGCTCTTGTCGTGACGCGCGAAAATGACTGAACGCGATAGCACAGAAAACATGGCTGAAACAAAGAAGAATATTATCAATCATCAGAAAGTTGCTAGAATTCACTCAGACGAAAGCGGCAGAATATTTCTGACACGCTCTCAGTTCTTTCAAAAGCACGCCTTCAGCAGACTCCATTTACTGGTTTTATAACAAAAGATCAATATTTAATGAAACGTATGCGTCTTTCGTTCCCCAGAAGGAGTCTTAATTGCCCTGGAGGCCTGCTTTGATCCAGATTAACTTCTTTAGACCACTCTCTGTGACAATGAAAAATTCAGGTTGGTTCCATGGTTCCAACAAGCAAGGTTATTGCAGTGTCCGCCCATTGCGCACTGTGCAAGCGTCATCAACGGCGCGTATAGACAGAGCCTTGATGCCCTCTGAAATTTGGCCAAAATAGAGTATTCCCTGAAAGAGATGAAGAATAAACTTGGCTTAGAGTGTACCTTGAGCATTCCTGCACACTTCAGTTGAGTACAATTTGCTCTTTGCTGCTACAATGCATGATATTTTTATTGGAATCAGCTACAAGCTATAGTCCTTTATTTTGGCGTTCCCATGTGATTGCCGACAGTAGTGATGGGGACGAGATTCCAAAGCGCAACCTTCTGACGAGCTTGAAGATAACCCATTGTTGTATAGCTTCTCTGCCGTGACGGCCAAAGCAGCTGACTCGTGCGCTCGCGTCTTTTGCACTGATGGGAATGATGCGCAATGAAAATGCATTACAGGCGACTAGGCGGCATCTGTACGTGAGTTTAGAGACGGCAACAGCTCGCATCTCGGCTCCGTGCACGCGACTTGAATCGCACGCTTCCTGGAGAACACAACGCTGATTGTTGCGTTGTATTCACCTGTATTACATATGCAGAGTAGTCGATTCAGATATTTTTCTCAAATATTGCTTCCTTCTCATCGTCGTGAAGAAGGCATCAAAATGTGCTATCACTAGCACGAATCGCACTGAGCTTTAGAAAAAGGTGAAGGAACGGTTACAGTCAATTTCATTGTAAAGGCGTATGCCCTTCTCGTTCGAGATATGATTCTACATGTCCGCTAGAACTACAGGAGTGTTTCATCTAATCTGTATGAAAAACCAGAACGTGGATATCACTGGCACCATTTTTACTCTGTAATTTTAATTATGGCAGCCACTTCATCGCCTATATATAAGTACATACAGAAAGCCCGCAGCCTAAGTATAAGTAGCTACAGAAAGCCTGCATTTTATTTTCCCTAAGACGCGCAGCCTGCTGGTTCCGCAGTTGAATCGCGATACGAAGATCTCAAGCGCGCATCGTTTCCGAAGTTTCTGCATATGGAAGCAAGTTTTAAGACTTGCCACTCAATCCAGTGCTTTCATACATTTATTGTCTATAATTTCGTTCTTTTTACGTGGGGAAAAAAAATAGAAAATAAATAGGTCACGCACCTTTTGAGCTCCAGTAGTAAATAAATCACGAAAAGACCTAAATGTTTACCGAGCTTAGCGCTGCAAACACCGGCATGTCACGTGCATCTAAGATGTTTATAGGCGGCTTTCCTCACTCCTTGTCTCTTAAAAACTTCTTTTTTGGCTTAACATTTTCTCTGTCTCTCTCTCTCTCTTTTTTTTTTTTATTGTCTTCACAACAGCAGCATCATGGGACGCACGTTGTTGGCGACGGAAGTGCGCCGTTCCTAAGCCTAAACAGCGGGAAAAGGCTCCCGAGAAGGTTCTTCCGCGATGATGTCGATGGGCTCTGCTTCTAGATGCCCGACACCAGCCTCTGCCCCCTGCTCGCTTTTCTGTGAAATAGGCCGGAACAGTGCCGTTATGTGCAGCCTCCCTTCATTTTTGTGTTTTGCTTTCTTAATCTCAATCCTGCGGAGCAGCGAGCTCTCGCGCGGTGCAATTTAGAAGCATCGTTTGGATGACGCCGCTCGTATAATAACGCCCGCAATTTGGGGCCGCGATGAGAAGCGGCGCCTGGAGCGAAGTTTATATTAACACCGGCGAGACATTTCTCAGAAGGCGGTAAATTGGAATGCCAAGTTTGAAAATTTTCTGCAAAGTGCGTCAACATCAGCTGCTGTTGCCTTCAAGACGACGGAAACTTAAGAGTCAAGCGACGACTGGCCTTAGTGCTTTCGAAAGGGACAACAAATGTTCGGAATTTCTTGAGCTCGATTTCTCCACTTTTGTAGCAAGAGCTACATTACGTCAGGTGTTCGAGCCGTCAGCGTGGCTGCGCCGTAATCTTTAAACAGCTAGGGGTCATGTAGTTGGCAGACGGTAATTGGCAGCTGACATGGCTTAGCACTAACTGGACATCGGCGTGTCAGACAGGTTTGGCAGGAGCTGCCAATTCGGACCTCTATCCTTTCACATGGAAGAGTGATATCAGAATCAGTCTGCAAAGACCCTTCCAGTCATGTTAACCCTATGTCCCACGGGTTCATTCATACACCTTGGTTACAGCCTAGCTTACACCTACTCCGGCTAAGGCTACTCCATGGAGCCGGAGGAAGTATAACCATAAAGCGAACCCAATGATTTACATGGCGTAGCCCCGTGAAGCTATTCGACATACTCGGCTTAACCAAAGATAAAGAACAGACATTTTTTCAGTCTTTCATAAACGCTAAGAGATGGAAAGGTTTGTTCAAAAGTGTTCCCAATTTGATATAACTGCTTAACCAGCAGCAGTTATTTGAGCGCAAATATTAAGCGCCCGTTGGCGTTGTGCCACGTCGATTGCTGACCTCGGTGTAACAGAGCGAAAGAGAGTGACGGACCAAAGAGAACTTCTGTGGAGAGACAAAAATAACCTGATCCCTTCGCTGTCCCATCATAGCGGGTCTTCTCAGAAAATGTATTTAACTGACGAGAAGCATAAACCACTCTACAATGCCCGCCGTAATCGGTCTGTTTTCCCTGATTTCCAGGTACTTGAAGCGGGAACAAACGCCTGTTCAGCAGCACACTCCCAACTGCTGCAAGCACAAAAGCACTCAGTACCATCTTTATTGCTAATGATGTAGTCAAGATTGTAACTGTGTAACGGCACATACATACATACATACATACATACATACATACATACATACATACATACATACATACATACATACATACATACATACATACATACATACATACATACATACATACATACATACATACATACATACATACATACATACATACATACATACATACATACATACATACATACATACATACATACATACATACATACATACATACATACATACATACATACATACATAATACATACATACACATTTCAAGATATCTGCCTCAAATATCACAAGAACACTCAAATAGCTGCGCTAAATGTTTCGATTATGGACTATTGCAATTGTCAGAATTGATTTCTTTACTTGACACTATTTATTCAGCAAAAAAGACGCTTCGTTATTTTGGATATGCCTCGTTCAGCACGCCCTAAGTCATTCTTGAGCGAATGGATATTGCGCATTGAATAAGGATTTAGAAAGCCAAGTGCAAGAAGATCGCACTAGAGTAATTTTGGAGGTCAAAGTAAATGAATAAATGAGATATTTTTATGATATTGCCAGGTTTAGCAAGTGCAGTGACAAACGCAACCGATGTCGTAATTTTTTATCCCAGCTTCTAAAATCTTCAATCTTCTTTGGTAGGATCGGGGAGAGCCATTGCATTTATAGAATGTTGCGGCCGTTCGCACTCTTTAATGCATTTGAGAACTATAATTACGATGATGTAATGGTGGTAGAGCCCGTAACAATAGGCGTACACAAACGATGTTTCCTGGACTGAAGTAAAGATATTACATAAAAAGGAAGAAAAACAGACACATAGAAAATAGCGAAAGACAGAAGGAAACAAAAAATGCCAGCGAGTACTGTGTCGCTGTCTCGGCGTCTAGCTAGTTTGCACAACAAGGCACATCACCTGTTGCCGTTTTATAGCGTGAGATACGTCTCTGAAAGCATTTATAAGAGTGCATGCGCGAATAGTCCGCCCGTTTCTGTAAATAAGGCTCCGACGACTTCCTCAGAGCCTCGTAATCACTCGTTATCTAAATATTGAAGTGGGCGCAGTTATTGACTGGGCGCCAGGTGTGAGAATTTAGTTTTTTTTTCGGTTAAAACCTTCTCAGAAGAGAAGGAAACAACGATGTCATCTCCGTGCGATGAGTCAAGTGGACTATGCATCTGTAAACGGTTCATATCTGCTGAAGGGAAGGTAGGCAGATAAGGATGACGTCCATTTCTCCACTAGGTGTCAATCGGAAAACAGATTTGTTTGAGGCCGCACAGATAGCCTGCAGAAGGCTGATTCTTAGATGTGACCGTTGAACGCTAGGCCAATATTGTAGCCGACGAAGAGAATGTGCGATTGTACTGTGATGAAAGATGCCGGGGCGGGCGAACCTTTCGGCGCTCTGAGGATCCCCGCCGTTGCACTGTTTACTGTTGCTGCCCTGCTGACCTGCTGTCGCTGTTATTGTCCTGTCCTTTGACTAGGGCAAGACATATTTCAGACTTTTCCGTTTGATAAACCTCCTATTGAAGCCGCGGGTATCACAAGCACAACTGCTGCGCTTTGCGGTACGCATTGCGGCGTAACAACTGTTTTCGAGAACAATCACCAATCTGGTCGTAAATGCTTTTCCATAAGTTATGAGGAACAGTATTCAGCGGGAGCCAGTCACCGTTTTGGTTAAGCATGATTTTTTGCCAATTCTTCGTGCTCTGTACGATGTTAGGTGGCAGCAACCGGCTGACAAGAATACCCCTCATTCCATCACTGCTCATTTCATCGCTGCCACGAGCGTTTTCTGTTCGTTGTACACTTCGTGATGTGTAGTTTAGTTCATATAGTTTAACGTCCCAAAGGGACTCAGGTGGCGAGAGACGCCGTTTTCGAGGTCTCCAGTAATTTCGATTAACTGGGGTTCTTTAACGTGCACCTACATCGCACAACACACGGCCACCTTGCTTTTCGCCACCATTAGAAGCGGGCAATTGGCCAGCATTCGATTCCGCATCGTTGTGCACAGCAGTTGAGCGCCCTAATCACGGCATCACCACGGGGAGAAACTTGGCGCAATTAAGTCACATTAAGAGATAGGAAGCGTGCAGAGTGGGTCAGAGAAATAACTCAAGTTACCGATATTCTAGTGGAAATTAAGAAGAAGAAATGGGCATGGGCAGGAAATGTAGTGGGAAGAGAGGATAACCGATGGTCGCTTAGGGTAACAAACTGGATTCCAAGCGAAGGAAAGCGTAGCAGGGGGCGGCAGAAGGTTAGGTGGGCGGATGAGGTTAAGAAGTTCGCGGGGGTCAAGTGGATGCAGCTAGCACAGAACCGGATTAAGTGGAGAAATATGGGAGAGGCCTTCGCCCTGCAGTGGGTATAGTCAGGCTGATGATGATGATGATGATGATGAAGTCACACAAGTTATTTTGAGTGGCTGTTTTAGAGAATATGCATTTTTAAAAATGAAGAATAATTTTTTCGATACCGAAGCAGTAGACGTGCGCATAAAATGCGGAATGTGCCCCGCCACGGTGGCACAGTTGTTAAAGCGCTCGGCTGCTGAGTCGGTGTACCAGGGTTAGATCTGGACCGCGGCGGCTGTGTTTGGATGGACCGTAAACGCAAGCGATGAATGTGTTGTTTGATGTCACTGCACGAAAAATAGCACCTAGTGCTAGAAATTGTCCGGAGCCCTCCGCTACCGCATCCAGATAGCCCCAGTCGTCGTTGGCTTTAATCTTCATAGACCAAACTGAGTGCGCGGGCTAGTACTTCTTAGCTAAACAATTTGAACGCGCAACGTGTCCCCCTACTGTTTTAATCGCAACCTTTTCGTTAGTTAGGCTTGCTACGTCTGCTGCAGCAGACTGAAGATAATTAATCACGTTTTACTCATTAAACTTTTCGATTGACAGCATAAGATGTAGGGGGTTTGCAGGTCAGCTGCAGCGAGACAACAATGCTCAGATAAGAACAGTACGCACATATCTGTGTATGGGGATCCCTCAAATTGCCTACGGACAGTGGTGCGACACATAAATCTGAAGAAGGGCGCGTCTACCCGCTCCATCTTTTTATTTTTTTCTCGTCGCACTAGCACCCCAGGAGCAACAAAATCACGCTATAATCATTATACTACAATAATGGAAGTTTCTACAGTATTTATGTATGTAACCACATACATGCGTGACGATAAGTGAGTACGCTTGATGATTCGCTTATCGCATTTCTTTTTAACGTGATACTACATAAAATATTCCCGATAGTCCACAAGAAGCGGTAGACCACAGGGCAGCGAGCACATGGTTGGTTTTCAGCAAGCGACATTCTTTCCGCAGTAGATATGTCCGGGAATACTAGTCGATGCCGTCGGCAAAATAAAAACCGCTACTTAGAACCCGTGATGCCCCGGGTAGTCTGCGCTGTTCAGGACGCCGCGTAGCAAAAACGTAAAGCACGCCCCGAATAAATGCTAGCTCAGGTCGAAGCAAGGACGGAAAGAATACTTTGTTCTTGAAATTTATCAGAAGCTACAGGGCGGCGTGCGCAGTGCAGTTCGACCATTGCAGAAAATAAGGTGTCACGGCTACAGCAGGCTTGCTGTAGCTTGTGTCTTTATTAATCGCAATCTTCGACGCGTTGCAAACGAATGTATACAATTCCTTTACCATCACATTCGTATTTTATCTCAAAGTTTAGGGAAATCTCTAATGTGGAGTAACTTTGTAGCGGAGGGGTGATTACTCATCCGTTCAAGCGCAGCGAGACGGCTATTAAGGAAAGTTGTAAATGTTTGTCAGGAAGTCCGCACGAAAAAGAAAATTAGGGTTAGTCCAGCGTTCGAAACGGGACCAGCACCTCTCTAGGGCAGTCGCTCTGGCTGCCAATTTTCGTTCGTAGCCGTGTGACCACGTTTAAGTGAACGATAGTAATTACTCCTTATTCTTATTTCAAATGATATTGTCTTCAGAATTGCGAAGAGCTTCTATGACAATAGAACTATTCGTGCGCCGTTTTTCGTCATGATTGTTCATTAATAGTACTCGTCTTACAAAAATCGGACACTCTCTTCGTCCCTCGTGCATAGTCGGCTTACAACGCCTCAGTAAACAACAAAATACTATTTGTGAATCCGCGGTGTGGGAGCAGTGAGCAGAAGGTTCATGACTTATGATGGTATGGTTATCTATTCATTAGCTTTAAGACGTGTCGGCCATAGCGCATTGTGTTCTTGCTTTCCTAATAGTCCTTGTAAATGTAGGCGTTTAATCTAGCTCCTTTCCCCAAGCCTTTATTCTTCGCCTTTAATTCTAGCGCATTTCGGATGTACTTAAGAAGCCTCTCTTTTCTCCTGCGCAAGTAGAGCAATTAGTCGGCAACTGAGTAATGTGAATTCTTTACCCCTCTCCGCAATGTTGCATGTTTTTCATTCCTATCAACGTATTACCTTATAACCAAAAGGCCGAAGTTCATTGCACTTCTCGACCTAAAGAAATAAATTAAATCCAAAAGCAAGTGTTGAGCCCTCCCCTCCCTTATTCTAGGCACGGTTAAAAAGGATGGATCGACTTATCGAAAACTCCTTAGGCGCCCTTTTTACAAGTGCGACGAACATCAGGGAGACACTTCAACGCTTCTGGTACCGAGAATATGTGCCGAAAATACAAATATATATGCGTCAATTGAAAAACACTGTATTTGATGCGGGCTACATGAGCCTATGTTTAACACTATAGAAGGCTTGGCAGAAAACATGTGGACTACCAAATCCCCATTGTTCACTCTGTAACGACTGCACATCGAAAACAGAAAATTTTCGCTTTTCTTTTTACAACATTCACCAATAGAAATACTAGACTTTCGTGTTCTATTTCCGACACTCGGTAGTGGCGTACAGATTTATAGGATTTATAGGTTTATAGGTTTATAGGATTGGTTTCTAGGGTATGAAGTCCCAAAGCGACTAAATCTTTAAAGAATGAAATTGACGAGGTAATGGCTCGTCGGAATAAGTAGGGAACAATTATGGGGCCACTATGTATACTGGGAAGATGCCATGTTGATATTATTCCTTTGTTCTACACAAGGGTTATTCTTGAGCGAACAAAACTATGAGCGATACTTTGTTGTGGCGTTTAGTAGTGCGAAGTAGCACAGGTATTTAGTTGGTAGTGAGCACCGGGATTTTGTCTTCACATCCTTGTTTGCACGCCGCTTTTTCTCCCTTCTTCATGCATCAACTAGCCCGCCAAAATGCTCTCTTAGCACAGGTATTCAATTGAGCTAGTTATTCTTAATATCAACTAAATGTTCCCGCAATGTATTTAGTGGTTGTTGTCCAGTATATTGATCACGAGGGAGTCGCATCCTCGCCCTAAACAACTCAGTGAGCACTTTTCAGCGATGTAAAAGAAGCTCCCCCGGCTTGCAACCGAAAAGGTACTGGGTCATTTCCCAGGGAGCATTTTGTTTCCGCAGCAGCATTTGTCTTCGTGAGGAGGCACCTTAGAGCGGTGACTCTATGATGGCAACACCAGTGATGTCATCTCTCTTTTAACCACTCATGGAAATTCGTTGTTCCCCCGGCGTCTTCAAAGAACGTGGGCTCTAAAGCTTCTGGATTAAAACAAGAGAAACATTAGTGACGAGCGCCGCTATCAAATGTGCATAATACAGTTTTTGCGTTATTGAGTAAACAGTAGCAGTTTGGGGACATTAGTGTCCAGATAACGGTAAACCCGACTGCTGAGCGCATGCACAACCAGACGCAGCATTGGCCTAATGAGATAAGGAGAGCAAGAGTGAGGAGTGAAAAGACAGAGAGAGCTGCGCTTCGATAAGTGTGCAGTGTCTCGTTCCGCTGCTGTCAAAATCGAAGTCAGCTTTCAGTACGCTTCCCATCACCATTAGAGGGTCATCAGCGGATGGACGTAACGTATCGAGGGAGAAGTAACAGCGCCTTGCCCTCGCGTTCCCAGCGACGTAGAATCTTACTCCGTGCCATCTTGCCCTATCGACGTTTTTTTTGTTTACTTGATCCTCGTAGTGCGTATGTCTGGGTCGACAGCGGGCATCTATTTGGATGCAAAAAAGAAATTTGCTTTTAGCTTTCCATTTTGTTATTTTTATCTCGCCCATTTACGCCGCGACTTGCCCTCATCCTTCTCGTTGCTGGACGCTGCTGCTGCAGTTGCGCCGGCTTCTGCGGACGCCAGCCACGAAGGCGTGACCCGAAAATACTCCACGCAGGGACGTCGTCTTCATCGACGCATCGGGTCATCAACTCTGCCTTGCAAATTGTGGGGCTGTGCCTGAGTTCCTTCGACGAGGCCACAAATCGCCACCAGAGGGTGCGGGAAGCCATCCGCGGCGTTCGATAAGCGTCCTCACTCGCCTCTAGTGAGATGCGTGCGGTCGAATCGGCGTGCGAACGGCGTCGCGGCGTGTTAGTGGGAAATGGATGGAATGAAATTGCGAAATCACGAACGCGAAGGATTTCGTTCACTCGTCTCGAACGCAATACGTTTCTGGTTTCAGCGAGGTTTTCCTCTTTCCACCCATATTGATGACGCTGCAGACAGCGCTTAACAGCTCAGTTATCAGTTTAACGGCTGCGTTAAAAAGTGTCAGGTTTTGTACGAGCGTTCACGTTAAGGGCGAAACCAAAACTTTATATTTTATGCTTATTTGTTCTCCTGCGATTTCGCATTTTCTGTCTTGCAGACGAAGAACATAAAAGATTGCGTAGTTGTGCCAGGTATTCTTTTTTTGAATATAATCCGTGGTCCGCTGTTAAAAAATATTGTTTATGCTCTACCATTCTTATTCGACTTATATTGCGATAAAAATACTGCGCCAGGTTTCGGCCCGTCACGTCATACCGGGAAGGGCCACGTTTGACCTAGAAATGCCACGAAGAAGAAGAAGAACAAGGGCAAGGAGAACGCTCAGTCACCAGCAGCTAATGATTTCGCTCCACATTCGGTGCAGCAGCATTAAAGCCTTCTCATTTATATGTGGGCTGGTAGCTTACGCTCTCGCGTCATACTCTTAAAGGATGAGCTTAGGTGTCCCCAATAATGTAGCACCTTACACTGATAGGGCGTGATAGGGGAATAATGAAGCAGGCAAAAGAAGCTTCCGCCGTTGCTATAGCAATTTAACTAGGGTTACAAGATTTAAACCACAACTAATTGTTTTCTTATTGTGATGCAATTCTTTATGCTAGGCTCTTTATTAATTTTTAGTATTGTGCACGCTTAAAAGGGTACAAGTATTATGGCAACATAAGATGATTCTCTGCGCAGGACGAAATGGATTATTTCTAGTAAATGCGGCGGCGCCTCCCCGCATAGGTTTTCTGGATATGCGGAGACATTGTACTTCAGAACGCTTTTGATAGTTGCTTGATTCCTTTAAGAATGCCTGTAAATAAATATTTAAACAAACAAATAAATATATAGATATATAAAAAAATGAAAGATGGCTTAGATCTGCTACGCTTGGATATACGTAGCGAAAAGCAGTGAATACCTCTGGATCAGAAGAAGTTAATTTTTCCAGTCTTCTGCGCCGTTTTCTAGCAGCAAAACTCTGCTTGGCTTCCATGTCGAGCGCGTCTAAGTTCACCGGCGTTCTATAATTCGTTTACAGGAAAGGCAAGGTGCAGCCTCTGTCACTCGCGGAAGGCAAGAAGCGCCGCCCGGCGGCTTTGGAGTGCACTCGTTTCCGCTTGGTCCTCATAGCTGACGGCAGATGGGTGACGTCACATCCGTTACCCTAATTGAGTGACATAAATATTTCAGCCTTTGGTACTTTCAAATTGCGCGTCAATCGCTGTATCTGTCACTCGCGGAATCCTGCTATCATCCTCGCGGTAGTCAAGTGGAATTATGAAAAGGGTTTCACGACCTGGGGCGTTGGCAGTAAAGCGGTGAAGCGCTCGGCATGGGATCCAAGGGATGGAAGTTCGATTCCTGGATGGGGGGTAATGTTTCTTTTAATGCGGAGGAGTCGCACACCTGTTAACGCTGGCAGAGCGTGGCGAGGGAGCTGCGCAGCTGGCTTCGGCTGTGTCGTCACTCGGTGACGACATACGTGAAGCTCGGCTCCGACCCTCGTAGTGAAGCTTTTCGCTTCAGAAATAAATTCATGTAATAAAGTATTGCACACAGCACCCATGGGGAATGCTTACCGTAGGGGGATTCAAAATATACTGTCAGAAGAATAAAATATTGGGAACACAACAGCAAGAGAGCACGCCATGTACAAGAATTAGCCACTGTTAGTACAAGGATTGTAGAGGGTACCGTGGCAGGCCACTAATAATAGTAACAGTAATAGAAAAAGGTAGACACGGCAAAAATTACATCACATGATTATATAAAAAGCTGTTTAAAAATTTGGCACACAAACATCATCATTCGGAATATCGTTCCAGCCAAGCAGTCTGTTAGAAAGAAAATCAACACATATAATCAATATTGCAGCATAGAGAACACATAATTTTTGCGTTGACAAATGTCTTCGAGATATGCGGTGCAATTGCTTAATATAAGTGGTTTTATTAATGCCGACACAATCATCATAAATACATTACAACTATTTCAACCTGCATAGTTTTCTTCGCGTGGCAAAAGTCTTAAACCCTGAAATGTCACAATTCAATGAGCTCTTGACTGAAAAATTATAGTGTTTTGGTAACAAACCTTACATTACCTTTCTGCATTTTTTTCATCTTGTCTATGTGTGTTCGCGTTAAACTGTCCTACGCTGCACAAATATATTGCAGCACTGGAATGATATTAGTAAAGTAGAGTGTTTCCTTCAGTAGTTGGGAAACCGTTCTGAAATGTCTTGAAAAAGTGCAAAAGGCAAGAAGCTTTCGCAGTTATTATGCCAATGGGTGATGTTCAGCCTAGGGATGCTGTAATTATGACGCCAAAATATTTTACATTTTGGACAGCTGCAGATGTGAACCAATATGTTTTTATTTTTGTAGGTAATCTGCGCGTGATAGCATATGCATATATTTATATTATGTGCCCCATAAACACCAGTCAGCAATTTGTCTAGGCCTGTCTGTGGCATTCAAGCCATCGAAGCCCTCAAAAGGCGCAATCAAAACACAATCGTTAGCATAAAGTCGGACTTTGGATTTGTACGGAACTCTGTGTCACTCCGGATAAACTATCAGCAGGGTGAGATACACAATTAATGACCGTCGACTGCTGGCGCGCACTTAAACAATGGTTTAGACACGCTAATAAGTATTCTTAAATAGCAAGGCCTGAAAGTTTGTGTAGAAGATGGGTTTATGTTTGTGGGGTTTAACGTCCCAAAGTGACTCAGGCTATGAGAGACGCTGTAGTGGAGGACTTCGGAAATTTCGACCACCTGGGGTTCTTTATCGTGCCCATACATCGTACAGCACACGTGCGCCTTGGGTTTCGTCACCACCTAAAAGCAACCGATTCGATCCCGCATTCCTGGGAATAGTAGTCCGGTGCGTAACCACTGCGCCACCCCTACGGGGCGTGTAGAATATGGTGTGGCACAACATCAAAAGCTGTCCTAAAATTCAGAAAAACAGCGTCTATTTGTAAACAGTTGTTAAAACCGGATTCAATGTCATGAACAAATCGCTGAGTTGCGTTGTAAAAGACAGCCCTGACCGAAAACCCTATGCTACGTTGATGTGAAAAAAAAAGCGGTTACCTTGAAGATGCTTCATAAGAACAGAACCACATAATCCCATAATTGTAAACAAAAGTCATAGATATTGGTCTGCAATTATAGGTGTGGCTGCGATCACCATTTTCATTAATAGATGTGACGTTGACCATTTTCCAATGTACAGGTACTTTCTCGGAACCAGGAAAGGAATGATATGATCTGCACAGCACTTCAGACTGTACTATAAAATTCAGTCGGTGGCTGGTCAGGAATGAACATTCAGATTACGTAGGAGATTTGTGACAGCTTGTTTGGTTACAGCTACATCTGGCATTGAAGGCTGTTGCTGTTTTTGTTTTTTGTTTTGCTGTGGTGCTACTTGATTATCGCACTGTTATTAGGATATTACTACGCATGATGATAAATGTGACATAAAATTGATGTAAAATGCATGGTCACATGGGACCACATGACATAGAAAGCGCATTTATTTTATTGTATTACATATGGTGGATGAACTTCGGCATTCGCAAAAATATTTTCATTAATGAGAGCATGACAGTGAATTCAGAAATTAACTAAATATTTCGTATCGCATTATATATGTTTTATTGTCCTGAAGAGGAGGCGTATAGCGCCTACTAAGCAGCACTAAAGTTTAGTAATCATATTACTATTGATAATGAAAGCGCTTCTTGGCGGTAAGGTTGTATATTTGGCAGTTTACAATGACTGTCGATACTGCTTAACTAACGTGAGTATTGACGACAAGTAGGAAGGATGTCCACCTGCAGATGTTGAACAGGAAATGATTCTGAGCGCGAGGACTGCAAACAAAAATAAGAAGTCATTGTTTGCATTTGCACAGCATCGACTACAATTCCCAGTCCCTCTGGTTCTATACTTGGGAAAAATACCGACTCAAAAAACAAGTGTAGCTTGAAAGACAAAGCTTCACAAGAAAAAAAAAAGGGCGGCAATGGCAGCCAAAATAAGAAAGGCAGCCTAGGGAAAGAAAATTATTCCCCTGGCTCCTTCTTCACCCGGCGCTTTCTTTGAACTTTTTCGCCTCGGTAAATGCACTGTTCTGCTTTCGCCATCAGAAGCGCCAAAGCGCTCTCGTTAGGCTTGTTGTGGCTTCTGACCGAAGGTCTCGTGGTTTCGGCGCGAGCTCCAAAGGCAAAGTAAAGCGAAAGGCGCCAATCTTGTTATAGCCCGGATGCGCGCTCTACCACGTCCCTCTCCTCTCCGTTTCGTGGCCTCGGGATAATCGCCACTCCGTGTTTCGCCTCGCACGTTGCTTTTTGCTTCTTGTTCCTCAGTCCTCGCTTCCTGGGGCCAGCTTCGGATTTGATCTTACGAGCTATAGAAAGAGCCAAAAATACCGTTGACCGCACTTCACCGTTCCAAGACGGTGATCCAACAGAGCAGACGGGGCCGGCTCGCCAGGCTTTCTGAACGCGTTCAGAATTTCCATCGGTGCACTTAGAGGCGACGTGACGGAAGTGCACTGTGCTTCCGCCTCTGTGTTCTTTCTCCTATGCATGATACAGAACGCCGTTGCGATAGTACAGGCCTCTATAGAGTGAACAAGGGTGCCAACGCAAGTGAGTGGCATAGGCCTATAGTAGAATTCCATGTCTTAGATCTGGGGCGCCTAATGGTGACCGCTGATATGAAGGCGTGTCTTCTCGGTGCCTTTTCTCTACTTATAACATCTAGCTATTTACTACGCTAAATATGTACCTAAATCATTAGGTTTAAAAAGTTACTTCGTATGCAAGGAAATTCAAGCAGCTATTCTGAAACTCCAGCTGTTTGTTGTCTAAGGAAGATCAACGGGTAAAGTAACAATGCTCGCTTCTATTATTTTTATCTATGGACTACTCGTAATGCGATTATGTGATTCTGTTTATCTGGTATTTAGTTACAAAGAAGAGTGTAATGTGGTTTCGAGTTTTGCTTGTTGTTAAAAACACGTATGCCAACACAAACCGACAATACAGAGTGTCCGAGTTTCCTAGTGTATCGTAAAACGTGACCCGCAGTAAAATGATGAGATTATTGTCATCACGCTTAGAATGGTACCACTTCCTGCACAGCCCGACATAGCTCTGGAAATAACGACAAGTAAATACTGTTGGTTGTTGCTTCGTTTTAAAATAGTATCTTAAAATCTTTTGCCCCGCCAGTGTGGTGCAGTGGTTAGACTCCCGACTACTGTGCCGGAGTACTCAATAAAAAAAGATCACATTTTCTACTGGGTTTCTGTCAGAAACATTTTGCCAGGCTAAGGAGAATTGTCAATACCAAAAAGGAGCCAGAAATCAAAACCTCAAGAAGCAGAAAAAATTGCCTGCTCCGTACGTCTCCCCTCCTCTCCTTTGTTCATAGTAGGCAAAAGCCTATAGCAAGGCTCAAAGCTGGCTTGAGTCAACATCTGCCTACTCGAGAATTGAAGAAGGTAACAAAAACAAACAAACTAGAGAATCAAAGAGCGAAGAAGGAACTCAAGCGTCGTGCCCGTCGGTGGTCAGCATTTTGAAAACGATGTAGCAGCGCTTGAGAGAGATCCAGCGTTGCCGAAGCGATAGCATCTATTTCAGCTTGATGTAGAAAACCACCTTCTTTCTCATCTATTCTCCTTTCTTGATCTGGATAAGATTTTTTTGGCGTCATCCTTAGATCTAGAATGCTGTCAACATCAATTCATGATGGCGGTTGGCTTTTACACTTGGGGAGAGGTGGCCCATGTTCTCAAGGGAGCGCGAACAATTTAGTTGCGCTGGCCGCTTTTACGCCTAAGGAAGACGTTAGATTCTCAGAGAATCCATTTATAACAAAACTCCCGCCTCTTGCCTCCAAACAATTCTACCGTCCTTGATTGGCTTGCCGGTGGAACGAAAGAACGCCAGTGGAGTGCTCGAATTGATGAAGCGCAGGATTGACCGCTTCTCTTGCCTGGCTTCCCTGTTTTGTAATAAAACTTATTTTTGGAAAGTATTGTGCTATGTGTATACGTAGCGTCAATACTTGACGCTCTCCAGACGGGAGACATAAGCGTGATGGGAAATAGTGCAGATAGGAGTACCATGTCTCTCTTCTGAATTTTATTTCCGTAATGTTGCGACTAAAAAAAAGGCGTGTATCGTGGCCAATCTAGTTGTCCCATTTTTTTTTTCCGGCCCCTTATTTCTGTCTTCGTGCTAGGGAGCTGTCTTGCCAATACTTCTGTGAAGGGAGGTCCGAAGCCACACGGAGAAGTGCGCTCGATCGTCTAAGAGGCAAATACGACGTCCTAGTTCGTGCCACTTGTTATTTTGCCAATAAAGTTTGCTGCAAAGCAAACGACACTTTGCTCACAGGCGCTTTTTCTGGGGAGAGAGAAGTCGGTGTCTTGTGTACGGTAAATAGCTGCTTTCATGGCTAAGGTTGTCGTAAAGACATCAACTGAGCTATTGGCGGAAGTATCGTATAATGTTGTTGACAGCTAGTGTGCACGCTTTCATAACAATTAGGATGAAAATTTCGTAGTCTGTGTAAATGGTGCACATACCCAAAAAACCCTCAACAATTTGTGAGAAAATGCAATAAATTGTTGTTGTTTTTTACATTTCTTATTATTGCATTGCAGCAATCAATATTTCTGGCACTATTACCTACGCAGCTTTGTAGTTAGTTTTGGATACTTATTGCTGATAAATCGCTTAGTGTTCCTGCGACAGTATTGCTGTTCTACGGGAGAGCAAAAAAAAATCTTGAAAACAATACTTTCTTATGCATCTGAACGTCAAACCATTTTTAAGCACATAATTACAAAAGTTTCTTTGAATACCCTATATACCCTCACACGTAAAAGTGTCCCAAACATGAAATTGAGTGTATCTGATGGCCAAATTATGCTAAATATGAGAGAGAATAAAAGTATAATAAAAAAGTTCGAGGTCGTTGTTGCGTTACCAAAACTAGTGGATTCTCCAGGACGAGAAAAATCTCAAGCAGTCCGCAACTGGAATGCACTTATCCAAATAAACTTACTCAGCCCAATTGAACGTCACTCTTACAAAGTAAGCTTCGAAATTTTTGACGTTAATAAAGGCTGGGAATGGTGGCAATTTCTGTTTCCCTGGTTTTAAATTTTTTTTTTGTAGTCGTAGACATACCTATGGGCATTTCATGCTGGCAATTATTACGCGTGTCCTGTCTCCACAAAAACGATTTTACCTGTTGTTCAAGACATTTAAAAGGCTAGTATTATCACTGAATTCAAAAAGAGGGCAAACATGAATGCGGCGAATAATGTATCTTTTATGTCCTTGCTTCTTAAATCTATCGTTGATAATCTTAGCTTGTTTCTGAACGACAAATGAAAACGCATATCACGTGTGTGTTGATTTCTCCATTTCTATTATTGGCGAGATCCACCATGGTAAGCAAGCTCTTCATTAAAAATTATTTTTTTACCTGACATGCATTCACCGTAGTTGACGTTATTTATATAATCCGTCATCTATTCTTGCTCCTTCCAAAACGTTCTCCCTCAGTTGGTTAAAATTGTTTTATCCAGACTCGTTAGTCAACAACTAATCTGCCAGTTCAAAGGGGGTGGTATTGATAAAAAGAGACGACGTTCGTTACTGTACGCAAGCATCAGCCCCTTGTCTTGACGGCTAAACTTTCCCTTGAATTATATAGCTGTTGGAGCCTCAAAAGGTCGTATTTTTATGCTTGATATTCTTTCTATGCTCGCTTCGTCTGCGAGAAAAAGCACGTCTGCGAGAAAAATTATGGTGGCCAGCCATGGACAGGCAAGTCGAGCTAGCTATCCAAACGTGTAGTATATGCCAGGCAGCGGACAAAAGCACGAAGGTTATGACTGCACCATTGAACCCGGTCCCCTTACCCAAGGAACCGTGACTAAAGCTGGGAATGGACTCTGTTGGCCTATTTGAGAGAGCGCCACACGATTGCCGATATGCAATCGCGCTGGTCGACTACTTTTCTAAGTGGCCCGAGGCTTATTTTCGCAACCAAGCACAGTCACAAGCGTCTTGGTGTCAGTGTTCGCACGTGAAGATTAACCAGAAGAAATTGTTTGCGATAACGAGCCACTGTTTTTATCTCGCAAGTTCCAAGCTTTTCTGCAGGATTGCGGCGTCCGCTTGCGGCATTCGTCCCTATACCACTCCCAAGCAAACGGTCAAGTAGAACGGTTTAATAGTTTTTAAAAGTTTTGTTCCAGACCCACGCACGCCTGAGTTTGTCGCCTAATAGCCATAATTTCAACGTGTATTGTATATGGTTTCATGCTTATTTAGCGCACTGGTGTGCTCCGACATGGTTATACTGGTTCAGCTTCATCGATCGGTTTCGGCTTGAGATGAGGAGCTGAAATACTCTATCCGATATCAGTTTCATAAATGACTGCTTCTTCCGGTTTGAGTTAAATCAGTCAATCTATCCAGCATATGCGCTCCATAGCAGACTGATCTATCTGGTTTCAGATTTTATATCAACCGGGATGTCCGGATTAAGGTGCATGCTGGAAATGGTCTGTCTTCTATTAGCTCCATACAGAACGGGTCCGTCCGGATTGTGATTCATATGGGGCATGGCCTCTCCGATATACGGTCCATACCGGACTGGTTTTTACCACTCGGGTGTTACAATTCTGTGTAACTGGTTTAAATTTCATACAGGACTAGTCACACCGGGGAGATTTGTACCAGATAATACAGAACCGGTGAAAAGCGGTTTGGCGCGGTATGAGATTTTTTTTTTTTATGAGCGGCGGCGTCATCTAGGCAGAACGGACTTTATTTGGTATTACTTAATGCTGCTGCATTTGCAATTACCTTCGCTCTCAACTTGACAGCGAAGGTAATTGCATTGTGGCTTATGCCATCTTGACAGTGTCAAGATGCCACTCAGTTTGCGCTTAAAGTGTTGCATACTGCTGTTTCTCACATTTCAGCGCTGGTATTTTTTGGTTACCTGGAAAGTAAAATGAAAGGCGCAGCAGTGAGATGGACAGAAAACGAAAAAAAAACTAGTTCAATGGGCTTTACATAAACAATTTATATGAACCCCGTATACGCAAAGGTGGGAACCTCTACATGGAATATCTCAGAGTTTATTATGACAATGATTTTGAGAACCCAAGCTAGAAATATTAAATATATAAAATATAATATGTGATCTGTATGGGTGGTTTAGTTGTAATGATGCTAAAGCCCTGCGCCAGGAAGTGCGGGCGTGACGTCAGTCACGGTGACTGCATTTTTAAATTCACAGCTTTAAAAGTCCAGTATACCTTAAAATATGCTTCTTCGTCGTCGGCGTTGTTAGCGAAAAATTACGAGCATGGCGCTGGTACCTGTTAGGTGGCATAGCCGAGCTCCGATGTTTCAATGGTTTGTGCGATTTACCGAGATAACATGTCATATGATTGGGGAGAGCTGCCAACTCGGGTTGTTCATTTGAAGTGGGAAAGAGCAGTAAGAGTCAGCCTTCCAGTTCTCTTGGCTACCGAGTAACTGCGCTGCTCGTTGGACCCGAAGGCCAGTTCATGCGTCTTGGTTAACGCAGAAGAGGCTAATTAATTTTTGCCATGTACTTCGTTACATAGCTGGCATCAAATGGGGTCCAACTGAGCGCTCCTTAATACGGCTTTACGAGGCTCTGTTTGTTGGCTACATCCGGTACAGTCTCCCAGTACTTTCTAGTATGAGCATTTCCTGCTTGCGGACTTTAGAGAGCGTGCAAGCGCAGGCATTGAAAATATGTCTTGGACTGCCCAGATGCACCTCTAACAAAGGCACAATTGAAGAGGCACACGCTCGCCCAATGTCCATATACTTGTCACACGAACCACTTCGTGTATATTTACGAGCACTTACAAGACACCGTTTTCACCCACTCAGCAAGATTCTGGATGAGAGGCCGGACTGCAGTTTTACAACTGCACTCCGCTGCCATCAGTCGCAAGTACCGACAGGATATGCCCTCCCATATCGTCCCACCCAACCACCATGGACGATGGATAAACCTTTGGTGCACCTTCGTGTTCCCGGAATACTAAAAAAATCTATGGTACCAATTAGTGGACTCAAACAACTTACTCTGGCACACATCTGGTCAGAATTTCCCAGTTATATTCACGTATACACCGATAGATCTGTGTCAGCACAGGCATCCGCTGCAGCTGTGGTCATACCAGCTCAGAAAACGACTCTGCATTTCATTTTGGGACATAACTCTACATCAACCGCTGCCGAACTTGTAGCCATTCGGGAATCTATTCGCTATATATGTGGGGAACCACCTCAAAAATGGTGTATATTCACGGACTCGAAGACTGCATTACAAATTTTGGAAAACTTCTTACGCCACACTGCCTATCAGTCCCTGGCACTAAACATTACGGAGCTCATCACATCTGCCCAGCTGCAAGGCCACATGATAATGTTTCAATGGATTCCTGCCCACTGCGGCCTCCATGGGAATGAGCAGGCCGATGTTGAAGCGAAAAGCGCTCTCATCAATGGCTTCCAAACAGCTGTGCCTTTTTCAAGAGCGGATACGACGTGTCTTCTAAAGAGTTGTATGAATATTGCTACAGCGACTTACTGGGCTCAACCAGACGCCCGACACATGCGTCTAAGAAAGCTTGATCGAACATTTAAATTTACTGTTCCGCGTGATATTCCGCGTCATCAGGCATGCTTGATACATCGACTTCGTTTAAACGTGGCTTTCACGCGCAAGTACTTACATTTAATTGGACAGATGGACTCACCGGAATGTTTAACTTGTGGCATCCCAGAGACTGTGGACCATGTATTATTGGTGTGCCCAGAGTATGCGAACGAAAGAAATGTGCTAGCTGCTTCCTTGAAGCATTTAGACAAGAGGCCTCTGTCGGAGGAACTGCTGCTGGGCGCTTGGCAGGACAAGGGGAAGGGCATCCAGGCAGTGCGCGCTCTTTGCCGTTATTTGAGCGCCAGTGGACTTGATTCACGTTTGTAAAGCAAGCTGCTGTGTCTGTATATATATTTCATATGCCTTCTCCCACATCGTCACCCATCATGACCTTCTTTCTTCTCTCCTTCCCCTTCCCCAGTGCAGAGTAGCAGGCCAGATTTGAATTATTCGGGCCAACCTCTCTGCCTTTTCCTATCAATAAATCCATCTATCTATTGGTTAACGCAGGGCTTCATATGTCGGGCGGCGGCTTGCGTTACCCGTCATGTCCTAAAGGCGGAGCTTAAGGATCCCTATAATTTTTTTCCTAGGCAAATCGTAAAGCCATGCCATGTGCACTGGCACGAGCAGAGGCATATTATTTTATATTTTTGTTGGGTAGCCTCACCATAATATATGTCAGTACAGTGTATAAAAGCTTATTTGATCGAATTGCGTCCCTAATTCCCTCCTACTGCTTTCGTGATTTCACGTGTCAATATGTGGCGCGAAGTCTCATATGCCATACCATACTATACCATACCATAAAGCATACCATGCCGTGCCATATGCCATACCAGAACATAACATACGGGTATTCTTGAGGAAAATGCGCTGCTGAGCGAAGACAGTCCCGAACAAAACATAATACAGTTCTACGTGCAAAGCATACGAAAGTCTAGCCTCGAGGAACTCTACATATGTTCCACCGGTAGATAAAGACACTCTGGCTTCTTTGCAGACGCTAATTCTTTTACATGGCAGGACAGGATGTGCCTGAAGCTGAGTGATTACAGCGCTAAAGGCGACACTTTTTTTCTGTTACCTCTTTTTAGCCGTCTAGGTATAAGTTCCGTAATACTGAGTATACTGTTAAGCCTTTTTGAAGCCCCGAGGAATTCTTGTCGGTAAGTTTTGATTGCTGCCTGCACATCGGCGTGAATTACTTCTGCAATATACTTTTCTGCGTTTGTATGTGCTTTTAGACAGCCGTTAAAAGGATCACCATGTTCAGGAACCCAAAAAAATAGAGATGGCCTGTCGGGAGCGAACTGGTTCCTTTCTGTAGGCGTGTGATGTTCGCTATTTGGGCATAGTAAGTTGACCGTGTGTTTTATTAGATGGTGCAATGCGGCTAATCAGTTTACGTACATCGTATTTCCTTCCCCTTCACTCTGAAAAACACCCATATTATATATAGCTCGATGTCGTAAGCATCACACATCGCGGTGGATCGTATGACGGAATACAAGAATTGGGTTCATTTCTGCTTTTGCGACCAATCGCGATGGACATAAAAACAGACTTTGTCTGTACTTCAATGTTGCGCACATGCCTCAATAATCACAACGAGAGCCAATTTCCTTCAATTGTTTTAGACGCCGTCGCCACACGCAATAATAATGTATGTCAGATCCTAACCACCAAGCTATTGACTCAAAACAAGGAGTGCGAGAATTATTGGCCGCCGTGACCATCGGCACTATGAATTACTACTAGTCCAGTGGATAAGAATTCTGTTAATGCTAAAACAGCCTTACAACATAAATAAAAATCAATTGCTAGTTCACACAGCTCTTTTTATTAAGTTCCAAAATTGAATAAGTGCATCTAGAGGATTAAGTTTAGTCATTCAGTCGTGTCTGACTCTTCGTGACCCTATGTCACGCCACGCTTTCCGGTCTCTCACTATCTTCCTAACAAAATATAACTTCATCTACAGCGCCTCGAGGATGACATCTAACCATCGCGTTCGCTGCCTATCTCTTCTCCGGCGACCCTCAACCTTTCCCAAGACCAAATCTTTCTCCAGCGACTCCTTTCTTGTCATCAGATGACCAAAGTATCTGAGCTTTAACTTTAGAATTTGACCCTCCAATGAGCAGTCAGGGTTTATGGTCGACAATATCGACTGATTTGATCTTCTGATCGAGAGGATTAAAATCCAGAGAAAAGCTCAATTACTAATTTATCCTAAAGATGCACATTTGACCTTGTATACGGCTCTAGAGTGCTTCATGTGTATATAAACCTTTGATTTATTTTCATTGTCAAGAGAAAGTTTGCGTGTTTATGGCCTATAGTTGCAACCATGTTTCCACAGTCAGCATTCCACGCCATTGAAGGCATGCTCCTGCTGCTGCTACCAGGCCAGTTCCTAGAAAGACGGGATCATTTGATAACTGGCCAAAATGAGTCAACGAAAGCAATCTGGGATTTGCACGAATTTATTGAGGTATTTTCAATCTTCCCGTTCAAAGTAACCTGAGATTGCTCGATTAGGCTTTAAGTGAAACCGCTGGGACGTGACTTTCCTACCACAAGGAAGGCAGGCTACTCACATTCTATTAGCAATTGCAAACGTATAGAAGTGGTCATGTACTACATGAGTACTCCTTTTCATATTTCGTGGTTCTTGAAGGCATGTATCACGCGATAACTCTTTATGAACCAATCATGTTCTGGTCATAATTATAAGCATAGACAATGAAGAGCAGCAGTTCCATGCAGGTTGAGCACCGCTCTCAATCATTAACTGCGAAATGCGAATACAATGTCCACCTTCCTGTGCAAACCACGAGCAGTCATTGCAGGCATGTACCTGTCGAGGGTACTGAAAAACAACAATCTAAGCGCTGGAAAAAGTATCTGTGATATATAGAAATACAAAAAAGGCACTTAATTCTTGTCTAGCTACTATTTTTAATAAAGGCACCATAGCAACAGAGGGCGAACAATAAAATTATGAGTATTATTAACCCTTAATAAAACGCTAATATGTCTGCTTCACTGCTTGTCGGATAAAGTGCTTGAGGTCAAGCTTCAAAGTTCAGAGATAAGGAACACGAATGAAACCGCGGAAGGAGGAGCTGCCACCATGCGACACTGTCGTTCAGTAATCAGTTTTCATTGGTACCAACAGGTGCCTCAGCTG